>NW_004524587.1:6248703-6249940 GCF_000260255.1 Octodon degus
AAAAAATAAATTTAAAGTTTAACTAAAATACCACCTATACTTATAGACACCCTTATATGCATGTATAACCCGGATGCATAATAATTAGCTCCACAAGTTTGAGAAATCCAGCTTTAGATCCACCATTGCAGTAGTTCTTGTAGGAAGAACCCATCCAGATGATTGCTAGAGTACTTACCTGGACCAGACAGCCCCTCTAAAGCTCACTCTGAGGAGACGATGCACTCAAAGCCCTGCTCTGGTTACTCCAGATGCTAACCAGTCCATGCATGGCTGAAGTCTAAGGACACAGTTCACAGGATTGCTCCATACCTATTCCCATTGATTTGTGTCCATTTTCAGGCTGTTTACCCGAGTCCTTGCTTCTGCTTCATGAGATTTTGGTGCTTTTGTTTGTTTTTGGTACCAGGAATTGAACTCAGAGCCTTGTGCTTGCCAGGTTAAGTGTTGTGTCACTGACCTATATCCCCTGTCCCTTGCTTCCACCTCAGCTTGTGTAAGTTGTATTGTTCAGCTTGATTTTTGCTCCCTGCCCCCCTGCTAGCTGTGGTTTTTGCCTTAGCTCTATGGATGGTTCCTCCAGAAACTATAGAAAATAGAAACTATGATTAGTTAAATCCAAGATTTGACAAGCATCCAAGGCATATTGGACACTCTCCTAGATCAAATTAACTCCCTCATTCCTTTGACAGAGTAAATCACAGCCACTAAGGAAGAAATAAAGCCTCTTCCTAAAAGGAACTTATAGAGAGACTCTGTGAAACAAATCACAAATCCATGGTAAAAGCTTTCCAATCTTCAGGACTGTGGCTAAGGCACATCCTAGGACTGTTTTAAGTTTGGCTTTGTCTCAGAAGATCACATGTAACATACCAGAAAAGATTTGCCAGGGAAAGTAGCAAAAAATGGCCCCTCAGCCTATATTCTTCTGGTAGTTGCCCAGATAACAGTTCCTGTTACAATTCCTGTTACAGTTCCTGTTACAGTTCCTGTTACTACTGTCTCCTAAAAATGGCTGGTCACTATGATACATGTTGTGAAAAGCAATCAAAGGCAACCAAGTAACCATACTTCCCCTTGCCAACCCCATGAAAAACTCCCTCCCTGAGTTTTCAAGGCTTGAGTTTTTATAATGAGTGAGTCTTTCTCAGTGCTCATCTGATTTAAATAAATCTGCCTCTGAAACCTGGGTATTGTTTCAGTGCTTCTGTTTGCAGATAGCACTACAGATTTTGTT
>NW_004524587.1:6255347-6255840 GCF_000260255.1 Octodon degus
ATGCAGAAACAAGATCTGTTCCACCACACCTGGCACTCCCTGTTTATTTTTTGCCTATCTTATTTCTGTTTCTTTTTTTACATCCACATAATATTCAGCCTAATGATTTTAGTCTTTAAAATTCTTAGTCCATTTATAGTCAAAGTAAATAGTGATTTACAAGGTATTTCTATAATTTAAATAATTTTTTATATTTTAATTGTTACCCTAGATCACAAAATCCAGTCTTGAGTATTTGCAGTCTTGTAAGAATTAGTGATTTTATCATATTGCCTATAATATTAAAATTTTAGAGTACTTTCCATCTACGTTTCTCAATTTTATGTTATTATCATGTATTTAATAAATATATGTTTTGATTTCTCAGGTATTGCCATTATAGTTTTGCAAAGTCCACATGAACTTGATTTATTTTTCATTCCTTTACATTTTTTTTTCAACAAATAATACACTGCATATATTCTTCTTAGTGGTTAATTGCTGTACAAGATGC
>NW_004524587.1:6256828-6261507 GCF_000260255.1 Octodon degus
CTGGGCATGGTGGTACATACATGTAATCCCAGCACTAAGGAGGCTGAAAACAGGAGGATCACTATGAGTCCAAGCTGCATAATGAGAGCCTGTACCAAATACATTTTTTTCATAATTTTATTGAGAAATAAATAGCAATGAGACAGTTTCAAATCAAATTGGTAGGACAGTCCCAATAATTAACACATTGCATACTGTCTTCCTAGTAGTTACCAAATACATTTTTTTAAAAATTGGTCAAAAGTATCAAATACTTACGAGACTCTGAAGAGACCTGAGAAATGCCCACTGGATTCAGAAACTTGGAAGTCATTAGCAATATTGACCAGGGACATTTTAATTATAATATTAGGGATATAAATTTGACATGGTGACTTAAGTGGAAAATAGAAGAAAGACTCTGAAGACAGTTACAGGAAATGAAAATTACTAGAAAGTCGATTAGTTTTGCTTCTTAAAATAATCTACAAATATATCCAGGATAAGCTCTTTACTCATCTAAAAAAAAAGGTCTGCTGAGAGGCACCAGACTGATAGAGATATGCAGGAAATGAGTAACCAATATGAATCATTCAATTAGAGAGTTTATAATTAAAGAAAGGAGTAGTAAGTACTCAGTAATTTGTAAGATCTTCAGGGAAAGCAAATGTGATTGTTTTAATCTATTTAGTCTGTGAAGTAAAATCAAGAAAGAGTGAGGCACTCTGGTTCTTAAAGAATTGGAAGCAAGGTAAGCAAAAGCACAGGTATATGTGGAATACCATTTATTGTGCTTCCTACTCACTGTATCCCTAACATAAAAACGCTATGCATTAAATCATACTATGTTTATATTTTAGAGAGTGACACTGAGACTCGTGAGGCTAATTAACCCTATCAAGGTTTCTCATTTAGAAAGTAGCAGACATGCAGTTGGAACATCTACTTTCCTTTATAGTCCTCGTTCCTGTTATACCAATCTGCAGGGCTTCCAGTGAGCAGCTTTAGGAGGTGAGGAGGAGGAGAACCTTTTAAATTTATTGAGCCTAACCTAGTAATAAATGACTCCATATTTTATTCTAATAATGTTGGCAAGTGAATAAATGCCCTACCCAAGGTAGCACTTAACGATATTTTAGAAGTAGGAGGCACAAAACTAAAAGATAAAGTGTACTTGTTCTTCATGATATAAAATAAGAAGAGTTTCACTTCTCTAGTTTCTATTACTACATAATGCTTATTAGCCACTAAAAACATTTGGTGTTAGCAGATGTCTGGGAAGTTTAGCAGGGACCTTAATCACCCCATCTGCCTCTGACTTAATCAGGAGTTGGGGAAAACAAACAGGGGGTATATGGCTACTTATGCCATGGTCATTACCCTCTTTCTCCTTTTCTTTTATTTTTTTAATTTTTAATATTTATTATTGAAGCCTGGCACTGTAGTGCACACCAGGAGGTTGAGGCAAGAGGATCACTGCAAGTTCGAGGCCAACCTAGCCTACAAAAGGAGTTCAAGGCCAGCCTGAACTACATGCTGAAACCTTCAAAAAGACTATATAAGGCTGGCCAGATAGCTCAGTGGATTAAAGTGCCTGCTTAGGCAGATGCAGGGACCGGAGTTCAATCCCCACCCTGAGTGCTGTGCTGGCCTGGCCCCTGGGGTGCACTGAGACAGTGACTGAGACTGGGTGTGTTGGTGCATGCCTGTAATCCCAATGCTGTGCTTGGGAAGCTATAAATAGGAGGATCATTGTGAGTCTGATCTGTGTAGTAAGATCCTATGGATTCCATACTAAATATTAAAAAAAAATTTTTTTAGTTAAAAATAAAAATACTAGGGGCCGGCCAAATAGCTCAGTGGAGTAAAGTGCCTGCAAGCAGGTTCAGGGCCGGGGTTCCAACCCCAGGCCTGCCATGCCAGCCCAGCCCCTGGGGCACACTGAGAAAAGCATTGAAGCTGGGCATGGTGGTGCACACCTGTAATCCCAGCTTTTGGGAGACTGTAAACAGGAGGATCACTATAAGTCCAATCTAGTAGTGAGAACCTGAACACTCTGTAGACCCCTAAAATACAGAAAATAAATAAATAAATATTATATATATAATATATATATTATAAATAAAAGGGTCATATTTTTCAACATTGACTTTTTTGGTATATTAAATCTAAAAAAGAACAACATGGACCAAGAAGAGAGCTCAGTGGCTTAAGCACCTGCCTGGTAAGCACAAGGTCCTGAGTTTGATCCCTGGTACCAAAAATAAAAATAATAAAGAACAACACAAATACATTTTTATGTGAACTACAATGAAAATACCAATAGCACTCTACAAAACTTTACTTCAATTATCACACCTAAGACAGGCTTCACACATGACAACAGTATATTCAGTATACATGCACTGCTTACACTGATAGCTCATATGTGTTGTTTTCCTGTCCTGTGTGGCACCTTTGACATGTTTTTGGCTTTCTTATTGTCATACTAGGTCTGTGGGATGCTGTACTTCCTCGTGCACCTGTCAGCTCACCAGTGTGCTCCACAATTTTTTTGCACAGTTCCCTAGGCAGAAATATTTTGGGTTTTCCCTGCTGCACATGATCTCTTAGAAGTTCCAGTTCCAATCCTATAAAGACAATTTCTTTGTGGTATTTTGAACAGGTACAATTGTACTATACAACTGAAACTGCAACATTTTATTTGTAATTTCTGCTTTGTTCCTGTGTGCACTTCCTGCATTCATGAACTGTGGTCTATAGCAAATACATCAGTTGGTAACTGGTAAAATAATTGTCCAACATTACATTCTGATTTGCTTGTAAGTTTGTTCACAGTATCATTCAGTTTATTATTATATGACTAAAGACCTGATGGGTGAGTTCCAGGATAAACATCTACATGAAAAGCATAGTAAGTCCTCACATCTACAAGGGCCTAAACTTTATGCCATAGTTTGACCCATCACTTTCCAATAAGTCTTTTACATTCTTGCATTCACCATGAGAAATCCATGCTAAGTATAGCAGACTTATGAATGTTTTCAGTTCAGCTAGTAAGGTGTCATAATACAATTTTTAATATGGCTACTAGTACTTGCATTCAGCCTTTGTGTATTTCACAGCATTTTGTAGCATTTTCATCTGTTACAATTTCCAACATTGAATGGTAGTGTTTGTCAAAACTGTATTTCACTATATCTTTGGACCTGATGCTAACATTGGACTTTCCACTTGTCTGTGTGACCATTTCACAATTGAACTAGTCAAATATGGACTCACATAGCTATTTTCTTCCTTATCTAAATCCAGGACTTCTGTGTCTGTATTAGTCAATTTGTGCTCCATTTCACTGTCACAGGCACTTTGGCTCACATGGTGTAGTGGTCGATACATTGTGTCAACTTGGCTGGATCACCTCTGTGGTTCTAACACCCTAGGCCATGAGGACCCTATAGAGTGTGGAGGGCCCACCCTAGAGCATAGAAGGGCCTGCCCTAGGACAGGGAGGCCCACTTCAGAGTGACTCAGCACAAAAAGGGCATATAAAGGGATTGAGGAAGGATTTGGCTTTCCACTTCCCCAGAGGAACTTCAGTCTTCGCAGTCAGTTTGGACTTCATCTCCTGGCTTCCAGCGCAGACTCTTCAGCCTCAGGCTTAGATCTTTCAGCTTTCTGTTGCAGATTCTTCAGCCTTCTGTCACAAACCCATCAGCCAACTGATAGAAACTTGCACAGAACACTGCAGTGAGCTTCAGACCTTGAGACTGAATCCTTCAGTCTCTGGTGTGCAGACACCCTCTGCACGCTTCCTCATCTGACTCTGCGACTGACCATCGCAAGCTAATCTTATAATTTCTTATGCATCTGTACATGTTGTGTTATATCTGTTCATCTAGTAAAACCCTGACTAATATACATGGCCAATATAAAGTCATCATCACCACCACTCTTCTGTTATAAAAACAGGATTTTTCTTTTTTTACCATAATGGATCACTTTCATCATCCATGCATGATTAGTCCAATGATTCACTCTGACCTGCTCCAAAACTTGCAGATCTGTACTGAAATGCACTAATTATACCTGAGAAAAATCAAAAGAAAACAACTGCATTAACAAATCCTGGAGTGGTGTGGGTTCATTGGACCCTCTGTGATGCTTGAGTAGACATACACAAAACCAGTTAGATGGAGCATAAGGTGGGGAGGGGGAATCCTATTTTGCCACTTTTGCACACGTGCATACTCCTTGCTATTCACCATACCAATATATAGCTTGCTTCCTGTATGCCTAAGGGAACAGTACTAAGATGCAAAGCTGGATACTACTATGCGAAATTACAAGTTTACAGTAGAAAAGTAAGTAACAGTTTTGCTGCACTCAGGCTTATTTATGTTCCTCAGATACGAATGATGCTGAGCCCTGTTTCAGTGACTGACCAAATAACTCTCAGACACCTTCCCCAAGGGCCCAGAGAAGAGCATCTGTAAGGAAAGAGAAATTAGTCTGGTAACTGCTAATAGAAGAGAAACCAGAACCTTAAGGTTAAGAAATGTCCATTTTTGTGTAGCATGGTAGTGCACAGCACTTAGGAGGCTGAGAGAAGAGAATCACAAGTTTGAGGCCAGCCTGGACTACAAAGTGAATTCAAAAGTAGCCTGAACTATATATTGGGACTCTGTCTCAAAGGGTGGGGG
>NW_004524587.1:6261607-6272718 GCF_000260255.1 Octodon degus
AGGACCCCTTGGGGAGGCCACCTGCCTCAATCTCTGCATGAGTAAAATAAACACAGTGATGCCTGTTTCACGGTACGGTATCAGAATTAAATAATGTATGAAAGGATCTTGGGGAAAAGCTTGGCATTTCATAAATGCACATTCAGAAAAGTAATATATGGGTACAGTGGTGCATGGCTGCAATCCCATCACTGAGGAGCCTGAGGCAGGACTGTTATGAGTTCAAGGCCAGCCAGGGCTCCACAGTGAAATCCGAAGGCAGATGGACAGTGACCCAGCTCAGGCGCTGAGAAAGCTCTGGGAACTTCAGAGGCCCCAAAAGAGAAGGGCAGATGGTTTGTGGCTGATTGCAAGTATCAAATTACTGGGCACAACCATGTTACCTGGGCCTCACGGGGCCTGCCCTATGCTGCGTTTCCCCTGACAGCAGGTGAGCATAAGGAGCTCTGGGCCCAGGGTCCAGATCCTCACTGGCCCAACACAACCCCAGCTTTCCAGGCACTGGCTGTGTGTTGCAGAGGCCCAGCTGAGCACAGCACCCTCCAGTCACCACAGGGGGGGGTGTGGGTCTCAACTCTGCAGTTTCTTTCTCCTTTTCTGTCTCCCATTACCACAAGCTATGCTTCTATGACTCTCCCTCCCTGTTATACCAACAATAACCACAGCACCTATGTGTACGGTGTACATGGACCATGATAGTAGACCACGATAACAAGTCTTACCTTTCCCTGTAGTTAAAATCAGCACAACCCCCAAGGCACTGGTGAGGATGTATACTAAGTTCCCAGTTTACAACAAGCTCTGCTCCAGGAGAACATCCTAATTCAGGTTTGTTTGTTAGTCTGACAAAGTGAGTCTCATATACCTTTGACCCAAAGATCTGATCTAATTGATATTATTGTTGACTTCATTGGCACAACACACTTCACATGTTCTATGATCTTGTCCTTCTTCTTTAGAACTGTGCCAGTTGTTGAACAATTCATGTTTTAATAACAAGTGACGTCTGCCATGTTTTTGCTTTGGCCACCTTCTCGTTCACAGTTATTTTCACTGTAGTTTGCATGGTCATTGCTTTGCACTCCTAGCTGTCCCCTCCACGTCACCACTGCTTTTCCTCTTGCTTCCAGACATCCCAGGCTCTGACTGAGCACTGCACTACCACACATTATCACACTGTACAGTTAGCACACGGCAGCACGACTGTGACAATGTCCGGCACACACACAAGCTACTTCCACAGTTGGTTCAAATCTACAAATGTAGTGCAAGGCCATGCACGTCTGTGAAAGTTCACAATTTGAATCCCGGTGAGCTAGGGGCTCCCTGCGCTGTGTTTTCTGGGTGAACACTGTCACACATATATACCTTTGTATGCTACAGAATACATAGTCCGGATAAGGATCAAATTCTTAAGTTACTGTCTACAAAAGCTAAAAATCATAGAATGTCAACGTGTTCTCAGGTCATCTAATTAATTCCTATTCTACATGGATGAATCCTCTCTAAAATTGATCCAGTAGCAATCCGTGTTTATCTTGTATGTGCCAAGATAGCAAAGTATTAACCAACTCAGGACAGAGCTCACTGGGTCTCGCTGTGCTGGCATTTGCCTGCAATCTTAGCATTCAGAAGGCTGAGGCAGGCAGGTTACTGCAAGCTAGAGGCGAGTGAGAGAGAGCTACACAGTGAGTTCAAGGCCAGTCTGAACTACATAGTAAGACCCTGTTTCAAAAATAGAGAGGGGAAAGGAGGGAGAGAGAGGGAGGGAAGGAGAGAGAGAAAGAGAGGCAGAGATATAGAGACTCATTTTTTCTTCTGATAGTTAAAAGTTGAAAAAGGATACACTGCCTGCTTTGAACTAGGCTCTGCCCATCTATGGTTATGATGCAAGAACATTAGAAGTCACTGCACATTATTCATGGTCTGTCTTCTCCACCAAGAGCACACCACCTTTAATTTATTATGTAATACATACCCCCCTTGTTATTATAAGAACAATAATAATGGTATTAATATTAGAATGCCTGTTGCCTGAGCCAATTTTTTCCATCAGTAGCATTTTTGTCAGATTGCTTGTTGGAAGTATTATTAATGAATATTACTTTTGCCATTTTTTAAATTTTTATAGCATGGTCATGTTATGATTATAAGAATTCAAAAAGGTAATCATTATTTCAATGGTCATTTTCAAACACCTTTTTCTATGTTTTCCATAAGAAACTGTTCACTTGAATGAAGTTTATTTTTAAAGTTACAGTAAATGTACAATATATGATATTCACCTTACAAAATAAGATCAGTAGTTGAGCCTACTATAAGTTACAATTTATTGTCTGAGAGTATCATTAAAGTTTAAAATAAATGTGTGACATGTTCATTCAGAACACTGGAAATGGATTTTATTCTGTTCTGGGTTTCTTTTCTCTCCTCCCTCCCTCATCACCAATCCCCACCTCTCCCCTCTCCCCCTGCTTGTAAAGGCAGTTACATCCTCCCAGGAAGGATGGATAGATCCTTCAGTTATAGGAAATCCTGTGGTGCTACTGGAAGGTAGGGGGCTTAGTGGAAAGAAGTTAGGTCAGTGGGATGTGGCTCTGAAGAGGGCACGTAAGCAGACCACAGCCACTCCCCCCTTCTTCTATTTGTGGTGACCACGAGATGCATAGGCCTCCCCCTCCGCATGTTCCCATCCTATGTACTCTGCACCACAGTACCAAAGCAATAGACCGACCAACATGGACTGAACTCTTTGAAATCAGAAGCCAAGATAACTTTCCTTTTTTCAAGTTGACTGTCTCGTGTATTTTGTCACAGTGAGACAAAATTAGCCAGCACACTTGGAAAACAATTTCTATAGAAACTGTCAATTTACCTCACATAAGCTAAAAAATTTTTAAATGCAAAATAATTTGCATAATGATACATGTTATAGTCCTTTTAGTAGTTGAAAAAAATCAAGTAACAAACAGCCCTTGCTACTTTTCTCTTCTTCTTCCACCTCCTCTTCCTTCTCCTTTTCTTCTTCCTTTTCTTTTTTCTTCTCCATCCTTTTTTGTGTTTGTTTTTCAGTTTTTGAGACATGGTCTTGATATGCATGTAGTTCAAACTGGCCTTGAACTCATAACGATTTTCCTGCCTCAGCCTCCCAAGTACTAAAATTATAGATGTGCACCATGAGGCCCAGCCAGTCTTCTGTTTTGTAATAGAACATGGTCACTCCAGGAATGCCCTATATTTCAACTCACAAGAGGTTGATTCCTCTAAAAGAAAACAGATAGTAAAGATATGCACAATGAAAATGACCTCAAGAAACAAATATCAGACGTGGCCAACAGGTTTAAGCATAGAGTTTGTCAGGATTAAGGACTGATTTGTCCATTTAGTGTCTCAATAACAAGAAGATTATCTGTTCTCCAAGTAAATCTGCTTTTAGGATTACTGTGCTCTGGTCAGATGTAGATAAAATATGTTTAATAAAAACCCGTGGAAGAATTGCTTCCTTCAGATATAAGAATGGAAAAGTCCTACTTGAAAAAAAGCTTAAAGTTACAAGAACTAGTGTGATAATACAATTTTGTATGGCAGTACTCTATGGGAATAAGGACATAATTTAGCAAGATTCCATAAGTAGTCATTTTAAATTATTTTTAAGTAATACCTGTGCTCTGGATTTTTAAACTGAAATGATATTCTGTGCCAATTGGCACATGAGAAAAAATAAATTAACACTACTCAACAAGTAGTTAATGTGTCTGAGTTAGTGCAATACCTATTTATAAGAGGGGACAATATTACAGAAGACAAAAGTTGCAACTTATGTTTTAATAAGTTTGTATATAATGACAGAGGAATTATAATACAGATTTTCTTTTGAATTTTCAGGCTATTTTCCTCTGATAATTTCTGCTTTTGTGACTGTACATTTATCTTCTCTATGTATTATTTTTCCTGAAATCAAATGTTCTGTTTGTAAGTTGGGGGAGGAAGACATTCACATGAAGACTAATCCAACCTGTAATGAAGCCACCTGATCTCCCATCAGCGTGACATTTTATTTTCAGAATAACTCCAGTGATTTTTTTTTTTTTTGCCATGAACATTCAGGAATTGGCTAACCAATGCATTTGTATTTCTTTGCCTTGCCTTGCCTTCATATTTGATCTTTATTTCTGCCTTGAGTCATTTCACAGCTAATTAATTTCTCTATCTTCCAAGGAAGGAGAAAGACAAATTAATGTAAGCGGTTCTGGTAATGTCAAAGGAGGAAAGAGTGGAAAGGATTAAACTATTGCTCGAATGACAATGCCAGCTCATTCCAGGCCCACCTGTTACACAGTACAAGAGAATTTAAAAATAGAACATCTAGCTGGGGATGTTAGCATAGCTCAGTGGCATAAGCACCTGCCTAGTAAGCACAAGGTCCTGAGTTCAATCCCTGGTACAAAAAAAAAAAAAAAGCTTTAATAAAAATAAAACATCTAACCTGCACCTTTGCTTCTGTCCCTCTTGAAAGTTAAGCCAATTATGCTGACTCTGAACTTGTTTGTGGTAAAAAGTGCACCAGTATCATGCCTGTGTGGTTGTCAGTAGTTTTGCTTCTCAAGTACAAAAATGTTAGATACAGTACCCCTCCAACTTGATTTCTTTTGTTTCAATAAAATACAGCCCTGCTTTTTCTCCTGCCAATATTCTGCTTTCTCTGGGGCACCTAACGATAATTGCTCACCGTGGCAAAGGAGAAAATAGTCTTAGTGATGTCCCAGTGAGGAAAGGGCAAAGTTAAGATATTTTTCAAGATTTTTAAACCTTTCAGTGTGGAGGATTAATTAGAATTGAATAAAAAGTCAAGCCATATTAAGATGCTGAGCTGTAAAATGCTCAAGTCAACAACTTCTGACATTGCCAGTTCTGTGGATAACCGACTACTATTATGGACTACTGGACTATATTGGATTATTTTGCTGAATTCATCCACCTACAATACTTGAATGGCAATGGAATACCCATCTCTGACAAAACTAAACAAAAAGGAGGATATAAATGAAGAACTATTTTGTAGTGGAAAAAAATACATATATATGCAAAATAGAATAGATATACAGCTACTTTTCTTAGTTCAATGAGAAAAAAGATTTGTACTAATAGTGTTTGGACAGGATATCATGTCTGCATCTTGTACTATGAATAACTACTTTGAAGACAACAATATGCAATGTATTAATTATTATAACTGTCCTACTAACCTGTTTTTTGGGGGTTTTTTTATTAATTTTATTGAGAAACAAATAGCAATGAGACAGTTTCAAAACCGATCAATAGGGCTGGCGAGATGGCTCAGTGGTCTAAAGCACCTACATGGAACAAGCTTGGCAAAGCACAGGGACCGCGGTTCGATCCCCCAGCACCACATGCCAGCCAGCCCCACCCCCTGGTGGGCTGAGCTGGCCATACACACACACACACACACACACACACACACACACACACACACACACACAATAAATAAATAAATAAATAAATGTTAAAAAAAACGATCAATAGGACAGTTTCAATAATTGTTAATTTCCTATCGTCTTGTTTTGAAGTTCTGTATCTTTTTATTAGTATTCTCTTTAAAATAAAATATTTAAATAGTAAAATAGATGAAGGAGAAGAGAAGGAGGTAGAGGATCAGGAAGAAGAGAAAGATGGAGTCTCTGTATATAGTGCATAAAGTTTGCCTGGTGTACAAAAAATAAGAAAGTGTTCAATGAAAGGGTATAATGTTGTGAAAGAAAGGTATAAGGGAATGACCCTCCTCTGATGGGCCATAGGTATTTCAATAAGCAGAAGACTTTTGCTATGGTTCTAAAATAGAAATTGGTATATTTCTACTTTATCACTGTTAATACTTCAGAATATATTGTTGGGAATGAACTTGTCACATAATTTAAGAATGATCTGAGGAGGGTGATACAGAAAGGTTGGATATCAGTTCCCAAAATACAGCTAGAGGGGAAGAATAAGTTCTAGTGCCCTGCAGCACAGCGAGAGAACTCTAGTCTAAAACAACTTGTTATGTACCTATAAAAAAACTAGCTGAGAGGAGTTGTAGGTTCTAAACACAAAGAAATAATCAATATTTAAGGAAATGGAAATGTTAATTACCCTGACTTAACCATTATACATTGTACCCACGTATCAAATTCTATACCCCCTCTAAATATGTACAAACATTATGTGTGAATTTAAAATAAATGTTTAAAAAATTAGTCCAGAAAGTACTTTTGTGTCATGAGATTAGCTTCAAACAAATATGATTTGGGATGCAAACTTAAAATCATGTGCTCTGTTTAAATATACCATTTGTTAGAAGAATAAAATGGTAACTCAAGCCCACCTAGGGGGCATAAAAGAGAAAGCAAGCAGGGAGCTTCCAGCAGGCTGCTTAGTTTCTCTGAAATAGCATAATGGCATTCAAATCCCCCACAAAAGGAGAGGAAATATTCTATATGAGTGAAAGCCGGGGTTGAGACCATTGAGATCTCTGTCCTGCATGTCTGGGAATTTTTGGCAAACTGACTTGGAAATAAATCTCAACGGATTAGGATTGCAGTCCCATATAATAAAAGAGATGGCCTTGAAGGAGATTCAATCAAAAGAGCAAATTTCAAAATCAAACCATGCTCTGGTGCAAGAACATCAGGGGACCAATCAGCACCTGATTCTCTTAATAACTGTCACCCAAACCTTGCAACTTCATCCCTTTGGTGCCCTCCTCTGATAAAGGTCAGGGGACACACACACCCCACAGCTGGCTCTCCTAGGACTCGGTGGAGCCAGGCCCGCAAGCCAGTGATGAACACGTCTCAGACCCGACAAGCTGCAAGCCTGCTAACCCCACACCTGAAAGCCTAGACAGATTCAAAACAACCAGCTAATTAAACCTGGAGCACTACACTATCATCATCTGAGATTCATGGGTATCCAACAAGCAGAAGAACTAGCAACACGGCATTCGGCAACAGCTGTCACCTGCTATAATGTTCTTTAATTATCTTAAAATCTGTAAGAACTGACAAATGGGTGACAAAATGCAATTTTCTGTGTCAGGAAGCGAGAGACAAGCCTGCGTTACTTTGATGAGAGGAAATACTGTAAAATCATCTCTCTCGGCTCTCCTTATTGGAGTGAGGGGGATTGTTGTCACTCGATTCTGGTCCATAAACACACTCATTATGGGTCTCCTGGAGGGACATGTTTTCTTCTTTATAAAGATTGAGTGGGAGATGGTAGAATGGGCTCTGGGCTTGTCCCACAGCCTCAGCCCTTGTTTTGAATCCAGCCCTCATACACTATGAAGTTCTTACAGAGGTGTGTTCTGGTGAGAGGCAGAGTATGGGCCGTTAGCAAGGACTCACCACATTCACTGCGCTCAAGTCATGGCTCCAGCCATGGCCATGGACCCCTCCAGGTGCTGCCTAAATTGTGGCCAGATCCCTCCAGGCCGCAGGGATGTTTATGACCTCTATTAGGATTTCCATTAGTCTGTCATGTCCATTGGTCATTGCACTCTACCAAATGTGCATGACAACACCCTTTGCTCCTTTAGGGCAAGCTCACTTCTATCATTTTCACAGTTTTGCTGGACTTTATGGGTCAAAAATATTCACCAGAATACACAATAAATTGCAGAATGAAAGGTCACTGGATAGTAAATGGCTCTTGAGCACATTAGCGAGGAAACCACATCCTCTAAATGCAGTGGTAGAGAACACATAAGCCAAAATCATTGCACCACACATGGTCCCAGGACACAAAGCAGAGAAAACTATGGGCTAGCTGGCATTGGCTGAGAGCATATGGTAGCCCTTAGAGCCTAAGGAAAACATACATAACTCTCTCTGCTACAGCAGATCATTCTATACCATGGAAATCAGTGTGTGCATAGTTTGTTTTTTGAGCGACAAATAGCATAATCAATCAGCATGCTCTGAAGGTGTTGACAATCTAAAAGGATCACATGTATTTCTCAAGACAAGCAGCATCTGCAACTGAGTCTTACAAGATGCGTGAAAACAACCATGCATATAACAATAATTACAGTTTTGAACCATCACAACAGAATTTTCATATTAAGATTTAAATTAGAGCGGTAATAGGGGCTCTGTGAATATTTCTGCCCACTAATCACAGTGCAGTAACGTTTTAAGTTTTCTATTGGAGGTTTTCTTAGGCAATTAGCATTATGCATTGTTTTTAATATCTATGTCCACATTTTTAATGTATTTAGTACAGAGTCTACAGGGTTGCATTACACAGATCGAACTTGTAATGATCCTCCTGTTTTCAGCCTCCTAAGTGCTGGGATTACAGGCACACCCCACCACGCCCAGTCTCCGTTGCCATCTCAGGGCACCCCAGAGCGGGGCTGACATGGCATGCTGGGGATCGAACCCCAATCACTGCACCTACCTAAGCAGGTGCTTTAGTCTGCTGAGCTATCTGGCTGGCCCTTATTTTTAATGTATATTAACAATTAAATGAGTCCTTTTGTGTGAGCACCAAGATGCAAGCATTATGGGGGTGAGGGTGACTATGAAATTATCAGAGGCTATGGTATGCTTTTCTTTTCTTTTTATCTTTTTTCTTTTCTTTCTTTCTTTTTTTTTTTTTTGTATTTTAGGGAAGGGTCTACAAGGTGTTCAGGGTCTCTCTACTAGAATGGACTCTTAGTGATCCGCCTGTTTACAGCCTCCCAAGAGCTGGTATTACAGGCGTGGCCACCACGTCCAGCCTCAATTGCATCTCAGCACACCCCAGGGGCAGGGCGGCATAGCAGGCCGGGGAATCAAACCCCCAGCCCCTAGCTGAGCTAATTTTTCTACAAGACGAACTTTAACTTGCCAGCCCACTAATGGTGAGGCTATAGTGAAGATCCACCTCCACGTTCATGAATCCTCCTTCGCTGTAGCCATCTGCTTCCTGGTTCTCCTGTCACCACCATCCAGACAAGCTACAATTTCTTATACTCAAGCATTTTCTTGGGCTTCTTCTATTCTGGGAAACACGTTTCTTCCATTCTTTAATCTCCTGGGCAAATATTAGACAAGGTCACCTAGATAAAGCCCTTGTGCACTTTGCAGTAAATATAAAGACGCTGATCTGTCCTCGTTCCCTTTCCTGCAGTGGGTCTGTCCTTGGGTTCCCATAGCACCCAGAACCCATATAAATTGAATACTTACTTCTGCACCCTTATGTATCACATTTAATTTTTCAAGTTTCATTCCTAATCCTCTCATATAAGAGTGTAAATTTCATAGGGCCATTGTTATCCTCATTTGTGAGTAAGGGAGGTGTTATTAAAGATCTCTAAATTTCTTCTTGCTCCAAAAGTCTGATGATCTCATTGATCACTTTGTCTGTGACACCCAAAGCACTCAGCACACAGATGGGAACCTCTGAGCTCGCTTAAAGAGTTAAGAGCAAAGCTGTATGCAAGGGGACAAACCTGTAATCCCATCGTTTTGGAAGGCTGAGGATCACAGGTTTGAACCCAGCCTGAGCAATGTAACTTAAGACCTTGCTTCAAAATTTCAATTAATTAATTTTTTAACATGATCTGGGAATGTAGCTCAGTGTGAAAGACTTGTATTCAATGAGAGAGACAGAGAGAGAGACAGACAGACAGACAGACAGACAGACAGACAGACAGACACAGAGAGACAGAGACAGACAGAGACAGACAGAGACAGACAGAGTGAGACAGAGAGACAGAAAGGCAGAGACAGAGAGACAAAGAGACAGAGACAGAGAGAGGATAAACCATCCTAACCACAGTTCTGTCAAGATCAGATCTCAAATGAACCTTCTTTGTAAGAATCAGCACACAGAATCACATTCAATAAAAAAATTCTCTTCATGAGTTAAGCACTAAGGAAATTTGTAGGAATTTTTTTGTTCTATGTTTGTGAAACTGAGAGGCAAGAGAGATGCTGGGAGCTCATGATTTCTCCCTTGCTCCTCCAAGTGACAACAGTCCTTATTTTCAAAGGTTTCCTTGAGTGTTCCACAGTATCCGCTGCCTTCACTTAGGAAAACTGACTCAAGGCAGAATTCCCTATTCTTCTACTTGTCTCGTCCTCAGAGCTGATTGCCCATGAAACTAAGAAGACTTAACTATCAAGGTCCTGATTTAAAAGAGCTCTAGCAATGCAACCAGTATTGTACAATTTGCGAATGTGAGAGTCTGTCTTGATACTCAGAAGCCACTGTCTCTTTCCATACTGATTCTCCCTCCTTGCTCCTTTTTCTGTTAAAATAGTAACACAGTACCTCTGACACATTAGAGTCTAGAAGAAAGGCTGCAGGGTGGTGCTAGATGTTCGTATCTTTAGCCTCTGTTTGATGGAATATTTCTGGGTGATTCTCTGTAACCCATATGAAGTTAAGCAGCTGTCCAATAAGGTTTCTTTGATTCTACTGCTATCATAGTATACACTACCCATCAAAGTTGAGACTCATTAACACTTCCTTAATTTCTGGATTTAAGATACAATGCTTTGTGCTTAGCCGCTCAGCAACCTCTGACCCTTCTCCCCACCTTCCGACCAAGTTTTAACACACACCGCTTTCTTCCCAAATGAGATTTCTTGCATTTTCTGGATTGTAGTTTTTTCTTGCCTTTTCTGGATTGTAGTTTTATTCATTCCCTCTCGCTCTTCAGGCTAAAATGGTTTTGCCCAAGCACTCTGAGGTACATTCTTATTAACTCTTACTGTCATCAATAAAGATAGTGTATGACTCATGATATGCTCCTACAACAAGGACATCAGTGAAAAGCCTGTTGATGGTTGCTATCAGAAAACTTCAAGAACTGAAATAAATTTAGGGCCTGCCCTGGGGGTGTTCACCTGTAATCCTAGCACTTGGGAAACTGAGGCAGGAGAATACTGTGAGTTCAAGGCCAGCCTGAGATACATAGTGAGTTTAAGGTGGCTTTTTTTTTTTTTTTTTTTTTCAGAACTGGGGACTGAACTCAGGCCCTTGCATGTGCCAGGGAAGCACTTATTCTATGGAGCCAACTCCCTGGCCCCCATAGTTTAAGGCCAGCCTGAACTGCACAGCGA
>NW_004524587.1:6275043-6280261 GCF_000260255.1 Octodon degus
ATATCTAGACAATGAGTGTACTTTTCTAAAAACTGACAGATATAGCAAACAACTCAAATATTCGATCTGCTTCACATAGGCTAACTATACCACAGTAACTAGATATTTGATGAAGAAAATTTTCTTTTTATAGAATCATTCCAAGTGACATAGGAAAAAGGAGTGATCAAAGAGTAACATTCTGAAAATTCCTAATAAAAATAGCAACGGTCAAAAAACTACAATAAGAATAGCAATGGCCATAAATGGCTTCATGCATTCTCAAAGAAAGACAATTAGACATTTTGTACCTCATGCTGAAAATCAGAATGTTCAACACCACTTATGAAATATCCTTGCCAAAAAAAAAAAAAACTGAGCCTAAATCAGATCAAGCTCTTGAATATAAATATCAATGTACTAGAAATAGAGTAGTCCAAGGAACATATTGCATGACATCATAAAAATGCAATCAGTAAAATCCAAAGTTTGGAAATTAGACAGTGCAATTAACCTCTTTCTCTGATGAATACAATGCCTCAGCGTCCTAGAGCATCTATTAGCAGATTCCCAGATGTGTGCTTTGCCCTCTTCCTTGGAGGGTCCTCGTACAATAAGGCTCCAGAAGCCCACTGTAGCAGCGTGGCCTAAAGTTTCCATTCCATTCTCCCTTTTGCTATGTGATTTCCCTAGTCGACCATCAGTGCCTGCTTTGCTTCCTAGCTCTGTATCTCAGCATCTTCTCGGGGAGAAATCAAAATGAAGAAAATAAGTGTAATCAATGGGCTTTCATTAAATGTGTGTATTTTTAAATGCTACTATGTGCTAACAATAATAATGGCAGAAAGAATATGAGTATTTACCATGCACCATAGATTATACATATATTTATATCTTTTGATGTTCTTACCCTGCTTGTTTTATTTTACATTTAAACAAAGAATCTGACAGAGATCACTCAAGTTAGCAAATGATGGGGTAGATAATACTATTTGGTTATTTAAAATGTTGGCTTAAGATGTGGTATGTACATGTACCAACTCCCCAAGATGAATATATAATCATTATGCATCACAAACATGTATTACAAATAAAAAATAAATGGATAAATAAAATGTTAGCAGTGTTACTTCTGGGGAAGCTTTGTGGAGAGGGGTGTGTGTGGGTGTGTGTGTGTGGGTGGGTGGGTGTGTGTGTGCCTTTGCTGTAATAACCTCACTTGACAAAATAAAATGTGTACTCTAATATAAATCCTTCTCATTTAAGCCATTATGAAAATAACTAGGAAAAACAGCTATCATATCTTCTTAGGAAAAATATGAACAGATGAAGGACTCTAGGTCTTTTATCCAGCCCCTCCCCACAATAGTAATGATAATAATTTTTTCTTCTGGAAAAAAAATATTTTAAGAACAGAATTGAGAGGAAATGTACTCCAACCAGATAATTGCATCACTCCAGTCTCCCTACCTACCGAGAAGAAAGCCTTCCCGAAATTTAAGATGTGGCCTCTCACAGTGCACATGCACGGCTCAAGATCAGAAAGCTCACAGCACTGCATCATCAGAGTGGATGCTGAACCACAATGCATAGCTGCTGCCCTTGAGGTGTGCAGGAAATACCTCCAGCCAAAATTCCCCCACTAAACTAGAAATATTCAAAATGCAAATCGTCAGTGATCCTTGGGAAAATTATTTGGAGGCATATAGTAAAGAGATCTAGGTGCTTTCTGGCCCAGAGATGTTTTGATCCTGCTCAGCAGTGAACTAACGTGATTGGCTCAGCTCCCATTCCTAGATGCAGTTTTTCTCTTGTTTAAGAAAAATCCAGAGGAAAACTTGTATGAGTAGGTTTTTATACTTGTAAAACTTATTAGACAATTGATGGTTGTGTCTTTCAGAATGTAAATGTGTTTACATTTAAACTTGGAGTTTTGATTCAGGAGCTAATTAAAAAGATAATAATACAAATACATAAAGTGTATATGGGACTTTTTATTCAATCAACACACTTAATATGCAAACACAAAAACAGAAGACTTGAACGAAATTGTATATAGAGAGTCTTGGACAAGTAAAGTATAATATATCCATAAAGTAGAGTCATAAACATCTATTGTAAAGAAAGAATGATGTTATATAAGACTGGCATTCTTTCTGATGCACTGAAAGTCCATATCAAAGAATTTGGTTGGCATAAGCTAATTATACTGTAAACATATATGTAAGTATTCAGAAAGGTATCTACCAACACTATACTTACTTAAGTAAATGAATATGTTCAAAAGATCTTCCATAGAAAATAGAACCTATAGTCAACAATACTATATTGACACTTAAAATTTTGTCAAGAGGGTAAACCTCCTGTTACACATTCCAAGTACATCCTTGATTTACAAGCTTAATTTGTTTGTAAGAGCTGGTTGTAACTCAAGTAAGTTGTAAGTCAAGACTATTTTTCCCATAAGAAATAAAGGAAGTACCCGTAATTCATTCCAAGCCTCCCACAGCACCCCTTAACTAACCTTTTCGCAGTAAAAGTGTTGAATAATGTGCATAATTTACCGGAAACACCAATAATTGTCCTAGTGCATTCACCAAAAAGTTATAAAGTGCGCCTAGTTTGCCAGAAACAACAATTTCACCCTGTACTCACCATTTAAGTTGACATCTGAGGCTTGCAGGCAGGGAGGGTGACATGGAAGGTGGTTACTGTTTGGAAACAGAGTCCCCTTCTACAAGAACATCAGGAGCCTGACCCTCTGGTGTCCTTCCTCTCCTTGGGAGAGTCTGTAGCCCACTAGGACCTGCTTCTGGTTCACCAGGTCTCAACCTTTTCAGAAATAAAGACTGGTACCAAGTTGTCTGTTTCTGTCTTTTCTTAACACTGTTCTATAGTCCGAAATGACATTGTCATTAAGCAAATGAATGCAATGGTTGGCATTTTCTCTATCTGGGTGGGTCTTCTCTGCAAATGTTTGTAGCTCTGTCCATTTTTTCAGGATTTTCTTTTTTTCAGAAGAACTTTGTTGTAACTTTGTTGATAATCCCCTTGGGGGTCACTGAGATAGTTCAATGTACTCAGCGCCCATTTAGGCAAGTGCGGGGACTGGGGTTCACTCCCCAGCACCACATGCCTGCTGGCCCCACCCCCAGGCATGCTGAGCTGGCCACCAAAACTAGGTGTGGTGGGAGGCTGAAAACAGGAGGATCACTACAAGTCCAAGCTGCAGAGTAAGACCCTGTATCAAATAAATTTTTAAAAAATTAAAAAACCCTTCATGTAATAAGGTGGAATTTAGGGATGGGGAGATAGCTCAATGGTATAAGTGCCTGCCTGGCAAGCACAAGGTGCTGAGTTCAATCCCAGGAACAAAACAACAACAAAAAAAAAAAAAAAAAACACTTGATAATCCTCTCCTTTTCAGAAAGCGCCACAGCTGCCATTCTCGTGGTTCAGTAAGAAATTACCAAAGTGAACTGGCAAGATAGCTCAGCGATCTAAAGCTCCTGCTTAGGCAAGCTTAGGCAAGCACAGGGATCATGGTTCGTTCCCCAGCACCACATGCCATGCCAGCTCTGTCCCCAGGGCGGGCTGAGCTGGCCACAAAAAAAAAAGTTACTGAAGTTCCATTATAGACATTTCCTCTGAGTGTTCCTCTACCAGTACCTCAATGTTACCACTATCCACCTGCAAGCCTACAGCCTCTGCTATAGTGACACTGTCATCACCCACAGGCCCAGCTGAGGCTCAGGCTCCTCTATACAGCCTTCAAAGTCTCTTACCTATGTAATTTTATACCATACTTTCTTCCAGGCAGATCTCAATGTCTTTAGAGAGACATTGGCTCAGGACTTCTCAACTAATCCCACACAGGAAAAAATGTTGTAATGTTCCTTCCAGAACTCTTTAAAGAACTCTTTAAGATGGTATCTAAGACCATCTGGAAGCACTTCAGGAACAGTTTCTTGGGGTGTAGCTTCTTAGAGTTATTTATAGCCTGCTGGTCCATGGGCAACAGTTGAGGAGTTGTATTAGGTAGGAGGTACTCAACTGAGAGCCATGGAATTATCCAAACAATTCTTCTCCCAAATCTTATGACTGAGGAGAAGCATTGTTCATGATGAGGAGAGCCTTGAATGGTAACTTTTCATCCCCTAGGTATTTCTTAATACTAGGATGGAAAGACTTCCTGATCCACTCAAGAAAAAGTACTCTTGGGTGCCATCAAGATAGCTCAGTGGACTAAAGTGCCTGCTTAGGCAAGCTTAGGCAAGCACAGGGACTGCGGTTCAATCCCCCGCACCATATACCATGCCAGCCCGGCCCCCAGGACAAGCTGAGCCTGCCACAGACTCCAAATGTAGTGGCGCACACCTGTAATCCCAGCACTGGGGAGGCTAAAAGCAGAATGATCACCATGAGTCTGAGCTACATAGTGAGACCGTGTAACAACCAAATATGATAAAAAGAAAGGAAAAAAGAAAAGAAAAAGTACTCTTATTACCCAGGTTTTGCATTATATCTCCACATGACCCCTAGTCTATTCCTCATGACTCTATGTTTTCTGAACACTCTAGAGGTCTCAGAGTGATAAACCAAGAGAGGCTTTACCTTGAAATCGCCACTCCCATTGGCACATAGCAATAAGCTTCACATATCCTTCATAGGCTTGAGGCCTGGCATTTTCTTCTCTTCCTCGGTAACATACATTCTCCTGGGCATCTTATTCCAGAAAATGCCAGTTTCATCACAGTTGAAAGTGATAACAGCAAAAGCCATCTGCATGTCATCATTTTGAAGTGTTGTATGTAATTTCAGCAGCCCTTGTATCAGCACTGGCTGCTTCACCATTCCTTGTCACTGTAGGAACTCCAGTTCTTGCTTTAAAATTGTGAAGTCACCCCTTACTAGCCCAAAATGTTTCACATTATCACCCATTGGAGGACTAACCTTGACAAGATCTGCATTGATAGCACTAGTTTTTCCATGAATTACAGACTCAGGCTATAGCCAACGTCTACTATCATTTATCCACACTAAGAACAGCTTTTCTACCTCATCCAACACTGTTGGTCATGACTTACTAACTTGAGTAACACATTCAGCAACACTAGCTCCCTTATACAAGCCTTTCCTCTGTAAGAGTGTTGAGATGGTGGATTTTGACCGGTTGTACATATTAGCAGATCAGTCACACAAATTGCCCCCTCATATTTCTTCACAATTTCCTCTTCTT
>NW_004524587.1:6280831-6281942 GCF_000260255.1 Octodon degus
AATGGGTGTGGGAGGCACACCTATAACTCCAGTACTGGGGAGGCTGAAGCAGGAGGATCAAGACGGGTTCAAGACCAGCCTGGGCTACAAAAATGAATACAAGGCCAGCCCAAACAGTGTAGCGAGAACCTATTTCAAAATAAAGATAAAATCTTTAATAAATAAGTATACAACTCATGCATTAATTTCAACAAAGATACCAAGGATACACAACTGAGAAAGAACAGTCTCTATAATAAATGGTGCTGGGGAAAATGGATACCCACATGCAGAAGAAATAAAGTTGGAGTCTCTTCTCATATAATATATAAAAACTGAATTCAGATTCAACACTTAAATACAACCTGACACTGTAAAACTCTGAGAAGAAACAGGTGAAAATCTCCATGACCTTGGTCTCAGCAAGGACTTTTTAGATATGAGCCAAAAATGTACACAACAAAAGCCAAAACAGACAAACGGTTTTCTACCAAACTAAAAGGTTTCTGCACAGCAGGGGAAACAACAAACAGAGACAACATTCAAAATACACAAGGAACTCAAATTATGCAACAACAAAAGACGAATAATTCTACTTAAAAATGAATGGGAACACTCACAATGAATGCGTTCACTATGTATCGCCACGGTGTACTAATTACAAAAACTAAAACAGGCAAACGACCTAAATAGGTATTTCTCAAAGAAGACATAAAAGTGGCCAACGGGTACCTGGGGAAGTGCTCAGCCTCACTAACTGCTGGTCCTTGAGAAGAAGAAGAGGACAGTACGGCACAATGGTCCAGCTCTCTTCTTAAGATTTCAGGCAAGTAAAAGAACAACAGAAGTGGGCAGGGACTGCACGGACTCCCTCTGCACACCCTGCAAAGGAGGACAGACATGTTAGCAGGAGAATTAGCTTTCCTTCATATATGCCAAGACAGCTATACTTTGAAATGCTGGTTATGCAATAGAACAAAGTAACGCTACCACTGCCGATCTAGTTTAAATGTCTATAACCTCTGTCCTCCATAGTAACTGAGGGCACAATAAAGTGCTGTGCAAAGCATAAGAGCTATTGCGCAGCCCTTAGCCACTGGGCCTTCTAAGCAGTGTGGTAGGAGAAGTCATG
>NW_004524587.1:6286522-6290379 GCF_000260255.1 Octodon degus
ACTTATGATCAACAATGTTTTGAAAACAAAAATGGCAATAAGACAAAAAATAATTTCACTTGTGATATTATCTTTGAAAGGGATTCTCTCCTTGACAAAAATTATTCACCAAAAGGTTTTCTGATTTGAGATTTGTTTGTTTGTTTGTTTGTTTGTTTATTCTGGGCATCGAACCCAGAGCCTTCACACTGAGCTATATCCCTAACTCTTTCGATTTTTTTATGTTAAAACAGATCTCACTAAATCAATAACTGCACAGGTTAGAAGCAAACTTGTGATCCTCCTGCCTCAGTCTCCCAGAATCCTGGAATTATAGGCCTGCAGCATCATGACCAGCCCCAGAAAAGAGCTTAATGAATGAACTATCAGGTTGGCAAGATAGCTCAGTGGACTAAGCACTTGCTTTGGCAAGTACAGGGACCAGGGTTCAATCCCCAGTCCCACGTGCCACGCCAGCCCCGACCCCAGAGCACACTGAGCTGGTGACCAAGTCTGGGCTTGGGGGCACATGCCTGTAATCCCAGAGCAGGGGAGGCTGAACACAGGAGGATCACTATGAGTCCAAACAGCATAGTTAGATGTGTACCAAATACATAAAATAAAAATAAAAGAATTAACTATTTTGCCAGGGATTAAACTCAGTGGCTCAGTCCCCATCTGGCAAGCATGAGGTCCTGAGTTCGGTTCCCAGTACCACCCCACCAAAAAAGGAATAGGCTGTGTTGATTCCTTTATACTCAGTCACAGATTACAAATTCCTCCACTTAGGGTTCTAAGAACAGAGAAAGACTGAGTATTACACTTGCTATCAGTGGAAAACTCAAACATAATTTTTAAAAAGTCTGCATTTCTAATATATCATTGAAATATTTTTAATTTTTTTAAATCACAAATTTGCAGACTCCTGTTTAAATTCAACATGTATGTCTGCAGTTGTTTAAAATAAGGTCCAAACATACTTGTGCTAGCCCAGAAGTCACCCCGTACAGTATCAAAGTGAATTATCCTCCCTACCCAGCCAAAAAGCAGCGCCAATGAACAAGGCAACTGATCTGAGTCCTACGGAGGGAGGACAGACGGCACAGGCAAGATGTAGATGTGTCCTGTATGTTCTCAAATTAGGGTCTGCTGGGGCTGGATTCTTTTATTCTTTATTTTCCTTTTGCGGAACGAAAGATATCTTTGTAAACCTTTAGCGCCCTCTTTTGGACAATCCGATTATTTCAAACTGAAATGTCTCTCGAACTGGCTTTCTGAATATGCATTGTAGGCACATTGAAATCAGGCACAGATTATTTTGAGTTTTCTTAATTCACTTTTTGGAAAAGTTTTAGATTTTCAGGAAAATTGAGCAACTGATACAAAATTATCTCGCACACAGCTTCCCTACTATTAATGCCCCCCATTAAGGTGATACATTTGTTAAAGCTAGTGAAACATTATTAACTTATTAGCTAAAGTCCATAGTTTACAATTAAGTTGTAGATTTCTATGATCAGGTACACGACAAATCTCTTGTACCTTCCATTACATATGGAGAATGATTTCATGAGGCTGAATATCCTGTGTTTTGCCTCTTTATTCTTTCTCTCCTTTACCTTCAAGCCCTGATATCCAGTAATCTTTCCTATCATATGTGTAGGCATAGTTTTGCCTTTTCCAGGATAACATATAATGTAATAAGAAAATATATACCCGGGCTGGGGTGATAGCTCAGCAATCTAAGCCCCTGCCTGGCAAGTGCAAGAACCCCGCTTTGATCCGTCGTACCACTTGCAATGCTGGCCCCAGAACACCAGGCGCGCCATGCCTGCCACCAAAACCAGGTGTAGTGGCGCATGCCTGTAATCTCAGTCCTGGGGAGGCTGAGACAGGAGGATGACTACAAGTTCAGGCTGCATAGCAAGACCCTGGATCGAATAAATAATTTTAAAAGAAAAACAAAATATATACCCTTTCACGCTGCCTTCCTTCACTTACCAATGTGCATTTAAGAGTTCTTCCTATCTTGTTGTGATTTAATAGCACATTTGTTTTTAATCACTAAACAAAATTGCATTGTGTGGTTATACTAAAGTTCGTTGATCCATTCCCTTTTAAACAACAGCTTGTTTTCAGTTTGTGGCAATTCTGATTAACACTGCTACAAACGTTTGTGTGAGTGTTTTGTGTGCATAAATTTTTCAGCTCGTTTGGGTTAATGCTGCAGCACATGATTTCTGTGCCGTGTGGCTGGCAACTCCGTTTCCTTCGTAAGAAATTGCCTGACTCTGCCACAGAGGCTGTGCCATTTTGAATTTCCACCAACGGTGAAGGAAAGATTCTGTTCTGCCACCTCTCCAGCTTTAACCTTGTGGGATTCTAACCATTCTCCTGCATATGTATCCCTGTCCTATTGTTGTTTTACTTGGCGATTCTCCAGTGACCGTTGCATATTTTCTTTTTTATACTTTTTTATTCTTTTTGTGTTTTTGTTTTTGTAGCAGGAATCAAACTCAGTACCTTGCTCTTGCCAGGCAGTTGCTTGTGCTACTGAGCTAAATCTATTTGCCCATTTCCTGTTTAGTTGTTTATTTTCTTACACAGAAGGGTCTTTTGTATATTTGGATGGAAGTCCTTTATCAAGTCTATGGTTTGCAAAAATTTTCTCTCCAGCTATCATTTTTTTTATTCTCTCACTAGCATCTTTAACAAAGCAGGAGACAATCATCAAGTCCAATTCCCCAGTTTTTTCTCTTTTATGGATTGTGTTCCTGGTATTATACTTAGATGCTTGATGTGCTTGGCGAGTTTTCTCGTATTTGCTTTTCTAGAATTTGTATAACTTTGCATTTTCCATTTTTGGTCTATGACCTAGTTTGATATAATTTTTGTGAAAGAGAGAAGGTGGTATCTAGATGGGGGGTTGGTAGCTTGGTTCTGTTTCGTTTCATCTCATCTTGCCATGGATGACCAATTATTCCAACACGGTGAACACTGTCTTCTCTCCATTTAGATGCCTTTGCTCCTTCTTCGAACTAAGACCAACTCAGTGCGGCTGGACATTCACCCCATTAATCCATTTTATTCATTCTCTCACTTATGCTTTTGTTAGATCCGTGCTTTCTTGACTCCTACAGCTTTACAGTAGCCCTGAAATACGAGTAACATGTGTCCTCTGACTTTGTTTTAATTCAGTATTGTATTGGCTGCCCTGGGTCTTTTGTTTTTCCAAAAGAATTACTTTTTCTATATCCAAACAATAATTTTCTGGGTTTTTATTAGGACTACATTGACTCTAAAGATCAAGATAGGAAGAACAGAAATCTTAGCAATACTGTGCTTTAAATCCATAAGACCATTTATTTAGGGTTTTTATTTTCTTTCATCAGAAGTTTGTAGTTTTCATTGACTCTAGATATATTTTATTAAGCATTTCAGTGTTAATCAAAATGGCATCATGAAAGGAGGTTGCTTTGTTTCATTGTGTGGGGGGGGTTGCTTTTTTTCCATGTTAATATAGTTTCTCCTTTTTTATTTTAAAGAAAAAGAGACAAAACAGAACAAAAAAACAGCTCTTCCTCGGTGCTGCCTACAGGGATGGCATCCAACTCTCACTTGGCACTGTGGCGGCCCTCAGACCCCTCGTGAAGCCCAAGATCGTCAAGAAGAGGACCAAGAAGTTCATCCCGCACCAGTCAGACAGCTTTGTCAAAATGAAGTGCAACCGGCGGAAACCCGGAGGCATCGACAACAGGGTGCGGAGGAGGTTCAAGGGCCAGATCTTGGTGCCCAACATAGATTACGGAAGTAACAAAAAGACAAAGCACATGCTGCCTAGTGGCTTCCAGAAGTTTCTGGCGCACAGTGTTAGCAAA
>NW_004524587.1:6295774-6298585 GCF_000260255.1 Octodon degus
TTTGTAAATAGGATCACAAGTCCGCATCTTGTACAGCAATTAACCACTAAGAAGAATATATGCAGTGTATTATTTGTTGAAAAATAAAAAAAATAAAAACAAAAAACAAAAAACAAAAAACAAAAAAAAAAAGAAACATCACGGTGTTTACGTATGTGTGCCTGATTTATTTCACTTAAGAGTATGGTCTCAGGGTGCATCCATTTAGCTGGAAATATCTCCAGTTTATCCTTTTTTTTTTCTTTTTGAGTTAGGGTCACACTATGCACTTCATGATGGCCTTGAGCTCCCTTTGTAGCCCAGGTTGGTCTCAAACACACAGCAACACACCTGCCTCTGCCTCTCAAGTGCTGCGACTGCAGGTATACACTGCCACACCCAGCTCCAGGATGTTTTATTTATTTCTGAGAATTCCCGTTTCTCTGCATACTCACTAGCACTTGTTGCTGTTAGTTTTTTGTTTTGTTGGGGTTTTTTACTTTTTGGCTTCTTTTTGAGACATGGTCTCTCGATGCAGTTCAGGCTGGACTTGAGCTCACTTTTATCCTTCTTTATGGCAGAATAATATTTAATTATATAAAAAAAAAATCAATGCATCTTTTCCATTCATTAGTTGGTGGGTATTTGGACTGTTTATAAGATTTAGCTATAACAACCTGTGCTGCTATAAATATGGGTGTGGGGGGGGACTATCCGCTCAGGCCCCACCCTCCTGTCTCTCTCTCAGGACAGGAGCTTTCTTTCTCTCAATAAATA
Organism: Octodon degus; assembly: GCF_000260255.1. Classification (NCBI taxonomy): domain Eukaryota; kingdom Metazoa; phylum Chordata; class Mammalia; order Rodentia; family Octodontidae; genus Octodon; species Octodon degus. The sequence continues at coordinate 6,296,531 of NW_004524587.1, forward strand.
TACTCTGCTCAAAAAAAAAAAAATATATATATATGGGTGTGCATCAAGATTTGCAATGACTAAATCTTGGAAACAACCCAAATGTCCATCAACAAAGAAATGGATAAAAATATATGGTATTCTTACACAATGGAATATACCCAGCTATGAAGAAAACTAAACTCAAGGTTTTTATAGGTCAGTGGAAGAAACTAGAAACCATACTCATAAGTTAAAAAAAAAAAAAATTTGCGGTACTGGGGATTGAACTCAGGACTCTATGTTTGCCAGGCAAGTGCTTATTCTACTGAGCTATCTCTCCATAAGTAAAATAAATCAGAATTGCATTGTCATATTGTCTCATAGTGTAAGAAACTGAATAAGTAAATAATATCCAAAGGTACAAAAGGTATAGTGAAAGGGAAAGAACTGATCAAAAGGAAAAAACAACTGGGAGGGGTGAAAGGAGAAAAGAAGGGGAAAAATTTTATATATATGATAGCTAAAATAATTGGACCATTAATTTCTATTAGTTCATTAAAAGGAACAGGGCCAGGGAGATGGCTCAGTAGAATAAACACTTGCCTGGCAAGCACAGGGACCTGAGTTCAATCCCTGGTTCCACAAAAAAAAAAAAAAAAAAAAAGGAAATCGTTTGTTTATATTGCTTGATCAGTTTTGCATGCCTGTACCTGGTAATCTTGACAAATATCTTGAAGAAAATAATATGTAATATAGTAACCATTACTAACTGCCTATCACTGTGTTTTCAAATTCTATATTGTTTTAATTGGGAGTTGTTTTGTTGCTTAAAAATAAAAAAAAAATAGGTATGCATATATCACTGTGGTGTGACACTTTTATTTCTTTCAGGAAGATACCAAGAAGGAGACTAGTTAGGTCAAATAGAACTTCTAGATCTAGATTTTTGAGAAAGCTCTACAATGAGTCCCACCACTGTTACACCAGTGTACACTCCCACCAGCAGTAGAGAAGGCTTCCTTTTTCCCCACAGCCTTGCTATCATCTGCTTTTGGTTGATTTCTTGATAACAGTCATTATTTCTGGGTTGGGATGGAATCTCAACATTATTTTAATTTGCATCTCTTGGATGACCAGTGATGTTGAACATTTCTTCTGTATTTGTCATTTTTACTTCTGCATCTGAGAAGTGCATATTCATTTTAGACGCCCACTTTTAGAGTGAGTCTTTAAATTTGGAGGGTGTTATGGTTTGTGTATAGGTGTCCCCCCAAAGCCTCATGCCGTCTTGGGGCGGCTTCTGGAGTTTGTGATTGATTACTATGGGTGTGGCTGCTGCCCCTGCCCTGGGGCAGGTAATTTGCATTACGACGTAAGGTGGGCCGAGAAGCCAGCTGCCTGAGCTGCTGCTACCCCTCCCTTGTGCTCTTGCTCTTTGCCACCACCATGAAAGGCTGCTTTCTGCTATGTGCCGCTCTGCCTTGGACCCAGCTGAGTATGGACTGAACCCTCCAGTAACTGTGAGCTACATAAACCTTTCCTTCCTTCATTTTGAGTGTCAGGTATTTGTCCCAGCAACGAGAGAAGAGTAACTAAGACAGAGGGGGTCTGATTTTTTTGAGTTTTTTATTTTAAAGAGAATATTTTTAAAAATTTAAAACATTAAAAATGATAAAGAATTTCAAAATGAGATGGTAGGGAATCAGTAAGGTTTGTTATATTGCATATTGTTGTCCTTAAAGCAGCTGTTCAGATTACCAAATACAAACAGATAAAATTGGTCAATAAATATGTATTAACTGTTTCTTTCAACAAACCAATCAAAATCAGTAGTAGTACAATTATCTTAGCTATCGTGTGTGTGTGTGTGTGTGTGTGTGTATTTTCCTTCTGTCTTTTCTCCTTTCTATCACCCCAGCTGTTCTTTCCCTTCAAGCAGTTCTTTTATATTTTCTAGATATTAGTCTTTTGTGTGAAGAACAACTGTCAAAGTTTTCTCCTGCACTGTCCATTGTCTTTTTCACTCTGTTGGTGGTTTCTCTTGCTATGAAAAAGCTTTTCTTTTCTTTTTGTCTTTCTTTTTTTTTTTTTTTT
>NW_004524587.1:6298685-6301585 GCF_000260255.1 Octodon degus
TTTTTTTTTTTTTTTGCGGAACCGGGGATTGAACTCAGGCCCTTGCACTTGCCAGGCAAGCGTTTATTCCACTGAGCCATCTCCCCGGCCCCGCCTCCATCATTTTCTCAAGCACCTTCTTTTTGGTCTAGATCTGCTCTAGAGTCACTACACATGGTTTCCAGGGTGAACACCATCACTGCAGTTATCTGAGAAATTATTTCTGGTTTAATTTTTTCTAGAGCCTCATTCAACTATTCTGTTGTGCCCACTTCTGAGAGGCCAAGTGCGTGGCTTTCGGATTGTCCCACCTCCTTGTGCCCTGGTTTGCCTTCACTGAACTGGGTGTCTGGGGATTGCTTCTTGTTTGTCTTGTTTAAGCATACTGTCATTCTCTTTTTTTTTTTTTTTTTTTAATTTTAATTCCTGGTGTGATGCTTGTAAACTCCCTATTTGGGATTGCTTTATTGCTAGTATTTAGAACCCTTACGAAATGACAACTTCTAGCTTGAGAAAGAAGAGAAAACAGTCCACTTTCAGATTTGCCTCTGCTGTCACCGGCAGACAAGGTGTATAGACATAGTCCAGATCCGTGTACATTTATCCCAACAAGCTAGCAGTAGCTTTTTGGCCGCATAGCAAATAATCTCAGTGAGCATGGGGCCAGGGAGATGGCTCAGTGGAATAAATGAGCAGACCTTTTGGCAGCCTGCAGCTGTCCACGCACCTTCTGTAGCCTGAGCCCAGAGGAGAGCCACTGGGCGGAGCCAGCCGCTGCCCTGAGCTCCAGGCTGAGCCGGCCCCTGTCCACAGCGGTCCTCGGTCCCCGGCCAGTCCCTCTCTCACATGGGACAACCGAGCCCGCAGCACTCACCGCCAGGGTAGGCCTTCCGGTCTGCTGCTCCCGCCCACGGCTGCATCTCTCTGCGGAGGCCTTGGGTCACTAGCTAGCACTTGCTGCGTCCGACAGTCTGCGTCCGCTCGTCTGGCGCCCTCCACAGTGCGCCGCTTCTCAGGGACAAGGCATCACCTTCTCGGCCGGCCGGGTACCTCCTTCTTGGCCGACGTTTCCCCTCGCGCTGCACGAGCTTCTGTTCACACCTCAGTTCCTTCCTGGTCCGGGAGACCCACTTCCCTCCTTCTGTCTTCCCCATGCTGCTCCAATCCAGCGTCCGGACAGCAGCAACACTCAGGTGGCTCTTTCCCTGCGGCTCAACCCTCCTCCATCGTGCCCCTGGCCAGTTTTGCTTTTATTTCTGTTTTGTTTTGTTTTGCAGTGCTAGGAATCAAGCACTGCCTCCCAACCCCAAAATGGTGTGTGTTTTAAATTTTAAATTCCAATTAGTTTTCCACTGCAGGTATACAAGAAAGCAACTGAATTTTGTATGTTATTTTCTATCCCATAAGCATATTATATCTGCTGATTAGTTCCAGTACTTTTTTTGTCAGTTCTTTTGGATTTTTTTTGACATGGACAGTCACATCCTCTGTAAGCAAAGACACCTTTGGTTCTTCCTTTGCAATCTCTGTACCTTTCATTTACGTTTCTTGTCATTACATGGGCTAGTACTTCCAGTACAATAATGACCCAGAATAATGAGAGGGAACATCTATGTCTTGTTCCCAAGCCTAAAGAAAAGCATTTCGTTTTCTCACCATTACATATGATGATAGCTGTAGGGTTTTGGTTTTGTTTTTTTTTTCCTACAGGTACATTTTAGATATACACAGTGATAACATTCATCACAAAGAAAGGTGTAGGTTCTTATCAATGTTCTATATCAAGTTGAGAAAGGTTCACTCTTTTCCTCATTTACTCAGAGATTTTATTATAAATGATTCTAAAATTTTGTCAAATGCTTTCTCAGTATTGTCATTATTATATGATTTTTTTTCTCTTGTTTAGCCTCTTACTGTGGTGGATTGTGTTTATTGATTTTTGAATGTCAAAAGCTTCACATACCTCGAAGAAGTCCTACTTGGTCACGATACACAATTTTTTATTATTATTCAATTTGAAAATATTTTTTTAGTATTTTTACATGTATAATCAGAAGAAATATTGGTCAGTTGTTTTTCTTATAATGTCTTTGCTTTAGGAGTTAGTATAATGCTAATCTCATAAAAAATCCCTTCTGACTTTTCTAAACAAAACTGTAGAGAATGGATGTCATTTTTCTTTGACTATTTTTCAAAATTTAGCAGTGAAATCATCTGGAACTGGCACTTTCATCTTTGGAACTTTATTAAATATCAATTGAAAATGTGTAATGGATGTACAGCAGTCCATCTCCAGTTCTTATCTGAATGTTGATAGTCGCTGTCAGACTGATCTATTTCATCTGAGTTGCCAAATCACTGGGCAAGTGCTATCTTCATAATACTTCCTTACTACCCCTTTCTGCACATGAGACCTGTGCTATGATTTTTATTTCATGCATTTTCATGTTTTATTGCTGCCTGAATGCATATTAAGGATTGTTACGACACCTTCATGAACTGGCCATGGGCCCCTGCCTGTAATCCCACCACCCAAGAGGATGAGACAGGAGGAGTGCCATAAACTCAGTAACAGCATGGACTGTGTAATGAGTTCAAGGCCAGTCTGCACTACAAATCAAGGCCTTATCTCAGAAAAGAAAAATCAGGGGCCGGGGAGATGGTTCAGTAGAATAAGCGCTTGCCTAGCAAGCGCAAGGGCCTGAGTTCAATCCCTGGTTCCGCCAAAAAAAAGAAAAAAAGAAAAAAAGAAAAAAGAAAAGAAGAAAAAAAAAAAAGAAAGAAAAGAAAACACAATGGGCCCAATATTCACCAGTGCATCCTTTTCTTCTCAACCTTTAATGCTTTTTGGTATATTTTGCAGTACATAATGACTATATTCATCATGGGGAGTTGGTACATCCACATAGTACATCTTAATT
>NW_004524587.1:6301685-6305689 GCF_000260255.1 Octodon degus
TGGAACCAGGGATTGAACTCAGACCCTGGCGCTTGCCAGGGAAGCACTTATTCCACTGAGCTATCTCCCCAGCCCCGAAAAAGCTTTTCAATAAGATAAGATCTCAGGGGCTGGGGAGATAGCTCAGTAGGATAAGTGCCTGCCTGGCAAGCTCAGAGTCCTGAGTTCAATCCCCGGGACAGAAAAAAAAAAAAAAAAGATGAAATCTCAGTTGTTGGTTCTTTGTGATAGTTCCTGAATAATCAGGGTTTTGTCATAAAATCATTGCCTACACCAGTATCCTCAAGAGTGCGACCTCTTCTATCCTCCAGCAGATTCAGTGTTTCTGTTTTAATATTTAGATCTTTGATCCATTTTGATTTTAGCTTAGCATAGTGAAAGATATGGGTCTGGTTTTAATCTTCAGCATGTGGAAAGCCAGTTTTTCTAGCTCCTTTTACTAAAGAGGCTATCATTCTTCTAGGGCAGGTGTTGGCTTCTTTGCCAAAGACAAGATGGCTAAGAATGTCTGTAGTTGTTTCTGTATCTTCTAATCTGTTTGACTCAACCTCACGTTTTGTGGTTTTTTCTTTTGCCAGTGCCATACTATCTTATCACAGTAGCTTTGTAGTGCAATTTCAAGTTAGGGATTGTGATGCCCCCTGCCTTACTTATATTGCCTAGAATAACTCTTGCTATTCTAGATCTCTTCTGCTGCCAAATGAATTTTAGGACTGTTTTCTCTAATTCTGTAAGATATAGTATGGCAATTATGGTTGGAATTTCATTAAATCTATATAATTTTGGAAGTCTGGCCATGTGCACTATATTGGTTTTTCCTAAGCAAAAATAAAGGATTTCTATTATCCTCTTTCATCTCCTTTTTCTCTTTTTTGTTTTATTTTTTTTGTTTTGATTTGATTTGTTGTACTTTGGTTTTTGATGCTGAGTTTCACTATGCCATTTAGACTGGCCTTAAACTCACTGAGTATCCTAGACTGGCTCAAATTCACAGCAATCTTCCTACCTCAGGCTTATGAGTGCAGAGATTACAGGCATGTGCCACCACATCCAGCAAGAATTCTGTAGTTTTCTATTATTAATTTTTTTTTATTTTTAAATGGAGTAAAAATAATATTAGAACATAAACTTACAAATTATGCAGAATTTCACTTTAAAAATTAATATGAATTTCACAGTATTTGCTATAATGTATAGTGTTGTCTTCCAACTAGTTATTCATACTAGCAGACATATGCATGCAAAATTGGAAGAAAAAAAAAAGCAAGAAATTAAGAAGAGATAAAGGTCAAAGAATTAAAAAAAGAAAACAAAACAAATTAAACATTAACTGCTCCTTTCTATGCACCAGCGGAAATCCACAGTACAGTTGTCCAAACCATCTTACTTGCATACATAGATATATTTCTTTCCACCACTATCTCTCTTGCCCTTCTCCTCAACTCAATAGTTCCTTCCTTTGGAATAGGTTCATTCCCTTTTCCCAATCTCTACTGTAGCCTTCAGATTTTATGTTCTCTTTCAATTTTAAACTAAGGAGTCAATACAATGTTTGCACATGCAGGTTTGATTTATTCCACTTAAGAATACGGTCTCTAATTGCATACATTTGTCTACAAAAGCCTCAAATTCATCCTGTTTTACAGATTAATAATACTTGATTGTGTAAAAAATACCACATCTTCTCTATCCATTCCTCAACTGATGACGATTTGGATTATTTCCAAGATTTAGCTATGATAAATTGTGCTGCTATAAACATGGTGTGACAGCCATATGAAAAAGTTTATGGATTCCATGCCCACAATAACTCAAACAACTGAAAACCCACTTGCTTGAGCATGTTTCTGAACAGCGTTTCCCAATTCTCTGCATCAAACACCAGGCCTCACTGCATCAGTGGCTTGCATCAGGCACTCACACATCATCTGCACTAGTTTCCATACTCCCTCATCCACATCACCAACCAAAAACATCTCATTTAGGTCCCCATGATATCCACTATAGCAAAGAGTGACGTTCACATTAGCAATGTCCCCTCCATGCAGAGGTCATCTGTCTGGAATTCCATGGCAAATCACTTCAATCGCTGAGGTACAAGACTTTGGGAAATTATAATAATTCAGAGGAAAAGGATAGCAATTTCTTGCAATGCAGACTAAGTGTACAGCATGATCTACTTCTTCAGCAGTTAAACCTGGTTTAATCACCCCAGCAGCAATATCCAGAACTTCTTTTGAAATCCTACATACAAGTCTCATTTCTTCTATATCTTCAGATGAGAGTAACTTCATTTGAGAAGTACCTTTAGGAACCTGTTCAGATTCAGACATTCGGGGCCGGGGAGATGGCTCAGTGGAATAAGCGCTTCCCTGGCAAGCGCAAGGGCCTGAATTCAATCCCCGAAATATGAGCCCTGGATGCCCAACTTGGTGCAGGTGGGGCACTAGAGCTTGGCTTCGCTGCTGCCGCTGTCAGTCGCATACACCTGTTTCTCCATGGCTGCCATGCTGCTTACCTTCAGAGACTTTTCTGTTGTTCTTGAAGCTATGATTCTGTCTTTTTCTAAAATATCTGTTAGGAGTACTGTAGTTTTCAATGTAGATGTCTTTTATGTCCTTGATTGGACTGATTCTGAGATTTTTCTTTTTCTTTTTTTATACTATTTTAAAAGGTGTTTTCCTAATTTCTCTCTCAGTGAGTTTATTATTCCCATACAGGAAGGCTTTTAATTTTTTAGTGTTGACTTTGTACCCAGCTACACTATTCAATTTGGTTATTAAATCTAGTAGTCCTCTTTAGTGAAGTTTTTGGGGTCTTCTATACAGAGTATCATGTTATCATTATTCTACAAATAATGATAACTTAACTTCTTCCTTTTTTATCCTTATTCCTTTTCTTTCTTTCTCTTGCCTAAATGCTCTGGCTCATGTTTCCAAAACTGTATCATAGATTAAAAGCATGGAGCCAAGAAAGGATACCTGAGAAGGCTCTGTATAAGCCATGATGGCTGCTCATTCACTCCCACTGCAGCAGCCTGACTTCAGAGAGTAGAATCAGCAGGAAGCAATGGTTGAACAAAGGATTTAAATGAAAGGGTAGGAGTTTGCTGCCTTGAGGCATTTTGGGCATTAGGTCTTGTGGTTGTGCTTCTCCAAATGGGCAGGCCGGAGGGAAGTGTGGTCAGGTTTCTTGGGATAAGCAAAGCTGATGGACATCACTTTGTTCTTCTCCTGTGGCTTCCCACCATGCTTGCTGGTAATGGCCTCACCCATGGGATGCAAAATTTTGAATAACAGTGGTGACACTGCACATCCTTGTCTTGTCCCTGATTTTTTTTTTATTTTAAAGAGAAAAAAACAAAACAACAAGAATAAAGAAAAAACAAAGCACCATAAAACAATAAAAATGGTACAGAATTTCAAAACAAGAACAGGAAATTAACAATGGTTGTCATATTACATATTGTTTCATCAGATTTGTTGCTCAGCCTACCAGATATAGGTATGTAATATTGACCAAACACTTAAAACATTAACTCCTCCTTTCCATAAACCTTGAAATTTTTGTTATTGTTGTTGTTGATTTTAGGGTGAAAGCTTTCTGGTTTTGTCCATTTAGTATAATATTGGCTGTTGGTTTGTTATAGATGACTTTTATCAGATTGAGATAGATACCATCTACTTCAATTTTCTGCAGGGTTTTTGTCATGAATAGGTCTTGAATTTTATCAAATACTTTTTCTGTATCTATTGAGATGATTATGTGGATTTTATCCTTGGATCAGTTAATATGGTGTATTACATGTATTGATTTGCATATGTTGAACCATCCTTGAATCCCTGGGATAAATCCTATTTGGTCATGGTGTATAATCCTCTTGATGATTTGCTGTACTGTTTGCCAGTGTCTTGTTCAGGACTTTTGTATCTATGTTAAGTAGGGAGATTTGCCTGTAGCTCTTTTGGTTAGATCCTTCTCTGGATTTAGTATCAGGATAATGC
>NW_004524587.1:6306087-6306928 GCF_000260255.1 Octodon degus
AAGAAGAAGAAGAAGATAAGAGAGAAGAAAAAAGGGAAGAAATAAAAACAAAAACAGAACAACAAAAGAACTAGAAACCATGTGTACATTCATATAAAAATAGGAACAAACAATCAAGAAAGAACAAAACAAAAACAAGAAAGAGTAAAGAAGAAAAAAAAATTAGGGCCAGGGAGATGGCTCAGTGGAATAAGCACTTCCCTGGCAAGTGCAAGGGCCTGAGTTCAATCCCCAGTTCCACAAAAAAAGAAAAAGAAAAAGAAAAAAATCCACTTCAAGGCATGTCTTTGCTGTTACTAATAAACAGTGTAGGCAGACAGAGTACCAATCCAAGTGGATTAATCTCAAAATGATAACCATAGCTTTACAGTGGGGTAGTGGATAATCCCAGCAAGCCTGAACCTTTAGTTCCACTAAAGTTCAAGCTGGTTTCTGGTTGTGAGGCTGGAACCACATTTGTTCAGCCTGTAACACTTTGTGTGCTTCCTGCTGGCTTAAACTTGACTCCACAGCCTCCCACAAACTTGAACTCAGCAGCCTCACCCTAACACATGTAGCTTCTAGGTGGAGCTGACCTGAAGTTCTGAACTCAGTTGGCTCCTCTTTGAGATAGCTGCCGGCCAATTGCCTTCTCCATGTATAAATGAAAGCCAATCAGATTTACAGCAGACTTCTCAACATAAACCCTCAAGTCAAGGAAGTATTTCAATCCCTGAAAGTCAATCCCTGGAGTGAAGTATTTCAATCCCTAAAAGAAAACATGTTTTCTTTTAATTAATATTACCATGACATGACTTCATCTCTTTACTCTTCATCTATTCCTTTACATTTACACTGGCTG
>NW_004524587.1:6307028-6308345 GCF_000260255.1 Octodon degus
CCCAAATACATTTAAAAAAAAAGAAGAAAAGAGAGAAAGAAAAAAGGAAGAAATAAAAACAAAAACAGAACAAAAGAACTAGAAACCATGTGTACATTCATATAAAAATAGGAACAAACAATCAAGAAAGAACAAAACAAAAACAAGAAAAGAAAGAGTAAAGAAGAAAAAAATCCACTTCAAGGCACGTCTTTGCTGTTACTGATAAACAGTGTAGGCAGACAGAGTCCCAATCCAAGTGGATTAATCTCAAAATGATAACCATAGCTGTGGCTAATCCCAGCAAGCCTGCACCTTTAGTTCCACTAAAGTTCAGGCTGGTTTCTGGTTGTGAGGCTGGAACCACATTTGTTCAGCCTGTAACACTGTATGCTTCCTGCTGGCTTAAACTTGACTCCACAGCCTCCCACCAACTTGAACTTAGCAGCCTCACCCTAACACAGGTAGCTTCTAGGTGGAGCTGGCCTGAAGTTCTGAACTCAGTTGGCTCCTCTTTGAGATAGCTGCTGGCCAATTGCTTTCTCCATGTATAAATGAAAGCCAATCAGATTTAGGCAGACCTCTCAACACAAACCCTCAAGTCAAGGAAACCTTGGAGTGAAGTATTTCAATCCCTGAAAGAAAACAACCTTTATGCCAGATTGATATACCCTGCTTCTGAATCTAAATTACTCACCAACCACTGCAATCTGCTGCATCCATTCCCCCATTCCAGTGGTGCACTTCTCCATGTAGGCCTCTACAGTGGCCAGTAGTCATCATTGCATCTGCAGGTTTGAGACGCGCCTCCCATCCAGTAGTTCTGGGCTCATGGAGAAATCCTCCCTGGCCACTTCTTCATTGAAGTCTCTCTGTATCTCTTCACTCCCTCTGTGTGCTCCAATGCTCACTTCAGAATCTCCCTGAGAACTAACAATAAACTACTGATGTCTACATCAAGAGAAAGAAGAAGAGTAAGAAGAAGAAGAAGGAGAAGGAGGAGGAAGAGAAGAAGGAGGAGGAGAAGGAGAAGGAGGAGAAGGAGAAGAAGGACAAGGAGGAGAAGAAGGAGGAGGACAAGGAGGAGAAGGAGGAGAAGAAGGAGAAGGAGAAGGCAGAGAAGAAAAAGGAGAAGGAAGAGGAGGAGAAGAGGAGGAGGAGGAGGACAAGGCAGAGAAGGAGAAGGAGGAGGAGGAGAAGGAGGAGGAGAAGAAGGAGGAGGAGAAGGAGGAGGAGGAGGAGAAGGAGGAGGAGAAGAAGAAGGAGGAGGAGGAGGAGGAGGAGTAGAAGGAGGAGGAGGAGGAGAAGGAGGAGGAGGAGAAGGAGGAGGAGGAGAAG
>NW_004524587.1:6308711-6312107 GCF_000260255.1 Octodon degus
CATGTTTTCTTTTAATTAATATTACCATGACATGACTTCATCTCTTTACTCTTCATCTATTCCTTTACATTTACACTGGCTGACCAGGTGTGGTGGCACATGCCTGTAATCCCAGCACTCCAGAGGCTGAGGCAGGGAGATCACTGCGAGTTTGAGGCCCCTGTGGGCTACAAAGTAAGTTCAAACCAGCCAGGACTGCTGCATAGTGAAACCCTATCCCAGAAAGGATAAAATGGCTTACTTATAAATAACAAATAATTGGGGGGTTCATCCATTCTGACAGGCTTTTTACTGGTTTAGATCATTCACATTTAAAGTCATCAATTTTTTTTAAAAGTCACCTAAAATTATGGGGGAAAAAAGTCATCTAATATACATCTGGATTAAAGGCGGGTATCATATTTGTAATTGTAATCATTATACCTGGGCAGGGGGAGTGGGAAAGCTCTGGCTGTTTACCCAAGCCAGCCTCAAGTTCCCGGGTTCAAGTAATCCTATCACCTCAACCTCCCAAGCAGTGGGACTACCTGTGCATGCCACCACACTAGACTGTCTTTTTATTGTTTCTTTTGGGTTTGGTGTTTTATTATTGTTTTTTTGTTTATGGAGGTATTGACGCATTGCTATCCCTGAACTACATCCCAGAGTTTTCTCTTTGTTTTTGTTTTTGTTTTTGTTTTTTTGCCTCTCTGGTTTTATTTGAGCATTTTATGGGGTTCTATCTTCTCTGCCCCTTTAAGGTAACAGTTACATTTCTTTTTTAAAAAAACATTCCTGGTTTCTATAAAGTTTGCAATATTCACTTACAATTAATCCAGCTCCACCTTTTTTTGAGACAGGGTCTCATTACATAGTTGATACTGACTTTGAACTCACTGTGTGGCCCAGGCTGGCCTCAAACTCACAGTAATCCTCTCACCTCAGCCTCCTGAAGGCTGGGATTACAGGCATGTGCCACAATTCCCAGCTTCAATTCCATTTGTGAATAGTACCAAATGTACTATCTCCTGGACTGTGCTGGTGAATGATCACAGAGTATTGTCCTCCCCACCCGGCAAAACACTGCTGCCTTCCATCTTCCCCACCCCGCAAAACACGGCTGCCTTCCACGTCACACACCCATATAATCACACTCAACACGTCATTCCTGATACACAACAAAAAGCTATCAGTTAGATCCATTCAGAATAAGAAAAATAAAATATTTTGTTTAACCTTCACAGATTTCTTGTCTGGGACTCTTCCCTTCCTTATGTAGACCTAAGTAAAATGACTTTCATCATTTCCTTCTCTGAAAAACTTTCGGCGTTTCTTGTAAGGCAGGTATCTTCTTGATTTTCCATTGTTGGTTTGTTAATGGTGGTTCGTTTGGGGTTTTTTATTATGCTTTTGTTTTTTGTCCTTTTTAAACCAGGTTTCCCCACACAGTTCAGGCTGGCCTTGGGCTCACTTTGTAGACCAGGCTGGCCTCCAACTCATACTCACAGATTCAACCTCCTGAATGCTGAGACTACAAGTGGGCCCCACTCACCTGGCCTATTGTTATTGTTGTTTTGCTTTTGTTTATTTTGTTATTGTTGTTTTGGTGTTTGTTTGTTTGATTTGTCTAAGAAAGCCTTTACTTCTCTTTCACTTTTGGTTTTTTTTTTTGCTTGCTTCTTTTGTTTGTTTTTTGAGATAAGATTTGAGGCTGGCCTCAAACTCCCGATCCTCTTGCCTCAGCTGCCCAAGAGCTGAGATTGCAGCCATGCACCACCACACCTGGCTCTGCTTTTGAAAGATAATGTCATGGATTACATTGCTCTAGGTTGGTAGCTGTTGATTTTTGTAGCACTTTAGCATTGTAATACACTCTCTTCTTGTTTTTCTTGTTTAGGACAGGAAGCTCAATGTAATTCTAACCTCTGATCCTCTGTGACTAAGTCCCCAGGCCCCAGATTCTTTTTGATTCGCTACAGTTTGAATATGGCATGCATAAGTGTCAGATTTTTTTTTACTCATTGTTCTCTTTCTTGGTCCTGGTGTTTGGTGTCTGTCATTACCTGGGAAAATTCTCAGCCATCATTACTTCAAATAGTTCTTCTGCTCCTTTTTCTTTTTTCCATTTATTATTCTTCATTTACATTTATTCCCAATACTATTCCCATGTGACTGTCTCATAGTTCTTACGTTTTCTCCTCCATTTTTTTAATACTGCATTGCAGCTTGAGAAGTTTCTATTAAATTACCTTCAAGCACACTGACTCCTTCTTCAGCAGCATACAGACCACTAATAAGCTTCTCAAGGTGTTCAGTTCTGCCAGAGTATTTTTTATTTATAGAATTTCTTTTTATTTTTCTTAGAGAATTCATTTCTCCATACACCTTCCCCATCTGTTCTTATGGATTGTTTGCACTTAACACCATAACCACTGTTATTTTTTAGTCATTATCTGATAATTCCAAAATGTGTGTCCTATCTGCCTGAGTCTGAATCTTTTTTATGGAATCTATTTACATAAAACAGTCATATGGAAACTCACATGTAGGAGAAGGATTTGAAGTTCATACGTACATGATCTCTGGGAGGTGGGATCATAAATAATTTTGTGTGTTTTGACTTTCCTGTTTTGAGCTTTCTAAAAGTTAATCATTAGATGTAGGTTTTGAATCAAGTTTGGTGCCAAGTTTCTTTCTATGATTATTTTTTGCAGCTAGGCATGGTGGCACACACTTATAATCCCAGCACTTGGGAAGTTGAGGCAGCAGGATCATTGTGAGTTCAAAATCAGCCTGGGCCACAAAGTCAGGTCAAAAGCAGCCTAAACTGCCCAGTAAAACCCTGTTTCAAAAAGACAAAAGATAGCTATCTATGACAAACCAATAGCCAACATTATACTAAATGGACAAAAATCAAAAGCCTTCACTTTAAAATCAGAAACAAGAGGGGCCAGGGCGATGGCTCAGCAGAATAAGTGCTTCCCTGGCAAGCACAAGGGCTTGAGTTCAATCCCCGGTTCCACAAAAAATAAATAAATAAATAAAAATAAAAAATAAAATAAAGTAAAATCAAAAACAAGAATCAGGATAGCCACTGTCACCACTCTTACTTTTATATCTGACAAGGTTAGTCAAACCCCCTCAGGATTTACCCTGAGATACAAATGAAGGACCATTTTGTATCTGTATATTCAAAATAGGATAAAAAAAATAGTTAGGATTGATATACAGCTACTTTCTCTTAAATCAAATGAATAGAAAGATTTGTTCTAATAGTGTTTGTGGACAGGATATCATGCCTAAATCTGCTACTATGAATAACCACTAAGAAGACAACAATATGCAATGTATTAATTATTGAAACTGTTCTATTAATCGGTTTTGAAACTGTCTCATTGCTATTTGTTTCTCAATAAA
>NW_004524587.1:6312592-6319196 GCF_000260255.1 Octodon degus
TAATTCTATATCTTGGTCTCTCTTGTTATGCTGTTGTTCATTTAGCAAGGTCTATCTGGAGCCTGTATCCACACACAGAGAGCATCTCCATTCTTTTTTAAGACTTCATGGTATCATAATATTCAACAGCAAGAATGAGTCATACTTCACATTGACCAATCCCCTGCTGATTAATATTTAGATGCTTTTCATTGCTTGTATGCATGGTGTATGAGATATACAAATCAATGCCACAATCAAGAAGGTCCTACAAAACCATGGGTCCTCAATAAATCTAATTCTCATATTCCCTCTCCCTCCTCAGGATCTTATTTTTGTCTTGCCTTTCAGCATGACAAAGTAAAATGTTAGTGACATTAATATACAAATACCTAGAAATTAGAACTGAGATAATCAGGCTTTTAGTGGGAGATTTTATGTTCTTCTGACCATGAGTTTGGCTGAGTTTAAGGCTTGCTATAGTTTTATACACTAGAGCCTTCTTTTTTTCTCTGACTTCTTTGTTTTGCTTTGCTTTGATTTCTTGTTTTGTTTTGTTTTGTTTTTTGTCCTCTACTAGTGTCCTTAGATTTCTCTCCAAAACTCCTTAAATACATTATGTGTCTGGCAGCAATCTGAGTGGTAAACTACTGTTGCTATACTGGAGTCTTGTTGATGTGGTGGTACTATCAGAGTGGAGAAGACATCTATCATCTTATTTGTCTTCAGTTTCAAGGGGCCTGAATCACTCAGGAGTCTTTAACTTTCAAGTGACCTCCACCCTCACTCAGCCTTTACGCAATCTGTCAGTGAGTAAACAAGTGTCCCCACCACTTACTGGTCCCTAAACCAGTGCCAGCTATCATTCTCTGTATTCTCCTCCCTCCCCATTTTGAGGATCAGAGTTTTCCCTTAATATCAACTTTCTGATTACTTTTATTTCCGTGATAAAGATGGAGTGGCACCTTTAGAACACTATTAATGCTGTAGCAGAAACCAGAAGTCTTGATAAGTAATTTTTCAATTTTTACATTGCTATATGGTTTTTTTTGTCTTTTCTGGTAGGAGGAGGTTTTTTTAATTTTTTTATTAATTTTAATGAGAAAGAAATAGCAATAAGAATTCTCCAAATACAGCTTCTCTAACAGTAATGAAACTCCCATCTCTGACAAAACAAAAAAGGGGGATAAAAATGAAAGACCATTTTTAGTGAAAAAAATATATGTACATACAAAATGGAATAGATATACAGCTATTGTCTCTTAGTGCAATGAGAAGAAAGATTTGTAACTTTGTACTAATATTGTTTAGATATGTAATCACGTCTGTATGTTGTACTGTGAATAACTACTATGAAGACAACCATATGCAATGTATTAATTATTGTAACTTTCCTACTAACCTGTTTTAAAACTGTCACATTGTTGTATATTCTATTTGCCATCTCACAACAATACTATTACCTACTACTTTATAAAGTATGTTTAAAATGAAGTATTATTCAGGAATAAAGAAGGATGAAATTATGTCTTTTGTGGGAAACTGAATGGAACTGGAAATCATTAGATTAAGATCCAGAAATGCAAGTATGTACACTTTCCTTAATCTGAAATCAATCAATTAATCAATAAATAAATGAATGAGTAAATAAGACATCAAAGCAGAAAGGAAGGAAATGAGAGATAGATAGAGGAGAGATGGATTGGAAGATTTGAAAAAAGAATTGAAATGTGTTATGTTCATGTACCAACCAAATTACTCTACTCTGAAAAAAAAGAGATAAAAGAGGATTTTAGAAAATGGAAAGATATTCCTTGCTCCTGGATAGGAAAAGCCAACAATGTGAAAATGGCCATACTCCCAAAATTGTTATACAGATTCAATGAAATCTCAATTAAAATATTACTGGTATGCCTCACAGATCTAAAGAAAACATTCCTAAAATTCATCTGGAACTAGAAGAGACTTAGAGTAGCAAAATCAATCCTGGGTAACAAAGGAAAGGCAGGAGGCATCACTGATGCCTGACTTGAAATGATGTAAGCTGATGTAGGATGACCTGAAATTATACTACAAATCTACTGTAATAAAAATCAGCATGGTACTGGCAAGAGATATACCTGAAAATCAATGGAGCAGATTAGAAGATTCAGACACAACTATAAACATACTCAGCTACCTTATCTTTGACAAAGAGGTCAAACATGTTCACTGGAAGAAAGACAGCCTCTTTAATAAATGGTGCTGGGAAAACTGGCTTTCCACATGCTGCAGACTAAAATTAGACTATGTCTACCACCGTGCACAAACTACAGTCAAAATGGATCAAAGATTTAAGTATCAAAACAGAAACACTAAATGTTCTTGAGGAGAAAGTAGGTAGAAATCTTGAAGACATGGGGCAGGTAGAGAGTTCATGAAGAAAACCAAACCTCATGAGAAATATTCAAATAAGCAACAACTGGGATCTCATCTTTTTAAAATGTTTCTTCACATTAAAAGAAATCTCCAACAGAATACAAAGAAAACCCATGAGCTAGGAAAAAAAATTAGCTGATTTTCCTATGGATAAAGGACTTCTATTGGCAGTAACAGGGATTGAACTTGAATCCTTGTGCTTGCTAGGCAGTTGCTTATGCTACTGAACAATAACCCCAGCCCCAACAAAGGACTTCTTTCTTGAACATATAATTTTTTTAATTAGGCCCCCAAAACTCAAAGACCCAATCCAAAAATGAGCATCTGAGATAAATGTACACTTCACAGATGAGGAAATACAAATGGACACTAAATATGTGAAAAAATGTCCAACATCATTGGTTATTCAAGAAATGCAAAATAAAACAACACAGATTCCATCTCATCCCAGAAATAATGGTTATCATCAAAAAGTCAACTGATAAATGAAAAGGCTGTGGGGAAAAGGAATATTTTTCCACTGTTAGTGAGAGTGTAAGCTGGTACAACCAATATGGAAAACAGTGTGGGGATTCTGAGAAAAGCTAGGATTGGAGGTCCCATTCAAGTCAGCTATTCCCCTCCTGGGTATTTTTCCAGAAGAACTGAAAACATGATACCACAGTGATATATGTGCACCCATGTTTATCGCAACACAATTTTTTAAGGTTAAACCTTGAAAACAACCCAAATGCCCATCAGCTGAGAAGTGCATTAAAAAGATGTGGCATTTTTACATAAGAGTATTTCTCAACTATGGAAAATATAAACTTGAGGCTTTTATAGGTAAATGGATGCAACTAGAGACCATACTCATAAGTGAAATAAATCACACCCTCATATGCAAACATCATATTGTCTCACTAGTGTAAGAACCTGAAAGATTAAATAAAATCTGAAAGGTACAATAGATACTGTAAAAGGTAAAGAGTTTGTTCAAAGGGAAGGAACAAGACCCAGTCCTAGCCCAGGTCCAGTGAGTGTGTGGGAGAGCTTCTGGCTACCATGCGCCGGCGGGACCTATTACTGGTCCCAGCCCAGGCGCAGCATGTGTGAGACCCTCTTCCATCCTGCTGGGCGCCCCCTGCCATTCCGCAGAATGTCCCCCACCCTGCTCGCTGAGTAGGAATTTCTGCTGTGTTTCAGGATCCTCCAGGCCCAGTCCTAGCCCAAGCCCAATCTGCACCTGAACTTCAGTACATGCTAAGGTTATAACTACAACGAAGATCTACAACAAAGGTCAGAAGACAGTGCTACACAAAATGACGAGAAGGAACAAAATGCAACCTCAGAACCCAAGCCCACCTGTAACAAGTGTAGAGGACACTAACACAGAACAAATTGGGAATCACACAGCTGAAAGCAATGAATCAACAGCTTCTGAAATAAAGAAACACCTGCAGAAAAGTATAGAGGAACTCAGATTGGAAATAAAAAAAGAAATTCTTTTTTTTTTTGACAAGAAAAATTAAGGTTTATTGAAAGGAATAGTTAATCTTTAATTGTTCGACCAATCTTGCAAACTTATATCTTATAATCTGAGCAACAAATTTGATGATAACAATACGTAAAACAACAGCTATTGTCAATTTTCTATTCTTGTTCTGAAATTCTATACCATTTGCACTGTTGTATGTTGCTTTGTTTCTGCCTTTTTTTATTTGCTTTTGTTTTTTTTTCTCTTTAAAATAAAAAAAGTTTAATTGCCTAGCAGTGAAAAAAAAAAAGTGATACTACCAGTAACACTCACATGTGATAAATACATTTTTTTACCTTTTGAAATGTAGATTTTTTATATTTGCTACAAATAGAACTATATATACTTCAGTCAAACAGAGCTATCATGTTTAAAATCAATGAAATCCTTACATTAAAAAGTATAGTAAATATTTAAAAGAAATGAAACCTTAACATAAATATAATTTGTTAATGCTGTTTAATGCTTCATGTGTAGATCTGTTAGCTAAATTGAATCAAACTTGCAAAGAGTTCAGCAAATTTATTCCTATGAAATTGTGTTCTACTATTCTAAAAAGAATGAAATTAATTTCTAAGTTGAAAGAACATTTGTATAGTTGAACTGGAACCAGCTGTTTTCTAAGCTACATATGGCCGTTTTGACAGTGTTTGCTCTTTTTAAGTATTTCATCATTATGTGGAAGTCATAAATTTTACTGTGCCACCCAAGAAAAACTAAAATGATAAACTTGAGTCATCTGTAGAAAAATGGATGCACCTGAGACCATAACGTTAAGTGAACTAAACAGACTCATAAAAAAACTGCATATTTTCTCTTATATGAGGAACTCAATATATAATTAAAGTACAAAGTAAAAGATAGATGAGGAAAAAAAGAGAAAAAAAATCGTTATCCAGCATTAACAATGTATCTAAAAGTGTGCCTTGATTTATAATTGTCTTATGTATCTTTTATGTTTTCTGACCCCTGGTAAACACATGAATCTGATGCTGGCAAAACAAGTGCTGGAGGGAAGGGGAAAAATAAAGAACTGAGATGTGTTATGCACATGTACAAATTCTCTATAATGAATGTAACTACTATGTACTACAAGTATGTACTGATAAAAGGATTTTCTTTAATATAGCAAAGACCCATTACCAGTTTTCTCAGTGTGTTTTGGGTTTTGTTTACAGTACTGAAGTCTGAAAATCAAAAATTTGTGCATACCCCATGTAATTTCTAAATTTCAGATAAAGGCAAAGTACAAGCTAATTATATATAGATTGCATCAAAATAAAAAGTATCATTTAAAAAAAAGCAAACATTAAACAAGCTAAATGAATTACCAGTAATGACCAATAATTAACAATCATACAAATGGCCTGATTTCCTAGGTAGATGCTAAATTACAATTCCTCAAATGCTATACTGTACATTGAAAGTACAGTGTATGTCCCAAAGAAATACTGTTGCATACAGTACTAATTCATGCATTTCATAAAGCTCCCATTCAGCCCCACCTAGATGCTTAGGTTGAGTACTTCTCCACTGCTCAGCTATTTAAGACAAGAGCAGTTACCTGGTAACGCGGTGATAAAATCCCACTGCAACATGGGCTTCAGGTAAGAGTTAATATGTCCATGCTGGTAATGACACATTCGTGAAATAAGATGCTCCACAAATTCCACTTGATCTGATTCAGACCACTGGTCAAAATATTTAATACACAAGTCCTTCTCTTTTTGATAGTTTCCTTCTGATGGTCTCTTTCTGAAGACAATCACAGATGACGTTCCATTACTTATCTGCCAAAGAGTATTTTTCTTTGGGGACTCATCTTCATTTTGATCTTCCATAACTGAAGTGTTCTGGAAAATATTTTGTACTTCAGATCCACCAATCCAGAATGAATGGGAGTATTCCCTTTCAGACTAGTCTGAGAAAAGACAGCAGTCAAGCATCTTCCAAGATTCTTTCCGTTTATTGTATCCAGCTTTCTTCAACAAAATTCCAAACATGCACTTCGGTAACATAAGCTCGATGGTCTTGTCCTCAATCACCGAGTCGGGCTCCATGGCGGCCCCAGCGGCCCCGCCTTGCTCTCCCCACGCAGCAGCGAACGGCCCGGGCAGAAGAGGCGACAGCGGAGGCGGCAGAGGAGGAGGTGGCTCTCGCGCCCACTCTAGCTGCCAGCCCGCCCGGGCCGCCGGCAGCTCCGCCCTCCCCCTCGGCGAACCAAAAAAAAGAAATTCTTGAATTAATAACATCTGCAGTAAAGAATCAAATGCAGAAACATGGAGGAAACCCAGTGACCAACCCAGAACAAGTATGGAGGACACTAGCTAGGCTCAAATGCATGAATTAAGAGCGTCGATAGTAAATAAGCAACAGCAGAAAATTATAGAGGAACTAAGAGCACAACTCTTTTCTGAAATAAAAAAAGAATTCTCAGAACTCATAGCATCTGAAGTAAAGAAGCAAATACAGAAATATAGGGAGGAAACACAATCTGAAAAAAACACTTCAGTAAAAGAATTTATAACTGCTTCTAAAGAAGATATTCATAAAAAAATACAGGAGATTAGAAAAATGACGGAATCCTTAAATGAGCAATACAGGAAAGAAATAGATTGCATGTACCAGAGTCAAAGAGATAGAGAGGAAATTAAAATCTCAATCACAAGCTTGCAAAACCGTTTAAGTGAA
>NW_004524587.1:6326213-6331985 GCF_000260255.1 Octodon degus
GAGGTCAGAAAGAAGGAAGTCAAAGGGAAGAAGCAAGACTATTATACAAGGGTAAGAAATGAGAGAGAGCAGAAAAAATGTAAAGAGGGAGAATTGAGAGATGGATATGCTCAAAAAATATATTATATGCATGTATGAAAAGCCACATTGAAACCTAGTATTTTGTAGAATTACTATGTACTAATAATATATATTTTAAGAAGAAATACATTTGTTTCCCAAGGTCACCTACTCTACAAGAATGGTTGTGGCACTCGAAGTCAGCATGTGGTTTACCTGATTTCCACGATGCAAATACCCCAGCGATGGTCAATTGCAAGTTTTGACAGTTTAACAAGTTTGCAGGCTTCCTGAATATTTAACAATAGGCCCTTGCAGGTACGATCTGTAACAAGTCTGAATAGAGAGAATGCTGTTTGCTTTGATATTGTCTATGCTATTCAGTTTTTTACTTGTTGCAAAAATGATTCATATTTTTTTTTCAAATAGGATGCTATTATGAGCTACATTGGATTTGACCAAAATTCCTATGGGGAAGTCCTAACTCTTGTTACTGCAGAATTATATTTGGTAATAAGGCCTTTAAAGACATATTGGATTAAAATAAGGTCATTGGAACACTCTAAGCCAGTATGAATGACCTCCCTATAAGAAGAAACAACTAGGACGTGGACAGTTACCAGAGGATGACAGTGTGAAGACAGCCGTCTATGTGCCAGGGAGGCCTCAGAAGATTCGAACCCTGCTGATACCTTGGTCTTCAGTTTTTGCCCCCAGAACTGTAACTAGGTTCCTGTGTTTTGGCCCCCAGAATGTGGTACTTTGTTAAGGCAAACAATAAAAACACCAATCTGAGGATGTCCCTGCAGATTTAAAAGTAAGTGCTTCCAGGTGGCTGAGGTAAGAGGACTATGGTGAGTTCAAGCCCAGCCTGAACTTCATAGTAAGACCCTGTCTCAAAAAAGAAACATACACAAAAAAGTAAGTGCTTCCAGGTGGCTGAGGTAAGAGGACTATGGTGAGTTCAAGCCCAGCCTGAACTTCATAGTAAGACCCTGTCTCAAAAAAGAAACATACACAAAAAAGTAAGTGCTTCCAGGATACATCCATGCCATTAAATTTCAGCACAAAACCTTCACCTTTAAGCCATTGTTCTGTCAATGATGACGCAGAAACTGTGCTTGAGGCCTTCACGCCAAGCACGATGCAGTAATGAAAGTGATGTTACACACAAATGGGACTGCTACCATCACTTAAACTGCTGGCTATAAGGATTCTGAATCTTTTTTTTTTTTTCTGGCAAAACCAGGCTTTATTTTGGAAAAGACAATTGAATTGGGTTTTGGTGGAAGGCACGGGCAAGAAGGGGTACTGCAGGCAGTAATGTCCCCCAAGGGTGGGCTGAGGGCTAAGCTGAGCCTCAGGTGGGTTCTTACTCCCAGTGCTCCCTTGTACAGCTGTCTCCCCACAGGCTCTGGGGCAGCCTCGTGAAAGGCGCAGGCTGTAAAGGTTGCTGTGGCCCATTCACTGGGGCAGGACATCCAGGGTCTCAGACACCAGCTTCCCATCATGGGTCTCAATCTTCTTCACAACCACAGCAGACTTGGTGCGGGTGAAGCCAGGGCTTGTGAGGCTCCCAAAGCCAGGGTTTGTGAGGCCCCCGTAGGGTGAGCTCACCATTCCTGAATAGCCTCTGGGGGCCTTTGTGTGGATGCTCAAGTTCTGCATCCCAGCCTCCAGGCTGTTCTCCTCGCCCTCCAGCAGCTTGTGGTAGGTGGCGATCCTGATGTCACCAGCTTGATGTTCATGAGCTCCTGGTACTCGCACAGGGATTATGAATCTTTACAATCTCCCAATCATGTTAACCTTAAATCCAAGGCCTTGGGAATCACTGTGGGGCTGTGTAGGGGATTCATGTCACCGCATGATCCCCAAAGTCACAGTGATTAGCCACATGCCTAACAGAAAAGGACATTGTGTATAAAAGGCTGAGTGATGAGATTCTAGAAATTTGCAAAGAAAGATGTGGATAGAGCATTTTTAATATATATTTCATTAGTATATGTTAACTTTATAAAATATCATGCTTTATTGGCATTCTCATACATGTACAACCTGCTTTGATTGTATCTGTCCCCCACTACCCTCCCTTACACCCCCACTTCCCTCCCCTAATTCCTTTCCTCTTGTCTCCCTTCTTTTCATGTCATTTTATTTTATAGATTCTACATATTAGGACAAACCTGTGATACCAGTCTTTCTAAGTCTGGCGTATTTCACTTAACATAATGATTAATGACCTCCAGTTATTTCCATGTTCTTAAAAATAGCTTGATTCTTTTCTTCTTTAGGGCAGAATAAAACACCTTTGTGTATATGCACAACATTTTCTTTAACCATCCATGGGCACCTCAGCTCAGGCTCTTATGATATAGTATGCTGAATTTAATTCCTTCAAGTATACTCCAAGGAGCAGTAGAGCTGAATCAGAAGGTAGTGCTAGCTTTAGTTTTTTTAAGGAACTTCCACAGTGACTACACTAATTTATATCCCCACTAAAGATGCATAAGGGTTCCTTTTGCCCTGCATTCTCACAGCACTTATTGTTCTTGTATTCTTACTGACAACCATCCCAAAGAGCAGTATGGATCTCAATATAGTTTTGATATGCACTTCCCTGGTAGCTAATACAGTGCAATATTTTTCATATAATTAATACCCATCTGTATTGCTTCTTTTGAGAACTGTGTGTGTGTTCAAATTTATTTGCCCATTTTTTATTAGATTATTTGTTATTTCAGAGTCAAGTATTTGAGTTCTTTATATTCCTAGACACTACTCTTTTACCAAAGGGCATCTGGAAAAGCCTCCTCTCATCCTGCACACTGTCTCCTCCGTCTGCTGCTTTCTTTGCTGTGCAGAAATTTTTGAATTTGATACAGTCTCATGTGTCAACTCTTGCCATTACTTCCTGGGCTACAGAATCCTAATTCATGATGTCATTGTTGTGCTGGTATCTCCAAATGTCTCTCTTACATTTTCTATTAGCATCTTCAAAGTCTCAAGTCTTATGTGTAGGTCTTCTTAGCTGCTTTTTTGTACAGGGCAAGAAATGAGGATCTAGTTTCATTTTCTACATATGGATAACAAGTTTCCTTGGCACCATTTGGTAAAGAGGCAACATTTTCTCCAATGTATTTCTGGCCCCACTGTCACAAGTCAGATGGCGGTAGCTGTGTGGGTTTATTTCTGAGGATAGAGCATTTCTGTGAGAGTCCCCAGCTACAGGCAGCCTATGTCCCTCCTGCAGCTCAACTACCAACAAGAGAAAGGGGCTAGCAGCACACTACACTCTGCAAAGAGTGCCACTGTACCCAGGCAAAACAATAAGGCTAACCCACTGACCGATCTCTAATGCTGTTATCTCCTTCCAAAATTGGTAAACTATAGAAATCCAAAGACATGATATATAATGAGAAAACATTTGTGGTGATGGACTTACAAGAAGCTTGTCAATCTTTCCATGCTGGGCTGAGAAGATAGTTCAGCGGTCTAAGCACCTGCCCAGCAAGCGCAAGGACCCTAAGTTTGATCCCCAGTACCACATGCCATGCCAGCCCCAGAACTCAAGGCATGCCAGCTCACCACTGAAACCAGGCATGGTGGCACACACCTGTAATCCTAGCACTGGGGAAGTTGAGACAGGATGATCACCAGTCTGAGTGAGATCTTGTATAATATAAATAAATAAAGTCTTTCCATGCTATCTACTGGAGTCCTGGCACACAGAGAGCCTTCTTACTATAATGTAAAACAGATAATTGAGATCAGAGATCAGTCATCTGATCTCAATCAGTGAAAATGTCAGAACAAGAATCCACAGATTTCACAGCTCTCCTTTACACCCTGACCCCCCAAAAACATCCTGAGTAAATCATCAGAATTAGCAGGCATGGTGGCACATTCCTGTAATTCCAGAAGTCTGGGAGACAGAGGCAGGAGCATCACAAGTTTGAACACAATCTGGGGCAATTTACTCACTGAATCAACTTTCTCAGAATCCTAGAACATTTTCAAATACTTGTAATAACCCAAGAAGCATTTGTTCAAGAAAAAATGGCTAAAACATCATTAGAAATCAGAAAGCCTAAGAGCCAAGTGGTGATGGTGCATGCTTATAATCCCAGCACTCAGGAGGCTGAGGCAGCAGGATTGATACAAGTTGGAAGGCATCCTGGGCTACAAAGTGAGTTCAACGCCAGCCTGCACTGCAGAGGGGAACCTTGTCTCAAAAAAATACAAAAAAAAAAAAAAAAAAAAAAAGATATACCATGTACAGGTACAAATTTCCTCTGCTGAATGTTATCATATATATCTAAAATTTACCAATAAAATAAAAAATAAATAGAATGCCTATTACATTACCATGCTCCATTGTTTATCTCACCAAAAACTGCCTCAAAAACCAACACCCTAAATTCTGGTACCTGAAATAGCAGAGGATGCCATCAAGAAATGAAAGGGCTGGCGAGAGAGCTCAGTGGACTAAGCACCAATTTAGGCAGGCACAGGGACCAGGGTTCTATCCCCAGCACTACATACCATGCCAGCCCTGCCCCCAGGCGCACTGAGCTGGCTACCAAGACCCAATATGGTGACATATGCCTATGATCTCAGCACTGGGGAGGCTGAAAACAGGAGGATCACTACAAGTCCAAGCTTTGTAGTAAGACCCTATACCAAATTCATAAAATAAAATTTAAAAAAAAAAAAGAAATTCAACCCATCATAGAATGGAAGAAAACACTACAAGTCATGTACCCAGTAAGAGTAAATATCCAGAATGAATAAGGAATTCTTTCAATTCAATAATAAAATGGCAACTCAAACAAAAAATGAGAAATGATTCAAATAGACATTTTTCTACCTAATAGATGGACAGTAAATAAGTCCTTGAGAAAATATTTAATGTCATTTCCTAGTCATTGGGAAAGCAAAAATCTAAATGATCAGATTCACAATTAGGTACTCATTCACATCCCTAAAAAGGGTACCATAAAACAGAAAATAACAAGTGTTAGCAAGGATGTGAAGAGAGTAGAACCTTTAGACACTGCAAGTGGAGTTGTAAGATTATTACGACAAATAGCTCATCTGCTCTTCAAAAAGTTACACAGAGAGTTACCACATGTCTCAGCTACTCTTCTCTCATTGCTGGACAAAATACCCAACACCCAAAATGAAGGAAGGCAAGTGTTATTTAGCCCACAGTTAGTGGAGGTTTCAGTCCATACTCAGATGGCTCCAAGGCAGAGCGGCACATGGCAGACAGCAGCAGTTCAGGCGGCAGCAAACAGCAGAAAACCAAAGGAGGGGCAGCAGCTGCCTAGCAAGCCTCCCTCCCCTCCTTCCATTGTAATGCAAATTACCTGCCCCACAGCGGATGCAGCACCCACACCCACAATAATCAATCACAAACTCCAAAAGCCACTCTGTGACTGCATGAGGCTTTGGGGGGAAAAATAGACACAAACCACAACACCACAAGACCCAGCAACTGCACTCAAGAGAAATGAAAACACCAAAATTTATACCCGAATGTCCACACCAGCACTATGCATAATAGCCAAAACATGGAAACAAAAGAAAATGCTTATGAATGGATGAGTGGATAAGTAAATCGTGGCACATTGATCTAGCAGAATGTAACTCAGGCACAAAGGGGAATGGAGTACTGGCACATCCTACAGCATGGATGAATCTTTTTTTTTT
>NW_004524587.1:6332085-6334037 GCF_000260255.1 Octodon degus
TATCTTTTTGAGACAGGGTTTTGCTATGCAGCTGAGACTGGCCTTAAGCTCATCTTGTAGCCCAGGCTGGCCTTGAACTCACAAAGCTTCTCCTGCCTCAGCCTCCCAAGTTCTGGGATTTCAGGTGTGCACCACTACACCCAGAAACATAGACAAATCTTGAAAACATTATGTTAAGTGAAAGTAGACATCAGAAAGTTCAAGTTATATGACTCCATTCATACAAAATGTTCCAAATAGACAAATGCTTAGCACTATAAGGGAAGTAATAAGCATCTTTTTGAGCAGAGGGAGATACTCTAGAATTAGATGGTCATAAAGCAATCATATGTAGGAAAACGGACCTTGAGGCTATATTGCTAGGTGAAATAAGTCAGGCACAGAAGGCTGTACACTGCATGGTTTCTCTTGTAGGAGAAATCCAAACTATGTACAACTTAAAGAGTTAACTGAAAGACAGACAGTAGCAAACAGGGAGGTAGACTTTGTGGGAAAGGGAAAGGGATCTAGAAATGACAGAAGACGAGAGGGAGCGGAAGGGGAAATACGCAGGACCAAAACGCTGCTGCCGTATGTGCAGCACCATGGGAGGCTGAGGAGGATCACTCACTATTAGTTCAAGGCCACTCTCGGTTACATAGTGAGTTCAAAGCCAGCCTGGACCTTGTCTCAAGAAACTCCCCACTAAAAAAGCCCTATGTATATGTACCAATTCCCCACAATGAACGCTTTTTTTTAAATTTAGGACAGGATCTACCAGGCCTACAGGGTCTACAGGGGATCACTACGCAGATCGGACTCGTAATGATCCTCCTGTTTTCAGCCTCCCAAGTATTGGGATTACAGGAGGGCGCCACCATGTCCAGTCTCCACAGCACACCCCAGGGGTGGGGCCGGCATGGCACACTGGGGCTCGAACCCCAGCTACTGTGCTCTGCCTAAGCAGGCGCTTTAGTCCGCTGAGCTATCAGGCTGGCCCATGAATGTATTTATGATGTACTATAAACATATACTAGTAAAAAAAAAAAAAAGAATTAAGTAGTCATGACTGTTACATAACCTTGTGAAACTACAAGCAGCACTAAACCCTACACTCTAGAAGTATGGCTTTTGTGGTATGTAAATACAACACAATTGAAAATAAAAGGCATGTGATTAAACCAAACTGCTACTGATGAACTCCAAAAGCCTGGCCTTAAGCCGGGACAAACAAGCCACATCGATATGAATGAGAAAAACACCCGCTGCATGGCCCCTTTGATTTTGACAAATGTTGTCAATCTTTCAAAATTCCACAGCGCTGCCAATAAAGCATTTTCATTTTAAGCTCCATAATAAGCTGGTCCAGTGTTGTCATCATTCCTTGTCTGACATGTGATTTTATTTTATTTCCACAACACAGTGAATTTTGATAGATCACAGTAATTTCAATCCATGAGGATCTTTCAACTGTAGGAGTGAATTAGAAAGATATTTTTATATTGCCTATTTGAGATAACAGGTCCTAGCACCACGCTCAGGCAAAATACATCAAAAGAATGAGCTGAAGGTTAAGTTTCCTTTTAGATCTCAATTTTTATAACATCACAAAAATTCTTGGCTAAAAGCAGTCGAATTATTCAACTGCAAGACATTCTATATTCACCTCATTCAGCCCGAGGGAAAGAACAAAGTGAGTACTGGAGACACCTCTAAGCTGCGTGCATTCATCTCACTGCCGCCTTCCAAGTCTCCTTCCCTGAGCACCACACCGGTAACCTCCCAGAGAAAATGCAAGTAAAAGCTTTTGGAAAAGCTTTCTATTATGTCATATTTGCAAAGGTAATTCTCACGTGAAAAGAAGCAGTATAAATTCAACTGGTGGAGTTCAAGTACCACATCAAACAGTCATTGCCATTGTATCCTACCCACATCAGCCGATTAATTGGAACTACCTCCCTAAATTAGTTTTT
>NW_004524587.1:6334358-6340241 GCF_000260255.1 Octodon degus
TATTTGGTTTTATGCAAAGAAAAACAAAGTTTCCAGCTGTGATTATGAATAAAATGCAAAAGGCTAGCAAGCTCTTTACCGCTCCTGCTGTTTATTGATTTTCATTTCAGGTAGCTCCACTGGGTCTTTACCCAAAGGTGTTTATTTACTGAATTACCTAGAGCTCTGCCCTATAAGACTATTTCAAACATAAGAGAATCCACTGGCGTATTACCCAACACTGATAACAAATTTGTATTTCATTGGGTTCCTCTAGACTTCAACTGTTTTGGCGCAGAGCCTGGTCCCAGGCCACAGCTAGAGCCCCCTGGGGTTTTGGCACTGCTTAATAAATGCTCCTTACTTCGGATGCCCTTATCTGAAGGTATAGGGAAATTTCAGGTACTCTACTAAGCTGCTGAGAAGAAATTTTGATATGGAAAGAGAGCTTTTAATATCTTGTAGATCAGAAAATAAACATTGAAATCTGAAGTCTATCTACCTTTACTTAGAAAAAAAAAAAAAAACAATAGAGAAAATAAAGAAAAATATTTTCTTTTATTAGCAAAAATAAATAAATAAATGCTCCTTGACACTGATGATATTGACAAAGGATGTGACATCGGCGGGTTCGATTATGCCCGACCATCTTGCACATCACCAGTGATTTTGTACTGATTATTCAATGGTGTCACTAGGTCCTGCCTGGGCTCCTGTGACACATGACAAACAAGAATGACAAGGCCCCTGATCTCAAGCCATTTCACGTTTTAGTGAAGAAAGGTAAGGGGAGAAAACTATCGCATGAGTAAAGTACTTTCTCGTACTGCTAAAAGCAATGGAGAAAACACAACTGAAAAAGAAGACAGGAAGTGAAAGGGCCAGGCTATTTATTTTCAAAGGTTTGCTAATGTACATAGGAAAAGAAAAAAAGTAACAGACCACCTATCAGGTGGTCCAGCACCAACAAAGACCAGGGAGTGCCTGAACTGAGAGCCGTGGCAGAGTGTGAAGCCTCCTGTTAACAGATAGTTGAGGCCACCTAAGAACACGTGCCCATCAGAGCACTCAGCTCACACTACTGGGGACTGTGGAAAAAAAAAAAAAAAAACCTGTAGAGGTTTCAGTCAACAGCTGGCTGGCTACAAGGCGGGCTGGCATTGCAGAGGAGAAAGGGTTCATAGCATGGCAGGCAGAAGGCAGCGAAGCAGTGAGGTGATGCAGCAGCAGCAGCTGCCTGCCTCTCTCTTTCATCTTTTCCAGGCTACCTACCCTGTGAGTGATGCCATACACAGCCACATCTGGCTACATCTAACGTTTCTTAAAGTGAACAAGACAATGGTAAGACTAAAAGATCTTCTACTCCACTAAGCTCCTAATCAGCTCCATGATGATATCTGTTGTGTTTTGAATATAGGTGTTCCCCTAAGCCTCATGTAGTCATGGGGTGGCTCCTGGAGTTTGTGACTGACTACTGTGAGGAGATGCTGGACCTGCTCTGGGACAGGGAATTTGCATTACAATGTAAGGAGGGGTGAGTTGCTAGCTAGCTGCCTGAGCTGCTGCCCCTCCCTTCGCTCTCTGCTCTTGGCCACCATCATGAAAGCTTGTTCTCTGCCCTGTGCTGCTCTACCTTGGAGCCAAATGAGTGTGGACTGAAACCTCTAGTAACTGTGAGCTAAATAAACCTTTCCTTCCTCATTGTGAGTGTCGGGTATTTGTCCCAGAAACAAGAGAAGAGTAACTGAGACAAGATCAAACAGTGATCTAACCAAACCATTGATATCTAATACAAAAAAAAAAAAAAATATCAAAACTGTCAACACTGAGCTGGGGAGATAGCTCAGCGGTCTAAGCACCTACCTGGTAAGCACAAGGACCCGAGTTCAATCTCCAGTACCGCATGCCATGCTAGCCACCAAAATTGGGCTAGCCGACACCCAAACCAGGCATGGTGGTGCACACTATATTCCCAGAATGGGGGAGGCTGAGATCGGAGGACCAATACAAGCCCAAGCTGCATAGCAAGACCCTGTACCAAATAAATAAGTAAATAAATGATTTTTAAAATTAAGTTTAAGAAAACTGTTACACCATTTCATTATTACTACAAATATATGTATGTATATTTTGTATGTATATTTTGTAACTTACATAGATATGCACAGAACACCATATGTGTCATTCATAACTAGGTATAAATATAAGGGATCTGCACTAAAACAATGTTTTACTTCTAAAAGAGCCCAATCAAAAGAGTTGAAGAGTCTTAACTGTCATTTTAATATCATTGACTTGATCAAATTATTGTCTTCACTGACCAGCTACAAGGCCTTGTTCAAAATCTTGTGGCAAGCTTGGCCTTCCCCAGCGTGGCTCCACCACTTTCTTGTCCTCATCTCACTGCGCAGATCAGGCTGGACTTGGACTCACAGTGCAGCCCAGGCTGGTCTTAAACTCGTGATCCTCCTGCCTCCGCCTCCCGAGTGCTGGGAGTACAGGTGTGCGCCACCACGCCTGGCTCTCCCTGACCTTACATCTAACTTTTTTAATTCATTATCTAAACTACCTATTAAGACATTGCCACTTAATCCTCCTCTAAAGTTGGCCCTGTGCCTCTCAAACACGCTCATCCTACCACTCCTACCACGTTCTGAAGCAGCTCTGGAAGTCCTCCCTCCTGAGGTCTCTCTCTTTAGTAGCACTGTTACAGCTGCCTCGATGTCCTGAATTGATTCAAAATGTAGACCTCCCAGGGTCATTTGGGGAAGAGCCAGAATTCACCCCTTGCCAGATTCGGCAAATGAGTTGATGAAGATGAACCATAATAATTTTTTTGAGCCATAATATTTTTACTTGACAGAAATTGCAATAAACAGTTGATAAATTTGGTACTACAAAATATTCAGTAACTGTCTGAATTCAGTAAATTTTTAAACTTTATTAGAGTAAAACACACTTTATCAGCTGGGGAAATAGCTCAGTGGCACAAGGGCCTGCCTGGCAAGTACAAGGTCCTAAGTTCAATGTCTGGTACCAAAAAAAAAAAAACCCACACGGCCTTCCACTGACTCCCATCAAAATATTTAAAATCTCCATCTTCCAACCTGCTTATTCCACAATTCTTGACAATGTTTCTTTTACTGTAATAATTTTTATTTTTAAATTTAAACATTCACCACATTTCGATCACCCCTGTGTATATGAGATACACACACACATACATTTGAAAGAGCTCTCTCTCTCTCTCTCTCTCTCTCTCTCTCTCTCTCTCTCTCTCACCCAAGGTATCCCCAAACTCCTGGCCTCAATGGTTCCTCCTGCCTCAGCTTCCTCCAAGTAGCAGGGACTACAGGTACACACCCCTATGTCCAGCACTGAGTCTCTCTCTTGTGATACTTGCACTGTTAAGAATGGACTGCAGGGAAGGTGAGATAGCTCAGTGGACTAAGCGTCTGCTTTGGCAAGCACAAGGACCAGGCTTTGATCCCTGGTCCCACATGCCACACTGGCCCCGCCACAAGGGTGTGCTGAGCTGGCAACTGAGTCCAGGTGCAGTGGTACATGCCTGTAATCCCAGTGCTGGGGAGGCTGAAAACAGGAGGGTCACTACCAGTCTGAGCTGCACAGTGAGATCCTGTACCAAATACATAAAAAAAGAAAAAAAAAAGAATGGAATGCTACCTGTCCCCTTATCAAGTGGAAAATTTCCTTCAAACATTGCTGTACGGTCCAGGGGAATAGCTCAGTGGCACAAGCACCTGCCTGGCAAGTGCAAGGCCCTGAGTTTGATTCTCAGTAAAATAATAGTAGTAATAATAATAATAATTTTTTAAAAAACTTTGCTTCATGGTCACCTACTCTCTGAAGCTGTCTGCCCAAAGGTGCAGAGTGTGCTCACCTCGTGCTGTCTCAGGTCCACACTGTGTCTCCCCGTGGAGAGTCCCGTCCCAGGCTACAGAGAGAGGTCATCATTCTCCTTTGGACTGGTCTTACACAGCAACAAAAACAAATGTGAATCCATGACTTTGTACATATATATAAATCTCTTTAGAGGAGGAAAATTTCCCTAGCAACTACCATTTCTACTCTGAGGTCCAGAGAGGGGCATGTCACAAATCATTTCTATCTATAGTATGTGTCATTTTAGGCAAAATTTCTCTATAAATTTTACACGAAGTAAAAAAAAAAAACTCCTTAACTATAGCTATAAAATAGACTTCAATAAACAGACTGGTGCATGCCAACCAATACCAAATATACAATTTTATATACAGAATCTCTTGAAAGAATCCAGAGACACTGTGCATTGGGCTTTGAAAAGCATCTCAGTTGTCTAACACTGCCACCCAGTGGTAGACTGTAAAACAACACTGAATCAATGTAATGCTGACCATTACAAAGGTACGGTCGTGAGATCTTAGCTCCTAACCTCGAGTAAAGGGAACCAGACTTCTTTATCTAAAGGAAATAGTTTTCAAAAGGTAAACTGAAATCTTTTGGGGAGTTTAAGTTTTGTTCTTCTAAGAAAGGGTAGCTCTATGTAGTCCAGGCTGGCCTTGAAGTCGCCACAGAGCCCAGGCTGGCCTCCAACTTGAGGTGATCCAACAGCCTCAGCCTCCAGAGTGCTGGGATTTCCAGGGTCACCGCCACACCCAGCTGAGATGAAATCTTTTAAGACATGTGCCTAAGGGTCCATCTACCCATTTATTTAATATATATTTACTGGTTATTTCACATATGTATATATATTCATGAAAAGCTACATATTAGATGGCCAGGTATGGCAGTGCACACCTAAAATCCCTGCACTCAGGAGGCTGAGGGAGGAAGATCACTGAGAGTTTGATGCCAGTGTGGGCTACAAAGTGAGTTCAAAGCCAGTCTGAACGGCACAGAGAAACCTTGTCTCAAAAAGACAGAAAGAAAAAAAAAAGAAGAAAAGCATACATATCATGTATTTTAAGTCATATATATAATATGTATACCTTAGACTATAAAAAGTGTACAAAGAGCTCTTAAAAGTCAAACACGGGCTAGGGCTACATCTGTCTCACTGGACAGCAAAGCCTTGGGCCCAATCCTTAGCATTAAACAAAAAGAAAAAGGAAAGAATCCGAACTCCAGCACGGTGACTGGCTCGGGGTACAACACATGCCCAGTGTGTGCCAGCCCTGGGGTTCAATCCCTGGGGAGCTCAACTATTAAAAAAAACACACACACACATGAAAGTAGGGAAAGGAAAAAAATAGGGGAGAGATTTAAACAAGTATCTCCCCAAATTGGATATGCAGATAGCAAATACGTGTATGAAAAGGTGTTCAATTTCTTGTATCACTAGAGAATCTCAAATAAAGAATAACGACATCACTAGGGCCAGCAAGATAGCTTGGTGGACTAAGCGCCTGTTTAGGCAAGAGCAGAGACCAGAGTTCGATCCCTGGCATCACATGCTGTGACAGCCCCACCCCTGAGCAGGGTGAGCTGGCCACCGAGACCAGGTGTGGGGGCACACATGCCTGTAATCCCAGCACTGGGGAGGCTGAGGCAGGAGGATCACTACGAGTCTGACCTGTATAGTGAGTCCCTAGACCAAATACATTAAAATAAATAAATAAAATAAAAATGATAACATGTCACTAAAAAATAATAATACATTACTGCATATCTTTTCTAACGGCTAAAATCTGAAATACTGACACCACCAAATGCCAGCAAGGACGTAGAGCAAAAAGTTTGTACTTGTTCCTGATGGGAATGCAAAGTGGAGTAGTCACTTTGAAAAACAGTTTGGCAGATTC
This sequence comes from Octodon degus, assembly GCF_000260255.1. Lineage (NCBI taxonomy): Eukaryota > Metazoa > Chordata > Mammalia > Rodentia > Octodontidae > Octodon > Octodon degus. Next base: position 6,340,139 of record NW_004524587.1, read on the forward strand.
TGAGAAATCTAAACATAATGTCACTACACAATCCTGTAATCATACTCCTTGGTCTTTACCTGAAGAAGCTGAAAATTTATCCAAAACCTTCCACATGCCAAGC
>NW_004524587.1:6341486-6343134 GCF_000260255.1 Octodon degus
AAAAAAACCCTCGGCATGAATGTGCATAGCAGCTTTCTTCATAACGGCCCTAAGTGGAAGCTGCTATGATGTCTATTGCTCAATAGATAAACTATAGTCCATCCATGTAGTGGACTATTGTGCAGAATGAAATAAAATGAGCTACTCCACCATTAAACACATAAGGAAATGTCAAAAACACACTAACTGAAAGAAATGAGTCTGAAAAGGCTGCATACGGGTAATTTCAAGTACACGACATTGTCCAGTACACACAGCTATGGAGACAGTTTTTAAAAAAAAAAAAAACATGGTTGCTAGTGTTTTAGAAGAGGAGGAAACTGGACATGGTGACCCGCTCCTGGAATTCCAGCATTTGGGAGGCTGAGACAGGAGGATCGACACAAATTCGAGGTCAGCCTGGACTACACAGTGAGTACACAACGCCAACCCGAACTGAACAAAGAAAGCTTGTCTCAAAATAAAATTAAATTAAGTATTAGTTATAAACTAAAAATAACTGGTGTGATGGTGCATGCCTACTCATGAGGCTGAGGCAGAATTGCTGCAAATTGAAGGCCAGCCTGAGCTACATAGTGAAAGATTGTCTCAAAAAGAAAAAGAGGAGGAGGAGGAGGAGGAGGAGGAAGAGGGGGAGGAGGAGGAGGAGGAGGAAGAGGAGAAGGAGGAGAAGGAGGAGAAGGAGGAGAAGGAGAGACCAGTGGAGCACTGAGGATTTGTTAAGGCAGTGAAAGTATTCAGTATGAGACAAGAATAGTGCGCGCACATCGGTATGGGGGAGGGGGTGGCAAAAGATATGAATGTTTACATTTTTAAATTTTTTATTACAGCAAAAGATGCATTGCCAAGTACAACGGGATACATGTTGGAAGCATTTTGAGTATTTTGATGGAAAATTAATGGCAATCTTTTTACCACAGTAATGTTTTAATTTAAATATTCATTGTATTTTGAGCATCTCTCGCTGATCAAACATTTATAGCAATTTCTGGCAAATGAAAACATGCTAACGCGTCCTCATTAACTTTATTCGCTCCATCTGGCACCATGAGACGGCCGGTTCTTTCCCAAATTCAAAGTGAGCGTGAGAGGTCAACATGTTGGACCAATTCAGGACCCCGACGCAGCAGCCGGGACAGCGCAACTGGCGACGCGAAAGAGCCCAGAACAGCGGGATGCACGCGTGGGCAGCGGCGCGGCGGGACTGCAGGGTTCACCGCAGCGTGTCTTCTCCCATAAACATTTTTTTAATTTAACCATTCACCATATTTTTTTCGCCATATTTTTCATCACACCGTGTACATACATTTGTCGAGACCCACGGGACTGGCCGACCCAGTCAGTAACGTGAACTGTGGGCTGCAGCCAACCATCATGCGCCGGGATGCGCTCCCTGGCCACCCTAAATGTGGCACAGCAATACAGGACATTAGTTATAGGAGAAACTCTGAGGGATGTAAGCGCTCTCTGGGCTGTGTGTCCAGTTTTTCTATAAGCCTGAAAGTGCTCTTTATGTTCTAGAATAGGATTTTAATTTTAAAAGTAAAACCCAGGGGCTGGAGAGATGGCTCAGTGGTCTAAGGCACCTACTTAGAACAAGCTTGGCAAAGCATCAGGGACCGCGGTTCAATCCCCCAGCACCACATGC
>NW_004524587.1:6343874-6347807 GCF_000260255.1 Octodon degus
ACACACACACACACACACACACAATAAATTTAAAAAAAGAAAAAAAAGAAATGGCCATAGCTGTTACCTTATCAGCTTGATAGGTAGGAGTCCCTTCCCAGGCGCGGTGGCACAAGCCTGCAATCCCACTTCTTCGAAGGTCGAGGCAGGGCAGTCACTGCTGGGGTCAGCTGGCGAAGTTCAGCAAGACCCTAATTCAAAACCTTAAAATACATAAATAAATAAAAGTTATGGGTGTAGCTCAGTGGTACAGCAAATTGATACATTTTAATTTAAAACTACACCTTTAGTATAGCATTTCAGGGGGCTGAGGAGACAGCTCTGTGGCATAAGCGCCTGCTTGGCAAGGGCAAGGTCCCGAGCTCAATCCCAGGTACCATATAAACAAAATGATAGATGAATAAATAGATAAGACAGACAGACAGATATTCCAAGAGGCTGAAGCAGGAAGATTGAAAGAAGTTACAAGTATGCGCCTCCTTGCCTGGCTCAGAACATTCATTTTTAAAACTTAGTACGTGGGACCTACAGGAAAAAGATTTAAACAGATAAGAGTTGCTGCCAGAAAGAATGTTACCATGCAATTTTTGCACAGAAAATAAGACATAAACCACTATTTGGAAATTTGAAGGTGGCCTGTGTTATCTGTTTTTTTTTTTTTTCTAATTTTGTAATAAAAAAATGCTTCCAAAAATGAGTGGGCATTTTTCCTCCTTTTTCATGGCTTTGTTTTCAATACAGACATATAGCTTGATGAGTAATTGTAAAATGAACTCTGAAGCAGCCACCATTTAAATTCAGAGAGAAAAAATTACAAGCCTCTCTATAAAATTGGATTCTTTCTAATAGAATCCCTATTCCCCAGGAGGCGGGAACATCCCACTTGATTCAGGCTTTGGATGGAAGTTGAAACTAATATCTCCCATGTTTCTCTGGTATCTGTGCCCATGAGTCCAAACAGGTTTATACGTAATTATATTGTTAACTAAAAGTACATGTGTGTTCGATCCCCAGGCCTGCCATGCCGGCCCCGCCCCCAGGGCACACTGAGATAGCAACTGAGACTGGGTGTGGTGGCATGCACCTGTAATCCCAGCTCTTGGGAGGCTGTAAACAGGCAGATCACTGAGTTAGATCTAGTAGTGAGACCCTGAACACCCTCTAGACCCTTCCCTAAAAATGAAAAAAAAAAAAAAAAAAAGCACAGGTGAGCTGGAAGCAGAGGCTGAGGCAGGAGAATCTCAAGTTGGAATCCAGTCCAGGCAATTTAGCAAGACCGAGAGAGAGAGAGAGAGAGAGAGAGAGAGAGAGAGAGAGAGAGAGAGAGAGAGAGAGAGAGGTGAAGGGAAGGAAAGAATTGCATGTGAAGTATTATTTTGTTGCCAGTGTGGAGAAATTGGCCTGTGCTTCGTCTCCTGTATCCCCCAAGTTGTTTGTTCTGAGTCTGCGTGTGTGCCTTCTCTCTGTCCCTCTTGCCTTCATTTAGAGCCATTTGGGGGATGCTTTCTTGCCAGGAAAATCAGTTCACCTCAGGGTCAGGATGAGAAAATGAAAGAGGCTTAAAACACTTCTATTCTGGCTCTGGGGAGACAACAAAGCAAGTAGCTCATGCAAAATTTAATAATTGCGAGTGGTTTCCTTATTTAACAGCTATCATCATGTCGTGATGTATCAGGCTACAATCTCCTCAGTGCTTTCCTTACTCGCGTGTGGAAGAACACGTAGAAAGGACAACAGGCCGTGAGGTGGCCTCTCATACGATCTCAGCAGAATGTCTACGCGAAAACAGTTCTTTCGAGTTCTGCCTAGTTATTCATCTCTAGAGTGAGATACCGCACTTTGTCCAATAATTATGCCATTCATTTCATAAGTGCTGGCTTTTGTGTGATTGTTGACACCCACACCATCACCTGACAACAATGACAACTGTGTCCTGAAGCACAAGCCGCAGCAGGATTTTACTGAGAAATGTCTACATTTAAATAATTTTGTTGTTTAATTCACAATTACTAGGGCCAGCGAGATAACTCAGCAGACTAAGTACCCGCTTAGGAAAAGGCAAGGACCAGGGTTCATTCGCCCGCACCACAGGCCACGCCACCACGCCCCCAGAGCGGGCTGAGCTGGCTACCAACTCTGGGCGTGGTGGCACAGGCCTGTAACCCCAGCACTGGGGAGGCTGAAAACAGAAGATCACTCTGAGTCCAAGCTGGGTAGTGAGACCCTGTACCAAATAAACTAAAAGAAAAAAAAATTCACAGTTACTATTTGTTCATGACTCCTCACTGTGCAGCCACACATTTCTATGATACAATTATTTGACCACTATCAATAATTAAAACAGGTCAAAAACAAAAACCTCTCTAATATTAAAATATGAATATTAAAAAAGATTATCGTGAGTTCAGCCCTCCAAGAGCTGAGGAGTACTATACTTGCAAACAAAGAATTTGTCAGTAATAGAACAAGATTTTCAGGCACAAGACATTCTTTATTTTTATAGATTTTCTCTTCTCTTTTGCAGGACTGGAATTAGATAGATGTTAGATTTTCACCATCTTTCTGTTCTTTTATCATCTTTTTTTTTTTTTAATGTATTTAAACCCAGGGCCTTTGCACTGCGCTACATCTTCAGCCCTTTCTAATTTTTTATTTTGAGACAAGTTCTTGCGGGCCGTTGGGATGCTTGGGCTAGAGGTCAACCTGCAACTCTCCCACCTCAGCCTCCCAGAGGGCTGGCGCTACCGTAGCACCACCACACCATGTGCCTTCCATTATTTTGCCCCTTTGTTCTCCATCTGGCTTTTTTTTTTTTCTGTCTTCCAAATTGCAAATTTGCTCATTTCTGCTATACCTCAGGTGTTGGTGGGTTCCTTTTTAGTTACTAGACTTTCCACTCAATTCTTTTCATTGGATGGAATACAAATTCCAATGATTAAAATGAAAATTGCAGTCCCTGTTTAAATCTTTCATTTGATTGGGTGAGGGGGATACGGTCTTGCTAAGTAGATCAAGCTGGCTTTGAGCTCACTATGTAGCCAGGCTGGCTTTAAACTCGTGGTGATCTGCCTGCCCCAGCCTCCCAAGTGCTGGGATCACAGGCGTGCCCACCATGCCAGCCATCACTTAATGTCTTGAACATATTAGCCACAATTACTTTAAAAGCTTTGGCTGTCAAGGTCAACCCTGATCTCCCAGGGCTGTGGGACTGGCAGATGTTCCCATGGAAGGCCAGCTGCTGGATTTACTAGGAAAGACTTTATATCTGTTTTCTTTTGTTTTGTTTTGTTTTCTGAGACAGGGTCTCACTATGTAGCCCAGGCTGAACTCAAACTCCTGACGATATCCTATCTAAAAAAAAAAAAAAAAAAAAAAAAGCCTCTAAAGTGACATACTATGAAATATCTTTTTAATGCAAGGCTATGCAGTAATCAAAAATTAAGGGCCACAACAGACATAACACATATGGAAAACAAATCACATCACAGAAGAAATGAATCATCTTCTCAGTAATTACATAAATAAAAATGGATTAAACTGTCAAAATAAAGAGATTGCAAGAATGAATGTATTTTAAAATAATCCTACAGGGGCTAGGGAGACAGCTCAGTGGAATAAGTGCTTGCTTGGCAAGCACAAGGTCCTGAGTTCAATCCCTAATACTGCAAAAAATAAATAAATAAATAAAATAATCTTACTATTTTCTGTTCATAAGAAAAAACATTGTACATTGTACATTCAAAGACAGAAACAGGGCCGGGGGGATGGCTCAATAGAATAAGCACTTCCCTGGCAAGTGCAAGGGCCTGAGTTCAATCCCCAGTTCCGCTAAAAAGTAAAAAAAGCAAAAAAACAGAACATAAAAGAATAGAGAGATGGTAGAGAGGTGGGATTCGAACATGAAATATGCCTACGCTGGCTTTTTTTTTTTTT
>NW_004524587.1:6349117-6374749 GCF_000260255.1 Octodon degus
ATAAAATATGTGTGCTCCTAACAACACAGCCCTAAAATATGAGAAGCAAAAATGGATAGAACTGAAAGTAGCAGACAATCCAAACGTAATAGTTTGTTCACCTGTAGTCCTTGCTGCTTAGGACCCTTAACTGGGAGAAATACTGAACCAAAAGTTCAAGGTCAGCCTGGACAACACGGAAAAATAATAATAACAATAATGATAATGATGATAATATAATGATTGCTACATACCTCAACATGTGAAACAGAAAAGAACAATATGCTAGGGTCATGCTGGTATCAGCTCTGAAATCTGAATCCAGTAAGAAAGAGGGAAAAAAAATGTTTAAAGCTAGGCATGGTGGTGCACACCTGTAGCCCCAGCACTCTGGGAGGCTGAAGCAGGAGGATGGAAAGTTTGAGCCCAGCTTGGACGACTTAGTGACTTAGCAAGACCGTTTTTACAAAATTAAAAAATAAATAAAGGATTAGGAATGTTGCTCAGTGTGAAGGCTTTGGTTGCAAACTGTAGGTCTAGAAGGAAAAACAAAAACAGAAAATAGTGGAATTGCAGATCATGATACCTGCAACCCCAGCACTTGAGAGGCTGAGGCAGGAGGTTCGCTGTGAGCTCAAGGCTAGCCTGGGCTACGTAGTGAGACCCTGTCTCCAAAAAATAGAAGTGGAATCCCAGTGAGTAGAGAAGGAAGGGAAGCGAGGAGAGAGCCAGTGTCCAGGCAGCGTGTGGCCATGGCCACTCCTCTCAGGACCAACCGCTCCTTCCAGGTGCTTCCCCAGCTGTTTCCTGAACTGGCTTCCCCTCCTTCGGGAACAAACATCGCTTCCTCCCAGGCCGCACTGGCCACCACCCTCTTTCACTTCCAACTCAGCCCCCTCAGGACCCCTGCACCAGGGCTGGGAGATGCAGGAGCTCTCCCCAGAGGCCACCCTGGACAGGCCAAGGACGTGGGGAAGGCAGGAGCACAGCTCTGTCCTCGAGGACATTTAGGGACATTCCAGAGAGGGAGCAAAACAAATACAGAATGGACATCTCTAACGTTAAACACATTTTAGGGCCAGCCAAATAGCTCAGTGGATTAAAGCGCCTGCTTAGGCAGATGCAGGGGCCCGGAGTTCGCTCCCCAGGCCCACCGTACTGGCTCTGCCCCCGAGGCATGCTGAGAGGGCGACTGAAGCTGGTCATGGTGGTGTGTGCCTGTAATCCCAGCATTTGGGAGGCTGTAAACAGGAGGATCACTACAAGTCCAACCTATGCAGTGAGACCCTGTAGACCCTGTAGACCCTGTCCTAAAAAAAAAAACCCGCACACACATACACACCTTACAAGAAAATTAGCTGGGCAGAGGAGTGCATGCCTGGATCCCCAGCACTTGGGAGGCTGAAACAGGAGGACCCCCTGGGCTACACAGTGAGTTCAAGGACAACCTGACCTACACAGCAAGACCTTGTCTTGAAGAGAGGGGAAAAAAACCTAAAACATACTACTTAGTTCGTGTTGCTAACTCAGAATGATCACATTTTAAAATAACAGTATGACATCAAAGCCCTGGTGGGCTGAACTGACCACACGCACTAAATAAATAAATAAATAAATAAATAAATAAATAAATAAATAAATAAATAAAAACAAATGACTGCGCTATGTTAAGGTAGCCCAGAAGCATGTACAATTCTTGCATGTTTATGTATTAGTTTAATTTTTAATAACTTTATTGAGAAACAAATAGCAATGAGACAGCTTCAAAACTGATTACTAGGACAGTTTCAATAATTAATACATTGCATAGTGTTGTCTCCTTAGTGGTTGTATTAGTTTAATTGAAAAATAAAAATTTAAAACGTCAAAGCCACTTCAGTTGTCCTTTTTACAGAAATATCTCTGGAAGGTGTACCCTGTGAAACAGCACTTTACATAGATAGGGTGTATTACTCCTGTTGATCTACTAACTCCATGTGTGCATTGATTTAAATGTTTAAAGTACTTCAAGCATAACTGATGTTTCGGTTCTCAGAAATTACTTTCAAAAAAAAATTTTGTCGGGCTGGGGAGATAGCTCAGTAGAATAAGCACTTGCCTGGAAAGTGCAAGAACCTGAGTTTAATCACCAGTTCTGCCAAAAAATAAAAATAAAATATAATAAAATAAAAAAAATAATAAAGGGGCCAGGGAGATGGCTCAGTAGAATAAGCACTTCCCTGGCAAGCACAAGGAAGGGTCTGAGTTCAATCCCCGGTTCTGCCAAAATAAATAAATAAATAAATAAATAAATAAATAAATAAATAAATAAAATTTAAAAATAAAAATATTGACTGTAATAACTTTGGTGCACACTGAGTGTCAACCCCAGGGCCTCGAGCAGGCCAGACACGTGCCCTAGCACTAAGCCACACCCGGGGCCCAATAATAATAATAATAGTAATAATAATAAATTTGTCAACAACCGCAAGCTTTTTTTTTTTTTGGTCTTTTTTGAGACATGGTCTCGCTATGCAGCTCAGGCTGGTCACTTTGTAGCCCAGACTGGTCTTGAATTCGCAAGGATCCTCCTGCCTCAGCTTCCCAAGTGCTGGGGTTACAGGCATGCTCCACCACACCCAGCTAGCATTTTAATTTAAATTTTTGACAGAACTGGGGATTGAACTCAGACCCTTGTGCTTGCCAGGCAAGCGCTTATTCTACTGATCTGTCCCCCTGGCATTTTAATTTTAAAGTGGTTTGGTTTTACTATCACAATTATCATTATTTAAAAAGAACATGACATTCCATCAATAGCCACCAGAGGGTGCAAATATCCTTCTCTATCTTCAAGGGAAAGCGATCAGAGATGGGAAATTCGCAGATTGGTATTTCAGGGTCAAGTAAAACCGCAGGAAAACCTGCAGGCCCTTCACAGAGGACCAAATAAAGAAGACACTAATGTCAAGGGACAGAAGGTGGGCTGAGGCAGGGAGACTTCAAGTCTGAAGCCAGCCTGGGCAACCTAGACCATAACTCAAAATACAACTTTTAAAAGGAATGCGGGTGTGGATCAAAGGTAGAGGGCTTGCCTAGCATGCACGAAGTCCTAGATTCAATCTTCAATATTGAAAAAAAAGCGAGGAAAATGGTTACCTACCTGCCCCCTTTTCAGAAATGCCTCATCAGGAAATACATTTGACAGGCATTATTAATATACGCAGTTGTTAATCAGTATTGTGTTACTCTTTCTAATTTAACTTTGGTCCATCCACTAAAATCCTTAAGAATAAAATATGGTTCGGGAATAGGAACTGAGCTAGTTATGGTGATGTAGGCCCAGAATCCCAGCCTCTAGGGAGGCGGAAGCAGAATTGCCAGTCTGAGGCTAGCCTGGGCAACTTAGTGAGACAAGGTCTCAAAATTAAAGAAATAAATTAATTAAAAGGTCCGGAGTTATAGTTCAACTGTGTACATGGATTTTATGCCTGGAACAGTCAAGAAAATAGAAACAGAGACAGAGGAAGAGGCAGAGGCAGAGGCAGAGGCAGAGACAGAGACCAGCACCAGCACAGAATTATAACCACGGAGTGGCATAGCACCCAGCAAGCTCACACTGGACGGTGCTTTGGTGCAGGCCAAGAGCACAGAGTCACACCAAGAAGAAGAAGGGGCAGGCAAGAACTCCAGAGAGCAGGACCAGTGTGGCCACTGGAGTCTGCTGCAACGTGCAGCATTAGACAGGGACTCTGGGCTGCAGCTCACGGCCGCAGCAACGTGGGCCTCCTGCACACCTACTGCATCTCCTTAGAGCTAGCAGATGTGGATGCAAAGCAAATCAGCCTGGTTTATTAAAAGGATGTGTTGGGGCTCTAATTAAAGCAAGTGGATACGTGAAAACCTAAGTTTGGCCTAAGTGGGCTTTTGAGCTAATGATCCCTCCCGCTGTGAAGAAGTATGAGAGCCATATCTGGCTCGTTTATATAAGGATATAATCATCCAGGACTCATGGGTGGAGTAAAAATGCTGACTTGATTATCCCAAATGTGAGTTGGATCTCAAACAGCCATGGGTCTGCAGGCAGCTTGTCTGGTTCTCTGCAGAAGCGCCCATGTCACCCTTCATGGCTGCTGCTTATCCCTGGAATGAAGGAGACAGCTCCAAGGTGTGGGACAGGGAGGCCACCAAGGCCCACAGAGCAGGAAGAGGTCCATCTGCTGACGTTCGCCTGGAAACAGGAAGAATGCTGACCTCGCAGTGAGAGCTGAGATGCCCCCAGTCCCGTGTGTTCAGAGATGGGGCTTCCCAGTGACTGGGCCTGAAGGTCTCTAACTTCATCTGCGTATTCATCCACTAAGGAGACCCTGACTCTATGGCATTGTTGCAAGGTGGTGAAAATTGAGAAAGGGGAGCCTGGGGGGGTCATGGAGGCCTAACCTCGAGGACTGTATTAGTTAGGGTTCCCCAGAGGTACTGGGGATCAAACTCAGGACCTTGTGCTTGCCAGGCAGGTGTGTATGCCACTGAGCTATCCACGCAGCCCATAGGGTTCCCCAGAGGAACAACACTAATGGGGCAGGGTCTTACATCCACAGGCAATGACAGCACCCGAAGAGGCTCCTGCTCAAGCTGAGCCAGGCTTGCAAGTGCCAGCTCACTTCCTCCTCCATCCACGTCTTATTCCACAGGACTACAAGCCTATCAGACTGTGCCTCCCACGTTCAGGGCAGCCTCCCTGTCAGCTGGCAGCCTGCACGACAATCTCTCTGGAAAGGGACCCACAGACATGCCCCGAAGTGTGTTCGCCTGCTCTCCTATGCAGCTCAAGCCATTACCTGTCACACCCTCAGCATTAACTGTCACGGCGACTACATCTTCTCCCCCCCCCCCTTTCTCTCCAGCTCCTTTACCTCTCTGCAATGCAGATGGCTGACCATACCTGAAACCATGAGCCAAAGTCAGCCCTTGTGCCCCATTTTCCTCGGGTACTTGGTCACAGCAGCAGAAAGCTGCCGCACACACCCATGCCACACAAACAGCTACATATATGAACCTACCTAATAGTCCTTAAACAGAACCCCACAAGGGTCAAATGCTTCCCAAATAATCTAACGGGTCACATAATTAAGTGTAATAGAATTCCTAAAATTATAAAATAGCCATTCCCCCCCCCAAAAAAAAAGTCAAATCAATAGTTTCTGGCATCCTGTAAGGGCAAAATCATAGAATAGCAAACATAGACATTTTATAGTAAAAGTTAAAAATCAGTTTGTGGCCGATGACTACGCTCACGCTGCCTGTCCCCTAGTCACACTGCTGGGCTCAGTTAACCTAGGCTGTCTGCATCCACCTGCTTCTTCCGCCTAGCCGGCAAGCTCAGCTTGACCACACGCAGCTGCAGTGTCTGTTTTCAACTTAAAATATGCACAGATGTAGCTCTGCTTCTCGGCTTGCTTCGAGGACTCTATGCTCTATGCTCTCTATCCTCCAGGGCTCTGAGGCCCAGTCAAGGACTCTTTCAGCTCCACCTGCTCTTCTCAGCCCCTCCCTCCCAGAACGTTCCTGTCTCATGAGAAAACAATTCCTTTCAGTGAACCTGCTTAAAACAACTCTGCCTAATAGTATGCGACATAAGTCCTGTGTTGCATGTAACCAATCATGTAAGAAGCAGCTATCAGCTTTGTACTTGCCACTTGCTAACTGTATTTAAACTCAAGGGCCAGCCAGATAGCTCAGCGGACAAAAGCGCCTGAGTGCAGAGGCCGGGTTCATCCCTAGTGTGTCCTGCTGGCCCCACCCCCAGTGCGCCCTGAGAAGGCAAACGAGACTGAGCGTGGAGGCACATGCAGGCCTGTAACCCCAGCGCTTGGAAGGCTGAAAACAGAATCACTACGAGTCCGATCTGTGTAGCAAGACCCTGTAGACCCTGTCCTAAGTACATTAAAAATAATAATAATATGATAAAATGATAAATAAACTGAACTCAACCGTGGCTCCGGATCTGGTTCTCATCAGCCAGCTAGCACAATAGAAGTTGTCTTCTAGCTCCTCGGTGCAAAGAGCCTTCCACTTGGCTCGCCACTGGTTGTTCTGCAACAATACCATCAAAAATTACCATAAACGTACAACAGTAGGAAACTGATCCATCATAAAGAAAATTTAATTGACACAGGTCTAAAAATGATAAAGGTGCTAGAACATGAGTGCATTAAGTAATTATTACAGTGCTAGTCTGTATATTTTAAAGAATAAAGCAAAACATAAGCATATGAAGAACCGATTAATAAGCTCAAAACCAGTCAGGTGTGGTGGTGCACTCAGGGAGGCTAGGGAAGAAAGACCACAAGCTCAAGCCCAGGCTGGGCAACTGAGTGACTTAGTGTGACCACAGGGCTGAGGGAATAACACTAGCTCAGGGGAGCAAAGGGTGGGGTTTTTTGTTTACTTTTATCCTGCACTGATTTTAGTCCCCATTGGTGTCCCTCATGGCTGCCCAGCATGGTGACTGGGGGCAGATGTACATTATCAAAGATGTTTGTGTGCTGAGAATTTTAAGTTTTGTCACCACAAGGGGCTCAAGGCTGAGACATGAAAATTGCAAATCTAAGAACAGCCTAAGCTACATAGCAGGACTCCATCTCAAAAACCTTTCTAGTGAGTTATATCTCTGTCCTACCAATAAAGTGACATTGCTCTGCAGGCGTGCATTGACTCCTGCCATCTCGGGTTATCACCGTCATTGAGGACAGGCATCGGGGCAGAGCTGGTTTGGTAGTGCACACCTGTAATCCCACACTCTGAGAGTCTGAGGCAGGAAGAGCACAAGTTCAAGTCCAGTCTGGGAAGGTTTGTGATTTAGCAAGATTCTGTCTCAAAATTTGAAAAAGGCTGTGGATGTAGGATGCTGCAAAGGCCCCGGGTTCAGTTCCTCAGGAGTGCAAAAACATAAAAAGTTCTGAGATGGTAAATATCCAACACTGTACATCACATTGCTGCAAAGGAGGGTTTTCCAGACCAAACTGGACTGTAATCATTTACAGTCACAAACAGGGCCAGGCATAGTGGCACATACCTGCCATCCCAGCCCTCAGGAGGCTGAGGCAGGAGGATCATTGTGAATTTGAGATCAACCTGGGCTACAAAGTGAGCTCAAGTTCAGCCTGAATTACATAATGAGACCCTATCTCAAAAAAGACCCCCCCAAAAAAATCACAAACAGGAAAAAAGTAGGGAAACCTGCAAATTAATACCTATTTTGAGAAGCCTGTTAGATTTCCTAACACTTTGGCAGTGGTGTCTTTTGAGGTAAGATATTTCCTTCTTATGAGGTGCTGTCCTGGGCACAGAAGAGTTTTGGGTGTTTGGTTTTTTGGTTTTGTTTTGTTTGTTTGTTTGTTTGTTTGTTTTTAAGGGAAAGGCCTACAGGGTGTTCAGGGTCTCACTACTAGACCAGACTCATACTGATCCGCCTGTTTACAGCTTCCGAAGAGCTGGGATTACAGGCACATGCCACCACGCCCAGTCTCAATTGCCATCTCAGCACACCCTGGGGGCAGGGCCAGCATAGCAAGCCTGGGGATGGAACCCCTGGCCCCTGTGCCTGCTTGCAGGCACTTTAATCCACTGAGCTATTTGGCTAGTCCTTGTATTTTTCAGCATTTCTGGCCTCTGACAATTAAATACCAGTAGAGTCCATGCCCACCTCTCCTACTCCCATTCATGACAGCCAAAAAAAAACCCTATATAGTCAGTGTATGCTTCACTTGGAGGACCAAATTGTCCCCATGGACTGCCTTATACCTTAGTGATAGTGACAGTGATTAATAGTGACAGAGATTTGACCCATGGAAGTGCTCATGACGCAGGAAGCATACTCAAGCTTTGGGGCATAGAAACTTCCCAAGACATTTTTGTTGATCGGAAGTCAGGACCTCATAGTCAATTCATACACAGACACACACACTGAAGAGTGACCAAAATATAGGATGAATTTTTAAATTTAAACATTTATTACAATAAAAGAGGAGCAAGGAGCAGAATAAGATCAGGGTGTGTGACAGGGCCAGGCTGCAGCATGGGAGGAAAAATGAAACGTATTACAGTAAAAGACTTGTTACCATAAATGCTCCTCAAAATCCTTTCCCTGGCTTCCCACACACTTGGCCCATTGTTTTCACCACTGTCTGAAGCCGTTCTGGAAGTCCTCTGCTGTGAACATCTTTACAAGGCCTGATCAAAAAGATGGTGAAAGCTGCTGCCAGTGCCATTCACAAAAGAAAGATGGGTTCACAACAGCCTGAAGCCTGACAGTGCCAGGGAGATAGCTCAGTGGCATAAGCTCCTGCCTGCCAAGAATAAGGTACGAAGTTTGATTCCTGGTACCATTAAAAATAACAACAGCAAAATGACTGTGTGCTCATCCACCTTAATCACTGGACCTGGCACCACGTGACTGTTCCCCAAAGTCAAAATTACATAAAAGGTAAATGTTTTGAATGAAGTCTGAATGATATCACGGCAGCCAGGACAGTCCAGCTAAAGATACTCAGGAAAGAGGACTTCCAGAGCTGCTTCAGAAAATGGCAAGAATTGTGGGCTAAGTGTGTTTGGAGTGGGGAGTATTTCTGGAGGAATTTAAACCCACCAGAGCCGGGCACGGTGGCGCACACCTATAAGCTGAGGCAGGAGAACCATTATGAATTTGAGATCGGCCTGAGCTGCATAGCAAGACCTTGTCTCAAAAAGACAAAAAATAATAATAGCAATAATTAAATACCAATTTTTTTAATCATACCTGGTTTAAGCATCCCACCCTGTGGTAAACTCTACATTAATAGCCCCCTTTCTTTTGTTGCTTATTCTTGTGCCTCTGGGAATTGAACCCAGGGCCTTCACACAGTGCTCGTCCCCAGCCCTTTTTTATTTTGAGCCTGGATCTCTCTAAGTTGCCTGTGCTCTGCTCAGACCTGTGATCCTCCTGTCTCAGCCTCCCACTGTGCTAGGATGACAGGTGTGCCCCGCTGCACCTGGCAACAGCCTCACTTTTCTTACAGAGCGTGAGAAGCAGAGCCAGAGTTGCTTGCGTTTCCTGGTGCTTGTGTCTTCCTTTTCCTCACTTCAGATGTGGTTTCAGAACCAGAGCTCTCTGGACCCTGCGCAGAGCAGAAGGGAGCTGCTGGGTCTCCTGGTGGACTACGCAGGGGACAGACCAGAGGCGCCTGGTCAGCAGCACACAACACCCTGCTCACGCTCCCACATGAAGCTGCCCTCTTTCCTCCCTCCAGTTCCTTCTGCAGCAGCCACACATTTCTGCCGGCCCCTCTTCCATGCCGTGTGTTCTCTGAGCTTTGGGACCCCTTCCAAGTCTTTGTGAGCCAAGGACCAGGGGTCGCACATGCGCAGTCCATGCAGGGTGTGTGGGGAGGAGAGCTCTGGCGCCCCTCTGGCTTTTATGGATCGCTTGCTTCCACTGCTGCCTCGGGGAGAGAACCACGCAGATACTCTGGCTCCTTTTCGGGCTCGAAAATGACAAAGGATACACACCCCAGATTGGGAGCTCTAGAGAACATGAGTTTTTGTCCATTTATTTTCAAAAAGGAAAATAGTACCTTACAAAAGTAGTCATGCCGTAAATATTACTCTAGATAAGAGAACGAAAGCGCTAAATGCTCATGCATGAAGTACCAGTGTTTATACTCAGTTCCAAGCAAGGTTGGAATGTCTAGGAGTAGCAGGGCAAAGGCTATGATAGGGGAGTGTGGAGGAGAGACACAGTGAGACAGTAAAAGAGCTGAAGGCTCCGTTTAATCACTTAAAAAAAATAATGCCCTTGTGCTGGGCATCTTGACAGACATTTATAAGGCCAGCACTCAGAGGCTGAAGCAGGAAGATTGCTGTGAGTTTGGGGCCAGCCTGGGCTACACAGTGAGTCGCATAGTGAGATCCTGTCTCAATAAAATACTAATTTTTACTGAAAGAAAGCAGAGTCCTGGATGAATGGCTGATTCTAGTTCTAAGGAAGGTAAGGCACAAGGCAAAAATCAGAACACTGAGTTATCAAAAGACAGGGAAAAAAAGACAATACTGGAAAACACAAAGCAAATATTCAAGTGGGAAGGGGAAATAGGGAGGGCGAGGGGGAAAAGAAGGGAAAATTTTAAAAATTTCAAAAGAAGGAAAAATGGAAACAAAACTTTTGTAAGTAGGAGGGGAAGTGGATTGAAAGGAGGGTATGGGAGTTGGAAAAAATAGAGTCAAGTGTTGTGTACAGGTACAAATTCTCTATGGTGAATGTATCATAATGTATTTTGAGGGGATTAATGGCAATGTGAATTTTACTGTAATAAATTTTTAGAGCACACCTTCATCAGCATTTTCTATTTTAAATATATATTTTATTTTATTTTATCTATTATTTTGTGTAGTTAATTTTTTTTTTTTTTTTTTTTTTTTTTTTTTGGCAGAACTGGGGATTGAACTCAGACCTTTGCGCTTGCCAGGGAAGTGCTTATTCCACTGAGCCATCTCCCCGGCCCTTCATCAGCATTTTCTTTTTAAAAATTTTTTTTCTTTAAATTTTATTTATTTATGTGTGTGTGTGTGTGTATGTGTGTGTGGCCAGCTCAGCCCACCAGGGGGCGGGGCTGGCTGGCATGTGGTGCCGGGGATCGAACCCCGGTCCTATGCTTTCTAAGCTTGTTCTAAGTAGATGCTTTAGACCACTGAGCCATCTCGCCAGCCCCTCTTTTTAAAAATTTTTTATTTTTTTTTTTGGCGGAAACAGGGATTGAACTCAGGCCCTTGCGCTTGCCAAGGAAGCGCTTATTCTACTGAGCCATCTCCCCAGCCCCTTTATTCATCTTAATGAGAGAAAACAGCAATGAAACAGTTTCAAAACAGGTTAGTATGACAGTTACAATAACTAATACATTGCATATTGCTGTCTTCATAGTAGTTATTTGGGGCCCGGGAGATGGCTTAGTAGAATAAGTACTTCCCTGGCAATCATAAGGATCTGAGTTCAATCCCTGGTCCCGCAAAAAAAAAGCATAATAGTTATTCGTAGTACACGATACAGACATGATATCTTGTCTAAACACTAGTACAAATCTTTCTTCTCATTGAACTAAGAGAAAGTAGCTGTATATCTATCCTAACTATTTTGTATATCAAGTTGAGAAGGGGGGCTGGTGAGATGGCTCAGTGGTCTAAAGCACCTACTTAGAACAAACTTAACAAAGCACAGGGACCACGGTTCAATCCCCCAGCACCACATGCCAGCCATCCCTGCCCCCTGGTGGGCTGAGCTGGCCACACACACAAAATAAATGAAATAAATAAATAATTTAAAAAAAAAAAAAAAGTTGAGAAGGATTTTTTTTTTCCCCCTGCTGGCTCAGTCTGCCTTAAGGGCAGGTCTGCTAAGGCAGGTGGAGGTAAGGATTGAATGGCAGTATTCCGTGTCTGACTGCCTTTGCATGAGCAGGTGCTTAAACAACTGAGCTAATCAGCAGGCCCCTAGTTTAGTTTAGTTTAGTTTAGTTTAGTTTAGTTTAGTTTAGTTTAGTTTAGGCAGGACTGGAAATTGAACCCAAGACCTCACACATGCTAACAAGTGCTTTGCCATTGAAATACCTCCCCAGCCATCTTTCCAATTTTATTTTTTTTCCTATAAATTTTAGGCTGATTTATAAGCATTGATTATTTTATTTGGAGACAGGATCTTGCTAGGTTACCTAGGCTGGCCTTGAACTTGCAATCCTCCTTCCTCGGGCTCATGAGTACCTACAGACCTCACCTCTTAGTAAAAATATTTTTTATTGAAATAGGATACACATGTTTTTAAAAAGCAATTCAATGGGTTTTCATAAACTAACCTCACACACGGCACCAGCAGCAGCACTCGGAGACGGCTATCCTCCTCCTCCTCCCCTAAGGCTCCAACCCCTCCCTCAGTAGCCCACATCCTGCCTTCTAGCAGCCCAGGTGAACTTTGCCCATTTATACATAGCTATGCACACACACACTGTCATTCTGTCAACACTGGACTTTGAATGCCAGACATGGCAGTACACGCCCATCATCCCAATACTCTGGGAGGCTGACAAAGAAATATTATACATTTGAGGGCAGCTGAGACAATTTAGCAACTTTGTAATACATTGTATCAAAAAAATAAGTGAAGAAGGGCTGGGGAGGTAGCTCAGAATAAGCGCCTGCCCAAAAAGTGCAAGGTCATGAGTTCTATACTGGGATAAAACCTCAGTACTGAAAAAAAAAAAGCCAAAATAATTTACATGTCTTTATGGGGGCCGGGGAGATAGCTCAGTAGAATAAGTGCTTGCCTGGCAAGCACAAGGGCCTGAGTTCAATCTGCAGTTCTGCAAAAAAAAAAATAATAATAATAATAATAATAAGTGAAGAGCCAGCATTGTAGCTCAGTGTAAAGGTCCTGGGATAAAACCTCAGTACCAACATCTCCCAAAAAGTCATTTTCAGGTCTGTTTGAGTCAGATTCTGACCATGGAGTTCAGGTTGGCCTTGAACTCATTATGTAACCCAGGCTGGCCTCTAACTCATAGTGAACCTTCTGCCTTAGCCTCCCAAGGGCTGGATTACAGGCATGAGCACATTCTCTAGTTTAGACACACAAATAATATTACCACTGAGTTACAGCTGCCTATAGTATTTGGGAGAGTAACAAGTTGTGCAGGTTCACAGCCTCAGAGCGAAACAGTAGATAGCGCTGGCTATACCATCTAGGTTTTTTTAGACTAAGTATTTTATTGTATGTTGGCACCAGTGTATATAAAATACCCTCATGAAATAGAAATTCATGAAAATGCAGAGAGAGGTAGATAATAAGGATGGTAAGGACTGACAAAAGTAGAAGTTTGTATATTCTGGCACATGTTAAAAGGCAAGTTTTTGTACAGGCTTCAATTTTCTTTTTTCTGCATAGTCACTGGTTGGTTAAAAGTGGTCTGGGAAACTCTCAAGAATTCATTTGACTACAAAAAGGAACAGACTTTGCGAAGTCTGAAGGGATTTGTACTTGATACTCCAGTCAGCAGAGGATCATGCTGAGCATTCTGCAGGCAGAACTGTCTTAAGTCTGCAGCTGCCTGGGAAACCTTCACCCAGTTGATCCTGGCCTCCAGCCGGAGCTGCTGATCCACCTTCTTCATGGCAGCGACGCTGGAAGAGCCAGACCTAGTACACCCGAGGGCTGGATCAACTCGAGGGCCAGGGGCAGCGCAGTGAGGGTCGCCAGGGGCAGAGGCAAGGCGCGCCCCATCTAGTTTTATGTGAGTACTCTCAGATACCTGAAGAGCAAAATTGCCTAATGGTGCATTTCTAAGAAAATATCTCCATTATTTTTTTTTACATTTTATAATATCTTCCAACATTTATTATGGACAAATGATACACAGGCAATATAAATTTCTGCTAAGGAGAAGGGAGAGAAAACAAAGGATGGGGTCAACTTCATACAAATACTTAAATTCAGTCTTTAATTCTCCAACTCTTATCAATTTCAGGAATCTCTCCATTATTAAATGACACATGACTTTTATAGAAACAGCTAATATAGTAATACGTAGCACACTATTATAGTCACAGTTGTAAAATTACTCCTAATTTTATTTTTTGTTTTAATTACTCCCAATTTGTGTGTGTGTGTGTGTGTGTGTGTGTGTGTGTGTGTTAGTACAGGCTCTACAGGGTCTCACTACACAGATCAGACTCACAGTGATCCTCCTGTTTTCAGCCTCCCCAGCACTGGGATTATAGGCGAGTGCCACCACGCCCAGTCTATTTACTCCCAATTTTAAAGGTAAATTTTTTAATCGAGATAGTCACTAATTGGGCCACAGACACACTTAAGCCACAGTCTCTCAGGCCTTCTGTTGTAGATTAGAACTGCCATAGACAACACATAAATGAATGGATGCAGCAGGTGTCTCAGCAGAGCTATATTTACAAAACCAGGCAGCTAACTGGGTGTGGCCCACAGGCACGCAGTTTGGCGATGCCTGCTTCCCTTTGTGATGGCATTTACTGTGAGTTGCTATGAAGCTAGACCTTAATTTTAGTTGTTAAAGTATTTTTTTAACTTTTATTTATTTATTTGATGCAGAGTCTCACTGTGCAGTTCAGACTCGTAGTGATTCTCCTGTGGCATGCAGTACCAGGGAATGAACTTGGATCCTTGCGCATGCCAGGCAGGTGCTTAGACCACTGAGCTATCGCCCCAGCCCATGTTAACACTATTTTAAAGTCTTTCTTTGGTTCAATTAGTATCCATATTTTCCAATGCTCTTCTCCACTTATACTTGTTTCCCAGGTGAAGAGGATGGTCATAAGAACATGAGTAGAATAAAGACAATCCAAGACCCCAACATAAGTTTACTAAGCAAGAATTGCAAAAATTCCCTGGACAATTTATACAGAATCTTCACCCTTATTTTACCAGAGATGAACTGGCTGTGCCTGTAATTGATGTAAGCTCAAGACCTCCCTGCATGATTCCTAGAAAATTAAAGAATGTGGGGCTGGGGAGATGGCTCAGTAGAATAAACACTTCCCTGGCAAGTGCAAGGGCCTGAGTTCAATCCCCAGTTCCACAGGAAAAAAAGAAAAGAAAAGAAAAGAAAAGAAAAGAAAGACAGACAGACAATTAAAGGACAGTTAGCACAGATGGAATCAGGAGCCAGGGAGTGGGTGGAAGACAAAGAATTCATAAGTAAGGAGCAATCAAATGAAAAAAAAAAGGAGAGATGAATCAAAATATATGCATACACACAATATTACAAATACAAGCCGAGCCTTTCCTCAGCTGCAGCACGGTGCCAGGTTCTTCCAAGAGAGCTAAGGTAGCACTGGGGTGAGGCCCTCCCCATCCTACAAATAGCACCGCACCCGGCAGCCCACACTCTGCAGCTGGCACCTGGTAGCCCCCACATGGCTTCATCTCCCAGCTCACCTGCATTTACTCTGCCCCTATCCTGCATGAGGACGAGCTGACCATCACAGAGAAGATCAATGCCCTCATTAAAGTGGCTGGTGTCAATGTCGAACCTTTGTGTCCTGGCATGTCTGCAAAGGCCCTGGCCAGTATCAATATTGAGGTCCTCATCTGCAATATGGGGGCTGGTGACCCTGTTCTGCAGCTGCTGCTGCACCTGCAGGAGGCCCTCCCCCTCCACCATTGCTGCCCCAGCTGAGGAGAAGCTAGAAGCAAAGAAAGAAGAATCTGAGGAATCTTTTGATGACATGGGCTTCAGTCTTTTTGAGTAAACCTCATTTTATAACATGTTCAATGAAAACTGAACCTCTGAAAAATAAAAAAAAATTTAAAAACTGAACCTCTGCGAAAAAAAAAAAAAAAGAAAGAAAGAAAGAAAGAAAATTACAGGCCAAGTGTGGTGATGCACACCTGGAATCCCAGCACTTGGAAGGCTGAAAACAGGAAGATCACTATGAGTCCAATCCGTGTAGTAAGACCCTGTAGACTTTACTAAACATTAAAAAAAAAAAATGTATGGAGTATCAGAAAGCACATTATTTATTCACTCTAGTGGGGCAAGGTTTGGTGAAGAATGCAGGCACAGGTGGGACAGCTTGGAGTCTTCTCTGTGCTTATAGAATAAGTGTGTTACTGAATAATGGAGAGAAGACTAAATGGGTCACATGGAATTTGGGGGGAGAATCTGAGTGGCCATGGCTTACATGGAAGCTCATGGCTCACTGTCTCCGGTGAAGAGGGTCATGGTTCTAGAGATCTTCCACATATGACCTCTATAATCACACATGCAGCCCTGGAAAGATTACCTTTAATTTGTACACACTTTACTCAGAAGGCAAGTCAGGGACTCTGCTGGGAACAGCCTTAAATAGAGAATCCTTCATTTAGGAAATGTATTGGGGAATACAGCCATGTAAGTAGATTTCTTCAAACAATATTATCTTTTCCCTTTAGAGCTGGTTCCAGAGTAAAAAACCCAGATTTCCACCAGAAGAGAAAATAAGAACATTTACTATGCAGCAAATGTCCTCAGTCCCAGCTCACCCCCTTTAAGCCACCAGGATGCTAGCCTGCAGCTCCCAGGTGGGCCACTGAACATCAGTTTCTCTGGTGCCCAGCAATCTCTGCCAGGCACAGCTCGAGGCTCCTGTCTGCAGAAACAGCAGATTTCCTGTCCACAGGTGATCTCTAAAAGCTCTGTGGCCACACGCACTGAACAGCAAGCAGGCTGTGCTTTGGAGTGTGAAGACAAAGCAAGAAGTCCATCTTCTTTTGCTAGGCTCAACCCCGTGATGATCCTTTATTCTCTAAACACTTTCACACAGCATTTTTGCAGCAGCAGTCCTGCAGCCAAGGAGAGGCAGCACATAAGCCCCTGCCTCTCCCATCTTGCTTGCAGAGAGTACAAACAGATCGAGAGGGGAGAGCAGAGGAAGATCACGGTCAGCACTCAGGATTGCAAGGGCAGCGACAGAATCAGCAAAGTCACCTGGAGCAGCGGGGACAATCTCGGAACTGTCCAGAGGAGAAATCACTCCCAAAGCAGCTGCCAGAGAGCCAGAGTCCTAGGAGCTTAGGGTAGCAGTCACCCTCTCCTCAGTGCAGCTGCACACTTTCCTCAAACCCTAAAGCGCCTGCTCTCTCAGCTGCCACGAGCGCTGCCTCAGCTCAAAGGTAACAAGGGCACCCGCTGAACAATAGAACAACAGAGTCACAGAGTCGTCAGCAACTTCTTTCAGAAGTGCGCGCTCTGCTCATCAATATGTCCCACAGCGGCAAAATATCTGACAGAAAGCACCACAGTATCGAAAAGCTCACAGCTACTGCTTTTAAATTTTAGGGAGGAAAAAATAGATCATGACATGCTCTGTTCTTTTTTCTTTTTTTTTTTCTTTTTTTTTTTTTCCATAATGGAGAGTAAACCCAGAGTCTTTACATTGAGCTACATCCCAGACTTTTTTTTTTTTTTTACATTTTTTGTTACATTGCCCAGGCTAGGTTCAAACTTATGACCCTTTTGTCTCAGTCTTCCAGAGGGCTGGGATTATAAGCAAGCATCACCATGCCTGGCAGATAGGTTTTGAAAGTAAATAAAGATTTTTGACATCCATGTTAATGAATAAAATTGGCCTAATTTATTCCTTTACTAAATGTTTGAAATTTGGTAGACATGATGGTGTACACCAGTAATCCCAGCACTTGGTATGCTAAGGCAGGAGGATTGCCATGAGTTTGAGACCAGCCTGGGTTACATAATGGGTTCAAGACCAGCCTGGACTATACAGTGAGAATCTATCTAAAAACAAACAAAAATGGCTGAGGAGACAGCTCAGCAGTCTAAGCACCTGCCCAGCAAGTGCAAGGACCTGGATTCAATCTCCAGTACCACATGCCTCACTGGCCCAGAACCCAGGCACACCTTGCCACCCAACAAAGCCAGACATAGTGGCACACGCCTATAATCCCAGTGCTGGGGAGGCTGAGACATGAGGATCCCTACAGCCAAGCTGCATAGTGAGACCCTGTGTCAAATACATAAAAGATTTTTTTTTTAATTTGAAAATTAAACTTCTGGGTCTGACACTGTATCTTATGGGAAAATTATTGACTAATGCCAAACCTTAAATATTGTTACAGTTCAGAGCTACAGTGTCCCAACAGTCTCACGTGTTCAGAGGTGTGGTTTTCACAAGGTGAAGTGTTAACTTCATCAATGGTGAGTCCACACTGGAGGGTTCAGTGAAGCAGAGTGGCCAGTCAGAGGCGGCGGCCCCTCGCCCAGGCCTGTGGCTGTACCTCTCTCCCTCTGGTCTCTTCCTTGTCCTCTGCCTCCAGCCACCATGCAGCATGCAAGCCTTCCTATGCAGTGCTGTTCTATAGCTGAAACCTCTAGGCCAGCACGAGCCCAGATAACCCCTCCTCCTCTAAGTCATATACATCAGGCATTGGTCCCATTGATGGAAAGCCAATTCATACAAATATCTATGAAACAATCATTTCTCTTTAGATCAGTTTTGAGAAGTTGAATTTTTTAAAGAATATATCAATTTCATCTAGATTTTCAAATGTTTTGTTATAATATAGTTTCTAAATGCCTTTCTTGGGCTGGCCAAATAGCTCAGCAGATTAAGGTGCCTGCAAGCAGGTTCAGGGGCCAGGGGTCTGCAAGCAGGCACAGGGGCCAGGGGTTCGATCCCTGGACCTGCTGTGCCGACCGTGCCCCCAGGGCTTGTGGAGCCAGCAATTAAAACTGGGTGTGGCAGCACATGCCTGTCATCCAAGCACTTGGGAGGATGTAAACAGGCGGATCACTACGAGTCCGATCTAGTAGTAAGACCCTGAACACCCTGTAGACCCTTCCCTCTGAATAAAATAAAATAAAATAAAATAAAATAAAATAAAATAAAATAAAGCTTTTCTCCTCCTACAGCATATATAGCCACGTATTATTTTCCATCTTTACATTTGTGCTTTCAATTCTTTGAGATGGGATTGTGTCATATGGCCCTGGATGGCCTTGAACTCTCCTACCTCAGCCTCTCAAGTGCCATACCTGGTTTTTTATATATGTATGGGGTTTTTTGTTGTTCTTGTTTGTTTGTTCTTTGGGGTTTTTTTGTTGGTGGTGGTGGTTTTGGTTTTTTGTTGTTGTTGGGGTTTTTTGTTTGTTTGTTTGTTTGTTTGTTGAGGGGGGGTTTGTGTGCGTGCTGAGAATCAAACTCAGAACCATGAGCTTGCCAGGCAGGTGCTATGCCACTGAGCTATATTCCCAGCCTTCTATTTGTGCTTTTTATAAGTTTTCTTTCTTTTTTAAAGCCTATTTGTAGATCTCTGCCTGTCTAAAACATGTTTCCTAGACACTAATGTGTACCTTTATAGAAGTAAGCATCCAAATACATTTCTGACTATGCACAACCTGCAGACTTAGTCCAAGTGTAGCTGTGAAGCCTCGACCAAACTGAACAAGAAGATGCAGAGCCAGGGAAGTCAGACGTGGTGGTACACGCCTGTAATCCCAGCACTCAGGAAGCTGGGGCAGGATGATCACTACCAGTTCAGGCCAGCCTGGGCTACATAATGACTTTAAAGTTAGCCTGAACTGCATGGTGAGATCCTGTCTCAAAAAACGAAACAAAACAAAAACCAGACATACAGCCAAGGCAAAGGCAAGCCCAGGGAACACTCGGGCTTTCCCTACCAGAGGTACTACTCAGCCCCAGCCTCTCCCTTTTGCCCCCCTGGTTGGGCTATGCTGGCCAACCAAGGGTGCCTTGGGATGGTGCCTACCTTCCTAAGCCCAGCTCTGTGCACTAGTGTGGGATAGGTCATAGGCCCACTCTGGCTGGCCTCTGTTGAGCCCACTAGGAGACAGTCACTGGGGTCCCTAGTTTGGGGGCTCAGTGCCCTCAGCAGGGAGATGGAGAGGTTGCCATAGTCATCCCCCTGAGACACACGGCCCCTCTCCTAGGAGATTCTCATCTATGCTCACACCTGGAAAAGCCAAAGGCAGGTAGGAGCTAGCTCAGCAACATCACAGAGTCTGGGGAGCAGAGACCAGATGGGCTGGAGACAGACAAAGGAGCTGAGTGCAGGCCTGGGCCATACACCTGGTACTGCCAGGTGTATTTGGGCACAGAGTGCTAAGTTGCTATTCAATATCAGAAAGAGTTTGCTCTTTGCCCACAAGACCCTGTTCAACCGCACCACTGAGTCAGGAACCGAATGAGCTTGTGGATGACATTTTGCTACTGGGCTGTGCCTCTGCCCCAGGTGGGCCACCTATAGCTTGTCTTGTATTCACATTCCATAACCAGAAGCTTGGAGTTCATTAATACCCCTTCCCTTCACCAGGAGTGTAGTGACATTGTGACACTGTCCTGGCACATCTGTCTTTACTCTTCAGAGTGAACACTCTGGACACTTTCCTCTTGATCTCCAGGAGTTGCTCCTGACCACACAGGAAACACAGGTGCTCGTCCTGGCTGTTGTACTTGGGGTGTCATTGATCAGACTTCCCTGTTCACTTTCCAGATACCACGCAGGCTGAGCAGTCCCACAAAGCTGGCCCTGTTGTTCTGACAGTGCTGTGGCTGTGTCTCCTTGGTGAACTGGCCCAGCCGAAATGCAAAGTTACTCCTGCTCATGCCCCAGCAGACGAACATGCCAGCATGCACTCTGGGTCATGGGGGAGTGCACATCTTAGTCGGGATGGGACCCAGAACATGTCAAGGTGCCCCCTCACCAAAGCCGATGAGCAGACCCATCTTGAGCGAGGCCCAGAGAGGTGGAGAAACAGCCACAAAGTGGGGTGGAAGGCCAGGTTTGTGCTGCTGCAGCAGCCACGCGCACATACCTAGCTCCATTCCATGCTTCTTCTTGATTTGATAGACATTAACCTTTTCAGAGAAACACTACCTGTGGGAAAGTCTTGTATAGCATAGTGGTCTTAGGCGCCAAGGGACATGGTGACAGAGACCAGCAAATACACGCCCCTCCACTAAGTGGCACCTGTGTGCTCCCGGTCACTGCACAAAGGGTTCCCAGGGCACTGAGACTTCCCCTGAGAAGTGGAGGCTTAGTAAAGTACAGGCTGAGATGGCAGGCCAGCTCTGTCCAGCTCACCTGCACAGATCTCATACCCACCAGAAGGCCCAGGGCACCTAACACACTGCTTACTGCTGTGTCCTCAGACCTCAAGTGCCTAGGGAGGGCAAACTGAAAGTGTCAAATATGAGGCCTCCAATCTGACACACTGGTTGTAGCCCTGGTCATGTGGATTTTGGAGCACCATCACTGGTCAAAGCAGGCAGAAGTGAGGTTTGATCTTTGAAGCTTAAATTACCAATTAGCCCCCGAAGCAGTGTTGTGTGACCTTCTTCCTACCTCAATTTATATGTTGGAATCCTAATGCCTAGTTCCTCCATATATGACTATATTTGAAGAAAATATCTGTAAAAAGGCACCTAAAGTAAAAGGAGGCCATTTGCACGGGCCCTGTATCTGTCTGATGTCCTTAGCAGAAGAGGAAATTGGCACATACTGATAGACAGAAGTAGCAGGTAGCCATCTCCTAGCCAAGAGGCCTCAGAAGAAACCACGCCCACCTACACTTTGTTCCTGGACTTCTGGCCTCTGGGAAGTAAATTCCTAAGTTTTAAGTTATCCCATGTGTAGTATTTTGCTATGGCACTCCAGGCAAACCAAGCTAAGAGGAGCTAGGGAAACTGGAATTGGATAGCCCAAGAAAAAGATTTATTTCTGCTAGAATGGGTCCTTCCCTGGAGAAAGGTAGGACACAAACAGAAAACCAGCACCACACTCATGAAGCCTACAAAAGAAAAACCTGAAGATGTGGCAGTCTGCAATTCAAGGGAGAAATAATTATACTTCAGGACTTGCAGATGCGGTTGTAGCTCAGTGTCACGAGCCATTAAGATGTGCCCCATTTTCCTTGCTTCTATTTGTGTCCCCCAAGACTTCTGATGTGTGTGCATGGACATACATACCTGTGTGTGCATACATAACTAGTACTTGGAATTAAACCCAGGGTCTTCACAGTAAGTTACAGTCCCCAGACTTTTTTTTCTTGAGACAGTCTCATGAAGTTGTTAAGTTGCCCAGACTGGGCCCACACTTGCAATTTTCCAGCCTCAGTCACCCACATGCTGGGACTATAGGACCACCCCACCCCACTACATACATTTTATTTATATTTTTCTGACCTATGCCTCCCACCAAAAGAGATGAAATGATGAAAGAAATTACACCAATACAGCCTACAAGTTTGTCTTGGTGTGTTTTGTCCAAATATGCCTTTTGAGAGTCTGGGTATAATAAATTACATCATTTTGCATATTTTACAATATTGGAATTTCTAGCCCTGTAAAGCCAGTAGGCTGTGATAATTTTACTAAACTATAGACATTCTAGATGACACCTTTTTATCTAAAGCAGTTAATTTTTAACCACCCTAGAATCTATCCAAATGAAGAACAATTTAAACAAATGCCTAAGCCAACTAGAGTGTCTCATGCCTGTAAGTCTCAGCTACTTGACAGGCTGAAGCAGGAAGACAACTTGAGCCCATGAATTCAAAACCACTTTGGGAGGGCTGGCGAGATAGCTCAGCAGACTAAGCGCCTGCTTACCCAAGCACAGGGACTGGGACTTGATCCCTGGCACCACATACTGCACTGCCAGGCGCACTGAACCAGAGGTGGGGTCCAGGTGTAGAGGCACGCACCTGTAATCCCAGTGCTGGGGAGGCTGAAAACAGGAGGATCACTATGAGTTACAGCTGCATAGTGAGACCCTGCACGCGTGCGCACACGCATGCACGCACGCACGCGCACACACACACACACACACACACACAGTTTGGGCACTATATTAAAACCGTCTCAATAATTTTAAAAGTTAAACACGTATGATGTACTCCCAGTCTGCATCTAAAAGTTACTATTATAGTTAGCTACTGTTCTATCGCTGCCAAGTATGCTGTACTCAAGTACCAGGTGAAGGGCTTTCACTTGACTCCAGGTCCACCAGAATCTCTGCACCCAATGATTCCAAAATGTACCTGACAGGAAGTGATACAAGGCAAGAAATTCTATGTAGAGTACATTCATAAGCACATCACCATTGTGAGCACCTATCCCAGATTCTGTGGGAAACCCCTAAGCCCTAAGATGTCATGGAAAGCACTGTCCCTCTCAAGACAGTATCAAATATCCAGTTGTGATGTCTCCAGTCAGCAAGGAAGCTGGGTGTGAGTCCTCTAATCACCACTGGCCACGAGCTGAAGGCTGCTCCCAGGAGTGTTCATGCAACAGTGCTTTAAGCAAAAAGAAAGCCTCAAGCAGGTATTGACAAGAATGCAGTTGGTAGTCCCTGCTGGGACATGCAGTGTCCCAAGGAATAGGCTGGGGCTCTGCTACCTACTACACATCTGCTAGTCCCTGACGGGCTTCTCTCCCTTTAGGCTCCTAGTAGCTCCTCTGATTTTGCACTTGTCATAATTCCGATGCAGATCTTCTCTTTGCTCCATTCAGAAAAGCATCTTCCTAATGGTCTATTTCTTTTAAAGTGGAACTTTTTTGGTTCTAACCATTAACAGCCAAAAAGGTTAGTTCTTCTATGATTTTGTAAAAGTTTTGTGTATACAAAGAAAGAAAACACTTTTTGATGAGATTCAAAGTTCTTTTTATTTTCAATGAGAACAACACAACAAAGAACCAATCCATGAATTTTTTTAAGTCTACATAAGCTTTAGCACAAAGCTACGCTCAATAAATTTTTAAAAACCATATTACTGCTGGGGATATAGCTCAGCAGCACAAGCACCTGCCTGGCAAGTGCAAGATCCTGAGTTTGATTCCTAACACCAAAACAAAAACAACACACACACACACACACACACACACACACACACACACAACTATTAATACAGATAGTTCTTAAGACTCTAGGGTTTTGTCTATGTTTGAAACAAAACTGAGTGCTAGGTAAAGAAACATATACTAGAGACTTGACTGAGAAGTGCTCCAAGAAAACAACAGCTAAAGATCAGGGGCCCCAAATACTAAGTTAGCAAAGCAAATATGGGATTTTCAAAACGCTCTAGAAGTTTAGAGCTCACTGGGGAATGGAATGTTTGGGACAGTCCATGTAATCATAAGTTTCTGTATTTCCAAGTTCTTGGATTTGATTCTACTATAATCTGACAAATTTCAAGCAAAGGACTGAAAGCTCTTTACTCAAGCTGTGTGAAAAGACCTATGGTCCTGATTTTTCTCTTTTGACTGTCACTAACCTCCTGTCACTAATACAGTTGGTCTTCCATTCCAGCAAAGGGTTATCACCTACTAGATCAACTTTTCTGGTTCAGATTTTCTTTTCATAAACATACTGATACCTGCCAGGGACAACTCTAAATATACCCAATTTCTGTGACTTTTTCCCTCCTACATACTCTGCTTGGCTGCAAAATCTGACACTCATAGAACGATAGCAGCACTGGCCAGAAGTGTCAGTTTCAATGTAAGAACTTCCCAAAGTTCAGTGGTCACAACTGTTCAACTGCCGTATTTTTCTTTTCTCATTATATTGTTAATTATTTCTTTCGGAATTCAATCCTCCGAGCTACATTCTGAGCACCAAATTTTTTGACTAATGCATCTCTGGTAGCTTCATCATCTTTTTGCAAATCTAAGTCATCTTGCCGGGACCAAATGGGGTATCCATCTGCTCTCCGACCAGACTCTAGAAAGGAGGAAGTGGCCTCCAGCTCACCACTATTTTTTAGGAAGGCCTGTGTAACTGTTGATAGATCCAAGTTAAACTTTTCCATTAACTGCCGGATAATCTTAATGGCAGCTCCCACCTCTGGTGAAGAAACTTTTTCTTCTTCCTCTTCATCCGGCTGTGTTTCCAAGTCTTCTGGTGTGGGGGGATCATCATCACACATAGTTATATGGATTTCAAAATCAGAGCTCTCATTCACCTATGAAAAATTATAAGGAAGACCAGTTCCTAATTACCGAATCTTTTTTTTTGGGTTACAAACGCATGCATCTTTATTATGTCAAGAGGCACAGATTTAAAATCACTAATAAGAATGTTTTTGTAGCGCAACTTTTCTAAGACCATTATTTTTTTTAAATTCTTTTTTCTTCATGTTCTATAGGGATTTTTTTTTTTTTTTCCCAGAACCAGAGATTTTACTCAGGCCCTTGCACTTGCCAGGGAAGCGCTTATTCCACTGAGCCATCTCCCCAGCCCAAGACCATTATTATAAACACATAAAAATAGCGTATGGTGTACCCAGATTTCATTTTGTCAGCAAGTAGTTTTTTTTTTGTTTTGTTTTTTTTTTAGCAGAATATATTTATTGAGAGAAAGAAAGCTCCTGTCCTGAGAGAGAGGGACACAAGGGGGGGCCTGAGCAGGTATTTCCCCACCCCCAGCAAGTAGTTTAAATATGAATCACCAGGGGGCCGGGGAGATGCTTCAGTGGAATAAGCGCGAGGGCCTGAGTTCAACCCCCAGTTCCGCCAAAAATAATAAATAAATAAGAATCACCTATAATACCAATTACCAAATCTTGAACTCATAATATCTGGTCTCTCCCAACAACCATCCTCTTGCTCTTTGTACTCCGATCACACTGGACTCTCTTCATTTCTGCTAACATGCTATGTTACTTTCTTTTTGTATAGGGAACTGAACTCAGAACCTTGCACTTGCCAGGCAGGCACCTGTACCATTCAGCTATGTTCCCAGCCACTATGTTACTTCTTACATTTACTCATGTTGGATATAGATATATGTGCATACGTATATGGGATGGCAGGGGGAAGTGTGTGCAAGTATGCATGTGTGCATGCATATGTATATAAAATTGACTACAGTATTTCAACAGTACACAAATATGTGTGTATGTATATTTGCGGGAGGGTAGGGGGATGCGTGTGCCTGTACACGTGTGCACATGCATGCATACATAAAATTGAATACAGTATTTCAACAGATTAGAAGCTAAAATAAATATGAAAAACATACATACATGCATATATGTAGATACACAAACATTTATATATACATGTGTTCATTAGGTTATTTGTTAGGTAATAGACCTCACTCCTAGA
>NW_004524587.1:6374954-6380569 GCF_000260255.1 Octodon degus
TCTCAAGTGCTGGGATTACAGGCATGTGCCACCATATCCAGCCTATGTTTTTTAAAAGTACATTTAGGCTTCTGAGAAAGATAAAGATGTTTCTTCTCCCTCTCTCCTTTAGGTTGTCCAACCAAAAACTAAAAGCTTCAGGGCACCATGCCTAAACCCTCATCAATTCTACTTTCCTTTTTCCTTTAGTTCTATTCTCTTTTTCTCTATTTTTTATCTTTTGAGACAGGGTCTTGCTATGCAGTTCAGGCGGGCCTTGAGCTCACTTTGTAGCCCAGGCTGCTCTCAAACTCGAAATGATCCTCTTGTCTCAGCCTCCCCTAAGCTGGGATTACAGGTGTATACCACCATGACTGGCCCTCTTTTTCTTTATCTTGAATTTTTCTTTTACATTTCTTCTCTGGGTCTCAGTTGAATGAAAAAGATGGACAAGACAACAAGCTTCAAAGAAAGGAAATAGGAGTGTGGAAGGAATAAATCTAGTCAACATACCACAACTTCTTCAAAGTCCTGGGTGGTTTCTACAAGCATTTTATTGACTGTTTCTTCATTTTCTCCATTATCTTCTTTCACATATTCTTCTTCAGGCAAGTCTGGAGTTCTTTTATTCTGTGGTTCTATTAAAAAGAATAGCACAGATTAGAATTAGGCTCTTCTGCATAAACCAAAAATGTACTACATGTGCTTGATCAGGAATAAGGTTGCGCTTCCCACGCCCCTTCGGTCCCAAGGATTGAATTCAGGGCCTTGGGCTTTGCTAAGCAGGTGATTATATCACTGAGCTATATCCCTAGCCCTTATTCATTTTTTACTTTTATTTACAGATACAAATTAACAAAAATGCATCAGATATTTGATTCTCTCATACGCAGATTCTGAGAATCATAAGGCAGATATTAATATTTAAGACTGTATTAGGGGGCCAGCCAGATAGCTCAGCGGATTGAAGCACCTGCTTAGGCAAATGCAGGGACAGGAGTTCCATCCCCAGTGTGCCAGCCCCGCACCAGGGTGCACTGACATGGGACTGAGACTGCATGTGGTGGCGCGTGCCTATATTCCCAGCGCTTGGGGGCTGAAAACAGAAGGATCACTACCGAGTCTGATCTGTGTAGTGAGACCCTATAGACCCTGTACTAAACACATAAAAATAAAATTTAAAAAAGATGATTAGGGAGTAATCTTGGAAAAACACTTGCAGAAGAGTAAAAAAGCAGAAGTAGGCAGAGCGAAGTTGAGTTGGCAAAGCATTTCTACAAATAAAAAGACAACATTTTTTTAAAAAGCATTTCAGGGCTGGGGATACACCTCAGGGACATAGGCACCTGCCTCGCAAGTGCAAGGTCTTGAGTCCAATCCTTGGTACCACAAAAAAAAAAGAAAGAAAACCATTTCAATGAGGCTTACGCCAAAACCACAGGAAATTTTGGAGTTAGGAAGGCCTTTCAGAGTTGACTTCATTGGAGAAAAGAAACACCACCTTTAAAATCTCACACAGGTCAGTCCACAGGATGCTGGCAGTCCTTAGATAGGACTTTGGGCAGGGCAAGTTTCCCAGCAGCTGAAGGTGGGCCTGAGTGGTGTACCACAATCACTACACATCATCTGCAAAATCAAGGGCTTCCTAAATTTATACATCCTGTTTCCCCTTTATGTTCTGTTCTCTGAGAATTTAATTCTGCTCTCTAAGTACTGAAATTTACTACACAGCAGTAGATATTTTTTATTCTACATTCTGATTTTGGTGGTGGTTACACAAATCTGTATGCGTTAAAACACATAAAAAATGTAAAAACTGTCCATCAAAAATATTTAACATTCAGGGCATCGGTGGTATAGCGGTTAGCATAGCTGCCTTCTAAAAATATTTAACATTAAATTACCATGTGTACAGCAATGCAATCCGGAGTACATGCCTAGAACTGAAAGCAAAGTCCCCAATAGATGTTAGTATACCCATTCATTGTCACTGCAGCATTATGCACAATAGGCAAGTGATGAAGCAACCCAGATGTCCACTAAAGGGATAAACAAAATATAATGCATACATATAATGGAATCTGACTCAGCCTTTCAACAGAATAAAATTGTGACACAGTTTACAATACGGATGAAACTTCAAGACATTACGCTAAGTGAAATAGCCAGATACAAAAGGACAAATATATGATTCCACCCGTATGAAGCTCGGAAATAAAACTCATCAAAAAAGTAGAACTGAGTATGTTTGTGCACCCCTATAATCCCAGCACTGAGGAGACTTAAGCCAGGAGGTTCAAGACTCCTCTCTCTTAACCCAGATTACATATTAAGCAAGTCTCAGACTAAGCTGAATTACAAGAAAACCTGACTCAAAAAAAAAAAAAAACAAGACAAAACAGTAAAATGGCAGCTGCCAGAGAGCTGAGGAGGGGAAGGAGTGTGACTGTTTAATAAGTACAGAGATTCAGTTCTGGAAGATTGGTAAGTTCCAGACATGTATCAGAAAATTAAACAAATCAGAATACATCATGGAGTATTATGCAGTTGATGAAAAAAGAACACAAAGCTTTGCACAGACACACAGACTTAAAAATAAATATTAAGCAAACTACGGGCCAGGTGTGGTGGCACACACCTATAATCCTAGCACTTTGGAGGCTGGAGCAGGAGGAGCGCTGCAAGCACACAGCCAGGCTGGGATACACAGTGAGTTCAGGCCAGCCTGAATTACATGGCAGGACTGTCTCACAATAAATTCATTAATTTAAAACGTGAGCTTGGAAGAGGGACTTAAGGGAGAATTGGAAGGGAAAATCAAGATATATAACGTACAGGTACAATTTTCCTATGATGAATGTGATCATTCAAAACAAAAGAGTTGGCCATATGATCTGTCCATATCAGTTATTTCAACAGTAAAACGTCTTAATAGCTTTGCAAAGTATCTTAAGAACTGAATCCCAACTTGCAATTCAACTGCACTGCAATTTCTCTTTACGGTGCATCCACTGTATACACCATATAGTGTGTGCACCTTGAAGAAAAAAAAAAAATGTTGCGGGCATGCTGGCTGGCACAGGCCTGTGGTCCCAGGACTGGGGAGGCTGAAGCAGAAGGATCAAGGCCACATTCCTGAAAAAAAGTTGAAAACTTGTGGCGGACAAGAGAGCAAGGTTGAAAAGAAAGCGGAGCGCCGTTATCCCAATGTCAACAAGTGCGAGGCCCGAGCGGTGCCACCAGAGGCGCCCCGCCCCGCGAGGCCCCGCGCCGCAGGCTCACCCCCGCTGTCTGCAGCCTCGGGGTCCTGCTCCGCCTTCCGCTTGAGCTTCTGGGATGAGGGGCTCACGGGCGCGTCCCCCAGCAGGTACTTATGCTCCTGGCCGCGCAGGTGCTTCAGGTAGCGGTCCTTCATGGACTGCCACGAGTGCTGCGTGAGCGCGCCCTTCTCCATCGCCTTCCACAGGGCGTTGCCCGTGACCGAGCTGGGCGAGCGGGCGTGTTCCTTCACGTAGGTCAGGATGGCCACGTCGTCCGAGTCCGTGAAGGCGACGCGTCCGGAGAGCCGCTGCGGCTCAGGCTCGGCGGCGCCATCGCCGGAGGCCCCGGGCTTGGACTCCGGAGCCTGCTCGCCCGCCGAGGCCGCGCCCAGCCGGTAGGCTTCCATCTCCAGCCTCACGTTGCGCTCCACGCAGTCCAGGATGTACTGCGTGGAGATGAAGTCGCCCGAGGCCTCGGCCAGCGCTTCCCCCGGCTGCGCCAGCAGCACCGCCCCGGGCTCCTGTACGCGGCACACGGTGCCGCCGCCGTGCAGGATCAGCGTCGAGAGCCGGCGCTTCATCGGGCTGGGCCGCACGTAGAACGACAGAGGGCTGCCGTCCGCCCTCACGAACAGAGTGGAGGAATGGGTGGGCCCGTTGGGGTCTTTGCCCATCTCCAGCGCCTCCGCCATGTCGGACGCCCGGCACCACCACAGCCCCCACAGCCGAGCGCGTCCAAGCAGGAGCTCGAAGCAGAGCTGCTCCGGCAGACGCGAAGCTCA
Organism: Octodon degus; assembly: GCF_000260255.1. Lineage (NCBI taxonomy): Eukaryota > Metazoa > Chordata > Mammalia > Rodentia > Octodontidae > Octodon > Octodon degus. Next base: position 6,378,976 of record NW_004524587.1, read on the forward strand.
GCGCTGCGCATGCGCGCCGGAAAACGCCCGCCCCGGAAGAGGCGGGGCTTCGGCCTTAACCTGGAAGCGCTCGTCCGCCCTCGTCACTTTCTCATCGGGTTCTTGGCGAGATGGCAGCGGTGCAGGGGGCCGAGGTGACAGCGGACGGCGAGCCGAAACTGAGCAAGAAGTAAGTGTCTTTGCGGGTCAGTAAGTCTTTGCGGATTTAAGTCCAGGCTGGGAATGCCTTGAGCCTCATGCTCAGGTCGGGAGCCGTCTGTCTGTCCGCGCGGGTGCGCACACGTGGAGACGTAGCCCCGGAGCTGGGAAAGTACATCCCCGGGTGCCCCGGGGACGCTGGCGAGATCCCTCCTTCCCTCCTGTCGCTGCGGCTGGACTAGAATGCGGGAGGGAAACCAGCCCTGAGACTGGGATGTGACGGGAAAGAAAAGTGAAACTCCTTCGCTGCCACTCTCTGAGAGACGCATTCCTTTATTACGGAGCGCGCCCCAGTGAGCAAAGCTAGAGACCTTTTCTGAAAGACTTTCAAAATTGCTCTGGCCTCAGCGGGGTCCTTGTGAACCTTATCTATTTAAAGGGATCAGTTGTGAAACTATCGTGTACGACTCGTATGGATCTGCGAGAGATGAACGATGATGGCCAGGATTGTCAACTAAGCGGAGCACACCAGACTGCCCCTAGCCCTTCCAGATGTGTCTTTGTTAACCACCCCAAATCCTTGGGAACGTGTGTAGGCGAATACAGGTCAAAATTAGTCACCCTTTACTGGCTATATCTTTTCCAAATACTACACTGCTTCTCAAACGGGGTTTCTCAATTCAAGCCGCGGAACACAGCGATTTGAGTATTTCCTCAGTGCTCCAACTGAGACATAATTAGTACCACTCCAGAGGCACGGGAGGAATTAAATCATTACATGCTATGCTGTTTTAAGTGCGTGAAGGCTTAATCCTGCTACTGAACCCAGAGGGAAATGGTGTAGGCACTCATTAGATAGAAGTTGGTGTTTCGTTTTGTATCTCTAGGTTTATATTTAGTGCATTTTAGGAAAATTACAAGAAAAATATCAAAATTTATTGATTGTTAGAAATCCTGATATATTGTCCTTCATTTTGGAGATCTGATGAGTTTTCGCTAAATGTTGGGAATGCGTAGGGGTAGGCTTGAGTTGGTCTCAGCTATGAAATTCAGGTTTACCTTGAACTCATGGTAATCTTCCTGCCTTAGCCTCCCAAGTGTTGGGAATACAGGCATGTGCCACCACACCCAGTGGGAACATCTTTTATTTATTTTTTGTCTTTTTGAGACAGGGTCTTGCTATGCAGTTCAGACCAGCTTTGAACTCACTTTGTAGCCCAGGCTGGCCTAAACAAACCTATATTTGTGCCCCAGCCTCTGAGTGCTGGCATTATAGGTGTGTGCCACTAAACCACATCCATTGGAGACACTTTTTAGTCTTCAGGAAAAACTGAGTGGATTTTTTTATGTGTGTGTGTGTGTTTTTTTTTTTTTTTTTGCAGAACCAGGGATTGAACTCAGGCCCTTGAGCTTGCCAGGGAAGCGCTTATTTCACTGAGCCATCTCCCCAGCCCAT
>NW_004524587.1:6386794-6388424 GCF_000260255.1 Octodon degus
AAAAAAAAAAAAAAAAAGCTAGGCTCTCACTTTATTCCCCAGGCTGGTCTCAAACTCCTGAGCTCAAGCAGTCCTCCTGCCTCAGCCTCCCAGGTAGGTTGAACTGTGTGCTCCTGGTATAGCACCCAGCGTTAAGCTCTTGCTTTTAGCACTGTCTGGAGATTGCATTTGTTGGTGACATTTTGCTTTCATGTGTGTTGCATCATCATCTCCTGGCCCATTATTTTATCTCCAAGGGAGAAACCATAGTTGGTCAGGGCTTTGGAAATACTGCCTCCCATTCTGTCTCCCATATGCTGAAATGCTGTCATCATTTATGCTTGTACACTACTTACTTGCATATGACTTTGTTGGTGAGGAGATACGGGGAATCAGCAGGACCTCACACTTGCCAGGTCCAGTCAAAGAACAGTGTTAACCAGCCTGATAGCCATTCAGGTCGTAACTTGAACAGGACACTAGGAGGCTGGGCGAACTTGGGTCCCCTGGCTCCCTAGAGTATAGGTTGGTTGGTACAAACTCCGCCCATCTGACTCCCATCTCTGTGTTTCCTGCTAGGTCGTGGTAATCCTTAGCTCCAGGGTGGTCTGCCATGTTGACACAAGCTGCTCTAAGGCTGGTTAGGGGGTCCCTGCGCCAAACCTGGGCAGAATGGGGTCAGAGGGGACTTCGACTGGGCCAACTTGCTCCTTGCACAGCGCTTCACAAGGACAAGCCACTTTCTGATAAAAGAAGGTTGGTGCCCATTACCTTCTTTATCGCTCTGAGAACAAAAAAAATCCTTTTCTTTTTTTCAATATCTGCTAAGCCCCTGGGTAAATCTTTGAACTTGTTGGTGAGAACAGAGTTCTACCAAAAACAAAAATTCTTTCTTACTCTGTCTTTATAAATTCAAATCTCTCCTTAAAGGTTTTGTTTTGTTTTGTTTGTGGTACTAGCGATTGAACTCGGGGCCTTCACACTTAGCTATAACTCTGTCCTTTTTAAAATTTTGAGGCAAGTTCTCCCTAAGTGGATAAATTGTTGAGGCTGGGCTTAAATTTCCATTCCTGCCTCAGCCTTGAAGATAGTGCTGGGATTACCGGTATAATCACGCCTAGTTTGAACAAAGAATTCTCATCAAGCCAGCTATTGTTCTGTCATTCTGGCAGTTGCTTTTGTACTTGATTCTAGTTTTAGTCCTATCCTTCAGACCTGTTGAGACTATCTTTAGGAGTGATTTGATTTAAAAGCAAATTAACTGGTACAAAATATATTTTTATCTAGAAAGAGTTGCCTACTTTGAAGCCATCGGTGATAGATTCAAATCCTCAATTAGTTATTTAAAGTAACTAAACTCATTGAAAATGGAGGAGTGGGCATAGCAGGGTTTGCCTGTAACTCCAGCACTTGGGTGGCTAAGCCAGGAGGATTACTGGGAGCTCGAGACCAGTTTGGCCTGCATAGTGAGACCCTGTCTCAAAAAAGCAAATGGAGGGTATACCCTAAGGCCAGATAACATGCACACGCGACATCTTTTGCCATGGTTCACTGTTGCCAGATACTCAGTTATCATCAGCAGTTTGAAACAGTGATCTTAAGGTTTTTTTGGAATAATGAAAATCAATCTCTCTCTCTCTCTCTCTCCCTC
>NW_004524587.1:6388713-6407013 GCF_000260255.1 Octodon degus
TCCCTCTCTCCCTCCCTCCCTCTCTCCCATCCCCCCCATGCTGAGTTGGATGCTGAGTTGTCCAAAACCAAATAGTTGTCTATTTGGCTTTCTGCCTATTGGATAACATAGCAAGAGACTGAATGATGAAAGATTTGACCAGAAATATCTAAATTTACATGGTTTCTGCTCTAGATGCACAGTGAGGGGTTAAGACAATGAAAGCTGCCTAAATAGCTCACATCTGAGCGGTAACTGAATGCCAAGGATAGGCATCCTCTACAGACTTCTCATTTTTCAAACACCTGGTAGGAACAGATCTCATCTCCACTTCCCAATGAAGAATTTAGTCACTGGCCCAGGAACACAAAATTGATTGTCAGAATTCAGTCCCAGAGTCTGACACCAGTGATGGTGTATGTATTACGTACACCTGTATTATTGTGCTGTGTGCAGTCTTGAACTCCAGGGGTTGAAAGCAGGCCCCAGTTGCAAAAGTGAGACCAGCTCTGACACCCAAGCTTGAGGCAGACTGTTTCTGCAGTGTCTTGAGCTCCGAAGAGCCTGCTGTCCTTCCACTCCCAGCCTCTTGCTCCTCAGAAAAGGCCATAAGGGAGTGGCAGATAGGAGAGACTGCCTTACTGCATTGTGTCTGGTACTGTAGGAAGTACATCCTCTGCGGGACACCAGACAACTAAGATGCAGTCCCTGGTGTCAAGGCACTTCATAGCACAGGTACTGCAAGCAAAGCCTATCCTGCTGGGTTTATGATAGATCTTCTTTGTATTCTAAATACAAAGCAGTTCGGACTGGCCAAATAGCTCAGCGGATTAAAGCACCTGTAAGCAGGCACAGGGGCCAAGGGTTCAATCCCCAGGCCTGCCATGCTGGCCCCGCCCCCAGAGGGCGCTGAGATGGCAATTGAGACTGGGCTTGTTGGCATGTACCTGTAATCCTAGCACTTGGGAGGCTGTAAACAGGCGGATCACTTCTAGTCCAATCTGGTAGTGTGACCCTGAACACCCTGTAGACTCTCCCTAAAATACAAAAAATAAATAAATACATAAATAAATAAATAAATACAAAGTAGTTGAGTGTGTGGCATTTTCTTTGTCCCGGTATATCTTTATTATAGTCGTCCCTGATGCCAAGCCTAGACTGGAAAGCAAGGGCTAAAAATGGTCTTTTGCAGCTCTGTTCTAAGGTGTTTTACTTATCTCCTACACAGTGTAGTGACTGAGTGGTTAAGGATGGAATGTGAAATTGGGGAAACCAGGCATGGTGCACATGCCTGTAATCCCAGTACTCAGGAAGCTGAGGCAGGAGGATCGCCATGAGTTGAAGGCCATCCTGAACTGCATAGATTTAGGGGATGAAGAACTGAGCAAGAGCGTTTTCCCCAGGCTGTTCATGTTGTGAAGACAGCGAACTCTTCAGGCAGCTTTCACATTGAGTGTTTGCCTCTTTCCAACAGTGAGCTAAAAAGACGCCTGAAAGCTGAGAAGAAAGTGGCAGAGAAGGAGGCCAAGCAGAAAGAGCTCAGTGAGAAACAGCTAAGCCAAGCTACTGGGACTGCCGCCAGTCACGCTACTGACAATGGTGTGGGTGCTGAGGAGGAGAGCCTGGACCCAAATGTGAGTCCCGGGGCCACTTGTGTGGCTGGACACAGGAAAGCCGAGGAGGCTCAGGGGAGATTTCTTTGGGACCAGTGACTAAGAAGATGAAAGGGACCAGAACTGAGCCCTGAGTCACTGACCATGGGGGAGGGTGCTGCCATTCCGTCATGCCAAGGCACAGACCCTGAGCTCTTTCCGTTGTCTCCTAAGAGGTGGCTGGGAGAGTCCAGTGCTCCTAGTGAATAATCTTTCAGGGAGCTACCAGGGCCTTGTAGCAGCTCCTGAAAATCTAGAGCTTGGGGTGTAGTTTAATGGTAGAGCACTTGCTTAGCATGCAGAAGGTTCTGGGTCCAATCCCCAGCACCACCGACAAGAAAGGGGGAGGTCCATCCCTAATAAGGATGGGCCAGGGTTTATATGAGTTGACAAAATCTCTGCCTTCCACAGGCTGGATCTTCTTTTTCCACTCCCCTGTGTCACCCTTCCCTCCTGTTTTGTTTGTTTTTTTTTTGTTTGTTTGTTTGTTTGTTTGTTGTGGGGGGGGGTTGGTTTATTTGTATTTAGTACAAGGTCTACAGGGTCTCACTACACAGATCAGAGTCATAGTGATCCTCCTGTTTTCAGTGTCCCAAGCACTGGGATTACAGGTGCACACCACCATGCCCTGTCTCAATTGCTGCCTCAGTGTACCTCTGCGCCCCGGGGCGGGGCTGGCACCGGCATGGCACACCGGAGATTGAACCCCAGCCTCTGTGTCTCCTAAGTAGGTGCCTTAGTCCGCTGAGCTATCTGACCAGCCCTCCCTGGTTTTTAATGCATTAAATTTTATTGAAGGGACCAGGGAGATGGCTCACTGGAATAAGTGCTTCCATGGCAAGTGCAAGGGCCTGAATTCAATCCCCGGTTCTGCAAAAAAAAAAAAAATTTATTGGAACACAGCCATGACCATTTATTTATGTAACTATAAGGCAGCTTTCCCATTACAACAGCAGAAATGAGAAGTTGCATCAGAAAGTTTGTTGGTCCCTGCAAAAGGACAAGCCATAGTTACATCATGTCGGACTTGTCTTGAGGGAAAAATGTGATGTGTGGCCAGGGGCAGGAGAGTAGTTAGAAAATAAGTCACTCGCCATACAGGTGTGGTCACAAAGGTGATAGCCATGGCTCTCTATACCAGTTAAACTGTTACTATTGTAGGTAGGACCCCATTCTTTTCTTTTTGTCAAATCTTGGATTTTTAATCTCTAGTGTTGATTTTCAGCAGTGGATCTAGCAACCCTGCATATTTTAAGCAACCGTGTGAATCTCATTCCATATCCAATCATGAGGTTTCAAGGGTGTGGAAAGCCCGGTTAGAGAAAAACTTGAATGTATAGCATTGGGGCCACTCTGAAGCAGGGTACAGTACTCTAATAAGTGGGCCTCTGATGTGACCTGTTCTCCAGACATCTGGGTCTCTGTGTGTCTCTGTCTCTCTCACTGTTTGTCACTCTGTTTGCTTTCACAGCAATACTACAAGATCCGCAGCCAAGCAGTGCACCAGCTGAAGGTCAGTGGCGAGGATCCATACCCGCACAAGTTCCACGTGGACATCTCACTCACCCACTTCATTGAGGAATACAGTCACTTGCAGCCTGGGGATCACCTGACTGACACCACCTTGCAGGTGGCAGGTAGGACAGTTCCCTGGCCCGGCACTGTCTGCAGGCCCCCCGGGCAGGTCCGGTCAGTGACGTGAAGGGGGCTCTGGGCTGGCGTCGCTCTCAAGGGCTCATTTGAAGGCGCTTCACTTTGTCCTTTCCCAGAAAAAAGTACAGCAGCCTGACTGTGGCTCACATGCCAGATGAGAGGATGCTCCTGAGAAGGGAACATTTTCTGGGGGAGCTCCTGGCCTGCTGGTGCTGCTCCCTCATGACAGAAGGGCTTCTCTTCATCCGTGGAGCCCTGGGCCCAAGCTCTCAGCAGTTCCAGTACTGGACCTGAAAATCCGTTGCACTGAGACTGTGTCTCTAGAACACTGTTATCTCAGGGTTAGAGTTAGCACTTTCTGTGTGATCTTCTTTTACATAACTTAGAATATTAATCTCTTTTTCTTGCCCCCTTTTTTCCACATAGTAAAACTATTAGTTGTAGAAATGTAGGACATTCAAAAAAACAAGAAAAAGTTTTCAGTCCTCATTCTATACTATCTAAGGAGAACTCCTGCCAATGCCTAAATGCCCTGCAAATTTCTTTCTTTTCTTTTTTTTTGGCAGAACCAGGGATTAAACTCAGGCCCTTGCGCTTGCCAGGGAATTGCTTATTCTACTGAGCCAGCTCCCTGGCCCCTCTGCACATTTCTTTAAAGCTGAGTAATTTTACTAAACTACATTTTCTACTTGTCATTCTGTCTCATTCTCAGGGATGTACCTTTAAATCTTATTTTTTAGGGGCTGGGAAGATAGCTCAGTAGAATAAGTGTCTGCCTGGCAAGTGCAAGGTCCTGAGTTCAATCCCCAGTACCACACACACACACACAAAAGAAAATCTTGCTTTTTAAAATCTTTTTTGTTTTAGAAAATGTTTCTTCATGTGTGTGTTACTAGGGATTGAACCCAGGGGCATTTTTACCTCTGAGCTACACCTCCAGCCCTTTTTATTTGAGATACAACCTCACCAATTGCCCAACTAGCTCCAAATTTAGGACTTACATGCTCCAGCCTCCCAAGTTGCTGGTATTACAGGCATGCACCAGTACAGCCAGCTAGTTTTCTGTACTATGCTTTTTTCTTTCTTTGGATTATTTATTCATCTATTTATTTATTTATTTTAAGAAGGTCCATACTTTTTTTTTTTTAAAAGTTTGTGGTGTTTTTTTTTTTTTTTTTTAAATCTTACTTAAATATATTATTTAAAAACCTTGTATTTATTTAGTACATGGTCTCACTATGCAGCTTGGACTCACAGTGATCCTCCTGTCTCAGCCTCCCCAGCGCTGGGATTCCAGGTGTGCGCCGCCACTGCTGGTTGCAGTGGCCAGCATGGCCAGTACGCCCAGGGTTCTGGGGCCTGCACAGCATGTGGCACCAGGGATTGAACCCAGGTCCTTGCACTTAACTGACAGGCGCTTAGACCACTGAGCTACCTCCCCAGCCCCTATTTATTTTATTTTATTTACTTTTGTCTTTTGAGACAGGGTCTCACTTTGTAACTCAGGCTGGCCTTGAGCTCACTTTGTAGCCCAGCCTGGTCTCAAACTCAGTGATCCTCTTGCCTCAGCCTCCCAAGTGCTGAGATTACAGGGGTATGCCACCATGCCCAGCTCATACTTTTTTCATATATTGGGTCAGCTTTAGTTCTTTTCATTAATTATCTGTTTTTCTTACACCTTATTTTATCATTTTTTATACTTTGTTTTGTGGTATCAGGGATCAAACTTGAAACTTTGCGCTTGCCAGGCAGGCATTTATGCCACTGATCTATATTCCTGGTTCCTTTTTTTAATGTGTGTGTTACCAGGGATTTACTTTTTTTGTTTGTTTGTTTGTTTTGGTTTTGGTTTTGGTTTTTTTGTTTGGTTGGTTTTTGGTTTTTTGGCAGAACTGGGGATTGAACTCAGGCCCTTGTGCTTGCCAGGCAAGTGCTTATTCTACTGAGACGTCTCCCCGGCCCCGGGATATACCTGGTTTTTAAATTTTATATTTCTTTTCACTTTCTTTGTCTCTTAAGGTACTGCTCACTCATTTTGTTCTAGCTGAGTCTTACTTTCTAAAATGATTTCTGAGTGTTGTGTTGTGTCTGGAGCATCCTGTACTCTGTTTTCTGTCCGTCTTCCTTCCTCACAGACGGCTCTCAGCCTAGGCTGCCTTTGGGCCTGCAGTCCTCCTGGCTCAGCCTCAAGTGCTGAAATGACAGCGTGCACCACCGCACCTGAATTTCTCACTAATAAAAATTTTGGCTTTTGACTTCAATCCAATGTTGCTTAAATTTTACATAAAAGTAGTTCTCTTAGGGGCTCAGTGGCATAAGCGCCTGCCTGGCAAGCACAAAGTCCCAAATTCAATCCATGGTCCCACACCAAAAAAAGTTTTCTCAATTGTTAAAAGGGAATCTTAGTTTAGATAATTATTCAGTTTTACTGTGCTCCCTCCTTTGTTTGTTTGTTTTAGTATTTTTAGGGTGTGTGTGTGTGTGTGTGTGTGTGTGTGTGTGTGTGTGTTCTGAAATGCACAGCTGGTTTCTGGCACTTTCTAGCTCTTTTTCTCACTTTTAGTTATCTTCTTTATGTTTCCTTGTCCTGAAGGAGAACAAAGTTAAGTCTGTTGAGTGTGAGAATTGTTGGGGACTCCATCCCTTTTAGGCTTTCATAGTGCAGCTTTCATTTATACGGAAGTAGCCAGCCTCTCCCAGTTTCTGATTGTCCTCTGGGTATCCTGGAGGAAGATACACACTTCCCGTGAGTGTCTTTGGCTGTTTGGGTTCTTCAGGAAGTTCTCATATCTGGCAGGTGCCCTGTTTTTTATTACTGCTGTTTTCCCAGATGGAGGTCTTACATATCTGGGTGCTTTGCACCATTACTTATACTTGGGACTTTTTTGTTTGTTTGTTTTGAGAGTAAGTTTGCTATGTAGTTGATGCTGTCCTTGAACTGTCTGGCCTTGAACTCAAAGATCCTTCTGCCTCCGCCTACTGAGTGGTAGGATAATGAAAATCATCCACATGAAAAATCTCCTGGGCCTGCCAGATAGCTCAGCAGACTAAAGCGCCTGTTTAGGCAGAGTGCAGGGTGCCAGGGGTGTGCTGTGCCACACCACACCCCTAGGGACCACTGAGACTGATTAAGACTGGGCATGGTGGGGCACACCTGTAATCCCAGCAGTTGGGAGGCTGAAAACAAGAGGATCCCTATGAGTCCAATCTACACAGTGAGATCCTATAGACCCTGTACTAAATACATTTTAAAAAAAGAAGAAGAAAAGCAATATATCAGGGGTCGGAGAGATGGCTCAATGGAATAAGCTCTTCCCTGGCAAGCGCAAGGGTCTGAGTTCAATCCCTGGTTCCACAAAAAAAAAAAAAAAGAAAGAAAGGAAAAGAAAATCAATATATCACCAAATGGCTTCTGGTTCTGTCTGTCAGTCGTTATTTTTGCTGTTCTTTTTTTAGGTAGAATCCATGCTAAAAGAGCTTCTGGGGGGAAGCTCATCTTCTATGACCTCAGAGGAGAGGGAGTCAAGTTGCAAGTCATGGCCAATTCCAGGTACATAGGAATATCCTGATACAGGCCTAGAGAACACAGCTGGGGACAGAGGCTGATGTAGTTACAAGAATCCTTTTTAACAACTGCCTTTGAAGCATAGAATCTTCATGACATCAAATTATCTAAATAATAGCTATTTGAGTGAAGGTTCCAGAGTAAACCAATGTTGAATATTAACTTGTGCTATTGTTTACTGAATTACATTTTCTTTCCCTCAGAAATTATAAATCAGAGGAAGAATTTATTCATATCAACAACAAACTGCGTCGTGGAGACATAATCGGAGTTCGGGGGAATCCTGGGAAAACCAAGAAGGGTGAGCTGAGCATCATCCCCTACGAGATCACACTGTTGTCCCCCTGCCTGCACATGTTACCTCACCTCCACTTCGGCCTCAAAGACAAGGTGAGCTCTCCCTCTTCAACCCGGGGCACCAAGGTGCATTCCTAACCAAGGTGATTTCTAACTGCTGCTGTTGGTTTAGGAAACACGGTATCGACAGAGGTACTTGGACCTGATGCTGAATGACTTCGTGAGGCAGAAGTTTATCACCCGCTCTAAGATCATCACGTATATACGAAGTTTCTTGGATGAGCTGGGATTCCTGGAGGTGACCGGGCATGGAGGGTTCAATGCTTTATCAAATCATTTTGGATTTTGGAGCATTAAAAAAATACTCTTTCATTACATGAGAAAGCCAAGTAACTGTACTATGAAACAGAATCAAACAGCCAAGAATGCTTGTAGTCCCAGCACTCTGCAGGCTGCGGCAAAGGGAGTACCATGAGTTGAAGGCCAGCTTGAACTACATAGTGAGGCCTTGTGTCCAAAAAAATAAATAAGTAAAATTGAACTATTAAGTAGAAGCAAGACTAAAATAACTCTTTTGCTACTTTCAACTGACTTAACAACACAAACTTGAATTTGAGTTGTATCTTTTATATATGTACATACATACATACACATACAGGTGGTATAGATGGAACACACGTATAAAGGTTTTAGATAGCTTTTTTTTTTTTTAAAGATTTTGCTTTAAATATAAAGTCATGCTATGTATTATGGTGGGCCTACTTTTTTACCCACTTCATATTCTGAAATCTTTGTATACACATTTAAATATACATGTATTGCTTCTTAGTTGCAATCCATTTGTTTCCTTTATGATAATTTAGGTTATTTCTGGGTTTTTTCTACAATAAAAGTTTCAGCAAATACCTGGGTACACAGTGCAGATGTTTCTGTAGGGCGAATTCCAAATGTCTCTTCATGTCTTTCAGATTGAAACTCCCATGATGAACGTCATCCCAGGGGGAGCGGTCGCCAAGCCTTTCATCACTTACCACAACGAGCTGGACATGAATTTGTACATGAGGATTGCTCCAGAGCTCTACCATAAGGTAGTAATAAGACACCTGTTTCCTTAGAGAAGCAGAAAGCTGGGAAGCCATCACAAATGAAAGGAAGGTGAAGGCTAAAACAGCCAGGAGAGCATTCTGTAAGATCAGCAGAGCATTGCAGAGCAGAGGGCAAAGGGAAAAGGGAATCTTCCTCAGGCAAAATCTGATTTTAGTCTCTTCTTAGAAGAGTTTAGTCTGTCTCTGGAAGTTGCAAAATAAATTTCTTCAAATCCCCAGCTTAAATATTGAAGACATTATTCAGGATTCTCAGTTACAGGCAACAGATCCTATTGTAACTAATTAAAGCAAAAAAGAAAACCTATGTAGCCATATACAAAGGCTCGTGGTCTCCTGGAAGGTCCAGGAGTCACACCTGGGAGGACACACACCTAAGGATGGTGCTGACTCACTGGACCCATCTCTTGAAGAACAGAATCTTTTCAACGAGGCGCCCGCTAGGATTTCTGCAACGGCTATCTCTAAAAGCTATAAATACAGGCGGGGAGGTAACTCAGTGGCATAAGAGCCTGCGTGGCAAGTGTAAGGTCCCAGGTTTGATCCCCAGGACCACAAAAAAAAAAGAAAAAGAAGAAGAAACTAAAAGCTACAAATCTCTGATCCCCTTCACCAGAATGAATTCCCCAGAATGAATGTAGGTGCAGTACCTACATCGACCTTCAGTAGCTTCCCTGTTGACATCTCACTAGTGCGTCTGATTGGTGGCGCCTAGACACTTACGTGTGGGCTCACCATACGAGAGGTTTCTTTTGAGAGGTTCAGGTTGACCAGGCAAATGATGCCCAAGAAATAAAATATTTAAACAATCTAGGAAACCAAAAAAGAAAAACTGTCAGCTACAGGAGTCTAAAAGAACAGGGTGCCGGGGAAATGGCTCAGTGGGATAAGTGCTTCCCTGGCAAGCGCAAGGGCCTGAGTTCAATCCCCGGTTCCGCAAAAAAGACCAAAAAAAAAAAAAAAAAATAAAAAAGAACAGGGTATGAGGCACTTTGAAAGCATACATGAGCTGTAAAATCATTTAGGTGGATTCCAGGGCTATTAAGAGAGACTAGCTGCCGTGACCCTTGCCTGCATTGTGTTGTTGCTAGATGCTGGTTGTTGGGGGCATTGACCGGGTTTATGAAATCGGACGCCAGTTCCGGAATGAAGGCATTGACTTGACTCACAATCCTGAGTTCACCACCTGTGAGTTCTACATGGCCTACGCAGACTATCACGATCTTATGGAAATCACAGAGAAGTTGGTTTCAGGTGAGTCCTGCTGTCTTCCTCTCCCACTTTAGACTGAGGGGCCGAGTGCTGCTTTCACAGGAGTTTCCCAGGCTTCACCCTCTTGCAATGGCTGTTTCCCTGCCAGGAATGGTGAAGAGCATCACAGGCAGCTACAAGATCACCTACCACCCGGATGGTCCTGAGGGCCAAGCCTATGAGATCGACTTCACCCCGCCCTTCCGGAGGATCAGCATGGTGGAAGAGCTGGAGAAGGCCCTCGGGGTGAAGCTGCCTGCAACCAGCCTCTTCGAAACAGAAGGTGAAGTGATACCCTCCTCCATCGAACGACCCTCGTCCTGTCAGCCCTGAATTCGATAGGGTCAGAGCTAGGCTTCCTGACACTAGTCTCTATATGTGTCATTGTTAGTTTGCCATGATGGGAATTGATCCCAGGACTTTTGTACTGAGGTATATGTTCAGCCCTTTTCATTATTTAATTTGAGACTGAGTTTCAACAAAATTGCTCTGGCTGGGCCTGAACTTGGGAGCCCTCCTGTCTCTCAGAATGCTGGGACAGCTTCTGTGCACTTCCACACCCCGCTTTTTTCATGTGTTCTTACTGGGTTAATGAGTTGTCCCTGCCGCTGACTTCTTATACATTTGTGTTGCAGAAACTCGCAAAATTTTTGATGATATCTGCATAGCAAAAGCTGTTGAATGCCCTCCACCTCGGACCACAGCCAGGCTCCTTGATAAGGTAAGAGGCCATGTCCTCCTTGGGTTGATCCATGCCCTTGCCCAGGAATGGGTCCTGCCTAACTTCCCCTAGAGAGGAAGGAAGGCATAGACAAGTTTTGAACTGCCAAATAGGTCATGTGTATTGTCTCAGTTAATCCCCTCCAGCCTTGGAAAGAGGTGTAAGGTGAAGCCCGCTGGGTGGGAAATGAGGTCTCCCCTAGGCTGGGATTATCAAAAGGCCACTCAGAAGCGATGTCCAGGGGCTGGTGAGATGGCTCAGTGGTCTAAAGCACCTATTTGAAAAAGCTTAGCAAAGCAAAGGGACCACGGTTCAATCCCCCAGCACCACATGCCAGCCAGCCGCGCCCTCTGGTGGGCTGAGCTGGCCACAAACACACACACACACACACACATAAATAAATAAATAGTTTAAAAAAAAGAAAAAAAAAAAAAAAAGAAGCGATGTCCAGTTCTGCTTTGCTTTCTCATTAAGCTTGTCGGGGAGTTCCTGGAAGTGACGTGCATCAATCCTACGTTCATCTGTGATCACCCACAGATCATGAGCCCGTTAGCTAAATGGTAAGATAAAATGTGATGCTTCACATACTGCTGCATAACTAACCCAGAAGTTGTTGATGTAAAACAGCAGACTGACTGACTAAATCATTGTTGTGCTCCAAAATGTATTCACCCTGACAACTCATGACTTTTTCAACGGGGAATAGTGTCAGGGTACTTTAGTTCTTCTCATGGCCTCTCCACATGGGGTCTCATCCTCCAGAGTCTCCATGTGGCATCTCTGGAAGGTAACTAGGGCTTCCTTTCAGCCTCGCAGTTGGGTTCCAAGTGGAAGCAGGCTAAAGGACAGGCCCCTACATGCAAACAAGCCTCTGTCAGCACGCATCAGCCGGTCCAAGACCTGTGGGCCTTGAGAGGGATAAAGAAGGGCGTTGCAGCCAGGTGTGGTAGTGCACGCCTACAGTCCCAGGACTTGGGAGGCTGAGGCAACAGAGTCATCAGCCCAAATTACATAGTGAGACCCTGTCTCCCAAAAGGGGTGTGCACTGCAGGGAGAGTGGTGCGGTGCAGTGAGCAGACTGCCGCACCGCTTGTCAGGAAGTCAGTCTTCTCCACCCTGACCTCTCCACGCTGACTGGTGCTGAGAATGCGCCAAGGCTTCAGGTTGCAAGCAGTCACTACTTGGAGTCTGCTAGGATTCAGGAGCTCTTGTCCAGGTGACATATTAAGGCTTTGTATATTTTGCTTCCTCTTTATTCTCCCTACCCAGGCATCGCTCTAAAGAGGGTCTGACTGAGCGCTTTGAGCTCTTTGTTATGAAGAAGGAGGTGTGCAACGCTTACACTGAGCTGAACGATCCCATGAGGCAGCGGCAGCTGTTTGAAGAGCAGGCCAAGGTAAGGAACAAGAGTGAACGAAGGCAGTAAGGTTTCACCAGAATCCACTCACCGGGAAATACTTAACCCAGGTCTCCATCCGTGTGCATCCTGGTAACTTAGCAGAAATGAAGGCCGCAGCCATAGGCTTGCTGGAGAAAGTCACATGTCTGTATGAGGACTTTGGTTTTTACCAGGACGTATCACCTGAGTGATATGCAGGGAATATGGTGACAGTTATTAGTAGGGGGAGCATATTGCTTATTTTGAAAATGATTTGCCCAACAAGAACGTTATTTTTCTTCAGTTGTGCATTTATTGAAATGGCATAGTGATGAGAGGTGGATGAAAATAACAAGCAGCTCAGCAGGCTGCCCAGATTGTCACTGCCACTGATGGGTGGTTTCAGGAAATGCAAGGAGATTCACAGAATCATTATACAATCTCTGAGTCTCACTTGAGCCTCAGAGCCCAGGTAGCAGAGATGTTTTCAGGTAAATCTATTCTGAAATAGATTTCATCAGACCTGACCCACAAGTCTAGAAGAAATTGCTCAGTTGTACAGTTCTGAGGGAACCAATTCCCAGGAAGTCCAGATGTCAGGAACATCTCTGGAATAATAATACTCCCTTTGAATGTTGTTCACTTGGACTCAGATGTCCTGGAAAAACCGTACCCTTTGGTTCTCTTTGATCTAGGCCAAGGCTGCCGGTGATGACGAGGCCATGTTCATCGATGAGAACTTCTGCACAGCCCTCGAGTACGGGCTGCCCCCCACGGCCGGCTGGGGCATGGGCATCGACCGCATCACCATGTTCCTCACAGACTCCAACAACATCAAGGTACTCAATCCTGCACTGTTGGAGGAGGTGGGGCATCCTGGGCCTAGGGAATAAAGAGGGACTCTGAGCTGCGGGAGGACCAGGCAGGGAAACTCATGTCAGACGCAGGCCTTCTGGCCATATTGGGCTTTAATCTTTTTCTGAAAGAGAATGCCATTTGCATTTCTTTTTTTGTTTGTTTGTTTGTTTGTTTAATTTTATTGGTATACTTTATTTTTGTTTATTTATTTATTATTTATTTTATTTTTTTGGCGGAACCGGGGATTGAACTCAGGTCCTTGCGCTTGCCAAGCAAGCACTTATTCTACTGAGCCATTTCCCCAGCCCCCATTTGCACTTCTCGAGGACTGTAGGAAATGCCAAGCCCTCTGGCTACATTAGTTCTTTTAATTTCAGTCAGCCTGTGAGGTGTAGAAATTGTTACCCTATTACAGATGATGAAATCGAATTTCTCAATAACCTGTGTTCAGTCATTCTTTCAGCATGGTGCCCCTAGATAGCGCTGTACATTGGCTCGCTTTTATTGTCTGTGATGAGAGACCAAGTTGAAATAAAGTAACATGTCTTTTCATTTGGGATTTACAAACACCTCTGGGTTGGGATAGCAACAATAGCAGGCAAAAGAATAGCAGATCACTGTAAAACCTTCTGAGAGTGCCTCTGAGCTTCAGAATGCTTTCTCTGTGTCCTGTAGGAAGTGCTCCTGTTTCCTGCCATGAAGCCAGAAGAGAAGAAGGAGACTGTGGCAAACACTGACACGGTGGAAAGCACAGCGGTTGGCACTTCTGTCTAGAAAATAATTCCAACTCGTGTAACTCAGGCATCTGCATTTTTGCAAAAAGATCAAGTCTGTGACGGGATTGTTGTGTGTAGTCATCCATGTGACCACCATTCAGTTCAGCAAGCAGAAGCAAGAAGAGGAATGAAGAATTTCTTTTTACTCCTTCTTACCAAATAAACCATTTGTCTCTACCTTTAGAATATCAGCTTTTTTCCCCAGGCTTCTGGCCAAATGAATGTTTAGGATTTTACCATCTAATTCTTTTAACAGATTGATACTAATGTCTACTCAGGGTTGGGCATTGTTCCAAGGAATCAGACACAGCAGTGGACAAAAGCAAAGCCATTGCCTTTATGGAACTTAACATTGTTTTTGGGGGTGTGGAGAGGAATAAACAAGAAACAAGCATGTATCCTTAATGCTACACACTGAGAAGCAAAACAGGCTAGGGTGAGGCGACAGCGGTGCTGCTCTAGTGGTGGGCTGGGCAGTGCCATTTTAAATACAGCTATGGAAAAAACCTGCTGCATGATGTTTAAGCAGGGATCTGGGGCCAGTGAGCCAGGACCCCGTGTGGGAAAGGGCTTTGACTAAAGGACCACGTTGTTGAGGAACAGCAGCAGGGCATGTTGAAGAGTGAGTGAAGGTCCGGGGCCAGGTCACACAAGCTCTTGGCAGGCACATAAAGTTTGTTCTGAGCCCCATAAGAAGCTGTTGGTGAGATGAGTGGGTGTAGTGAGGTGATTTAAAGGGTGATTCCTATCAGTATGTGAAGGGACACGTGAGCAGGGACAAGATGACTGCTGCAGTACGGGGGACTTGGATCTGGGTGGTAGCAATGGAAGTGGTTACTGATAGGTTCTGGCCCTAGCGTGAATTACTGAATTATGGTGGACATCTAATATGGCTTGAGCCCTTAAAACAACTTCTCTTCCCTGAGACTACCTCTCCCCTTCTACAACTCAGCCTAGAGTGCAATTTCCTTTCACCTTTCCTGCCACCTCAGGGAAGACCCCAGTCAGCTTCTCAGATGTTTGTAAACACCCCCCTCAAACTCCATCCCTAGCAAAAGTTGGTAAAAGCCTCAACTTTGTCTCAGGCCAGAGGATCTATCTGCCTCATCTACCCTCAAACCTCTCCATATCTTTGGAGCTAATAAAGGCTTCTTTTGTCTTTACTGCAAGAAAACCTATCAGTTTTTGTGTTTTGCCTTGGTTCCTGAGAGCAACAATTTGCTCATGACAGTGTTTCTTCAGAGAAGTTAAAGATGATTTCAAAGTTTTTGCCAAGAAATAAAAAACTGGTAGAGGAGCTGCCATCCAGAGAGAAAGAGAAAAACGAGGTGTGTGCTTGAGGGGAAGAGCTGGATTTGGTTTGGGACCGGGTGTACACGCAGTGTTGTCACACCTGTTTGAAAGCATCTGAGTAGCCATCAGCAGGATGTTGAATGTGAGCCTGAAGTTTTCTCATTATTTTTAGCTCAATAGGGCTAAGGATGTAAGTACAGCCGGGAGTATGTGGTTAGGTTACAATGGAGCCCCTTTTCCCTGGCACGGAGAAGCAGCTGGGGGAAGAACAGTGATTCAGTGAAGGACTTGTCATGTGCACCTCAGCACAACTTCTACAGGTCCCAGTTTGGGAGTTGCTGGTCTACTTTCACAGAGCAGGTTTGTACTTCTGTACCTGGTAAAAGGAGCTCAGCATGCAGAATTACCTAACTGGGAACTACTTCAAGGGATGTGGAGAATCCTCGCCTCTGCTGGTGGTGCTGTTTTGTTTTGTTTTGTTTTGTTGCTGTTGTAGTTTTGGTTTTTTTGTTTGTTGTTTGGTTTTTTTGGTCTTTTTGAAACAGGGTCTCCCTATGCAGTTCAGACTGGCCTTAGCCCAGATTGACCTCAAACTCACAATGACCCTCCTGCCTCAGCCTTCTGAGCTCTGCTGGTGTTTAAGCAGTAGATGCCCAGGTGGTCTTTCAGGAAAAACACTACTAATATGGCACATCCTCAGCAAGATGGTATTAACCAAGATGATCTGTTCACAGCAGAGGGTAGAAGTTAAGTCCAGCCAGAAAAGGGACTGGACTTCAGGTAACATGGCCAATGAGAACCACTGAAGAAAGCTGTAAGGAAAGTGATGTCCTAAATGACTAAGGATTTGTGAAGTAGAAGGCTGGAGGCTGAAGCCAGGTGTGTGACATTAAGGAGGCTGGGAACTAGCAGCTGGACACAAACTTGTACGTGGAATTTGGAAGGAAAACAGGATGAGAGCTAGAAGAGATAGAAGGAACATAGAGACCTTGTTACATCATGAGACACTTGAGCCCTAAGTCATCCGCTTCACCAGGTGCACAGGTGCATTCCTGTAATCCTAGCATTCAGGAAGCTGAGGCAGGAGGATCGCTGCAAGTTCAGACCAGCCTGGGCTACAAGTGAGCTCAAGACCAACCTGAGCTATATAGCAAGACACTGTCTCAAACCCTACCAACTTCTGTTTGTTTGGGGGTTTTCTGAAAGGGTCTCCATGTGTAGTTCAGGCTGGCCTTGAACTCTGTGTAGTCAAAGCTTGCCACAGCAAGAGCACTGCCGGAGGAACCCCCAGTACCACCACCACCACCGCCATGGGTGTTGAACTGGCTGAACAGGAAGACAGCTGCTGATTTGAAATGCTGTAGAAAGGAATAAACTCCTGCCTTGCCGGAGGCCAGTGGGCCTTTTCCTTTGAACCAGGAAAAAGGGGTCAGGCAAGATGCAATTCTGCTCCCTTTCAGCTTCTGAGGTGGAACAAAAACAAGTGAGGTCCCTCGCCGTTAGTACTTGAGGTGTTCAGTTGGGGGATGGCAAGCTCCAGCATTATTCATATGGCAGTGTTATCAGGCACACCGAAGGGTGCAGTAGCCACTGCAGTAGCCACTGGCCACATGTGCCTAGCTATTGAGCCCTAAAATGTGGCTAATGCAAGTTCAGATGTAGGCATTAAGTACACAGCAAATTTACTTAAACTTTGTATGGAAAGCTAATATGGGATTAAAATTAATTTTACTTCTTTCGTTTGAAATTTTAAATGTGGTTACTAGAAGAAATTAAATAACATGCTTGGCTTGAATTATATTTCTATCGGACAACACCATTTTAAACAAAAATTCAAACTAGAGTTCCAAGATAGACTCATTAAAATTGTAGTACACTGAGCAAGCGGCTTCCAGTTGCTGTTTCTCGCGTGCCTAAACACAGCAACCAATCAGATACTGGGAGCTATAAGCCTAAGTATTGAATCGCGGAACGGGCTTGTCCCCTGCCCAAACTACAAGGACCAGCTTGCATTGCGTGGCAGTGGAATCTGACCCGGAAGGAGTCGTCTCCGTGACGTCACATCCGCCCCACAGCCGAAGTTGGTCCGTATCTTGAAGGCGCGCGATTTGGAGACTGAGGGGTGCGTCTGCATTTTGAGGGTATGGGCCTGGGGTCACAGGTTTCAGGGGGCACTAGGTGCCTCCAGTGAACCGGTTTTGTATGGGCTGAAGAGAACTGTCTCTTCCGAGACACATGTCACCTGGAAAACGCGCCTCGCCGCCTGATGTGTCAGCTGCCTCCGCGTGAGGCGCTCTCTCCGCGGCTGCCGTGCCGCGTGGCCCTGTCACTCAGCCGCTCACGTGGTCTCCGCCTCGCGCCCGCGGGGCCGTGCCTATGACTGCCGTCCACGCGTTGCTGGGTATTCAGGAAGGGGATCAAAGGAAAGGCTTCCCCTCCGTCGGACACTGCCAGAGCCTTTCCTTCTTGGCAGCCAGCTTTTTAAAAAAAGAAGTAGGTTCTTCAGCTTGTGTCTGTTACAAGATGCGATGTTGGGGGTATAGAAACGCCTGTAAGCGAGCAGTTTTCATAGGAAGGAGTTCAACACCGGGGAAGGGGTGTGAGCGTGGATTATAATGAACCCAGAATATAAAACTTTTACTCATTTCAGCAATTTATGTATACTCAGTCAAAGGTTCGACGCCAGGTGTGCCGTGCTGCCCCGCCCTCGGGGCCCGCTGAGAGCGATTGAGACTGGGCGTGGTGGCGCGGGTCTGTAGTCCCAGCACTTGGGAGGCTGAAAATAGGAGGATCACTACCAGTCGTATCTGTATAGTGAAACCCTGTAGACCCTGTACTAAATGCATTAAAATAAATAAAAACTGCTTTCCGAGACAGGACCGTGCAGTTCAGTCTGGTTCTGTAATGAATTTTTATTCCTGGTCGTGCCCATTAAAGCCCATCCAAGGCAAAGTACCAGATTATCGATTATCAACTGGTAATTATCTTTTTTACTTGGTTATTATCAATTAAATCAAATTATCAATTTTTGTAATATCAGTCAGAGTTGGCATTAGTTGCTCAACATTATAGCAGTTATTTGGATGGGTACCGGAATTGAACCCAGGATATTTACACTACCTATATTCCCAGTATTTTTTTTTTTTTTTTAATTTTGAGACAGGATCTTATTCAGTTGCCCAGGCTGGCCTTGAACCTCCTGCCTCACAGTGCGGGGATTACAGAGGTGTGCTGCAACACCAGCCTCTAGCAATTATGATTATAAATATAACCCGAGTAAATTAGAGTCCATTATGCCTGTTTTAACAAGTGAGGAAAAACACAGAGAAGTTAATCTATTCAATATCACAAACCCAGAATTAGCATTCACAAGGGCAATTCCAAACCCTACACCCTTCACAACTGTGAAGATGAGTCTTTGCTGGTGAGAAACCTCTCAGTGGCAATAGGAAGTTAGAGATTGACCCTGCTGCAGACAAGAGATGAGTGAGATTCGTTCTTAAGCAAAGGATGGAAAAGAACATCTGTCCAGAGAGAAATCTTGTGTAATTATCTGCTGTAAGATTTCTGCTGAGGGGCTGGTGAGATGGCTCAGTGGTCTAAAGCACCCACTTAGAACAAGCTTAGCAAAAAGGAAAGGGACTGGGGCTGGTGAGATGGCTCAGTGGTCTAAAGCACCTACTTAAAACAAGCTCAGCAAAGCACAGGGACCACGGTTCAATCCCCCAGCACCACATGCCAGCCAGCCCGCCCCGCCCTCTGGTGGGCTGAGCT
>NW_004524587.1:6414288-6417897 GCF_000260255.1 Octodon degus
CAAATCTCTGAGCCTACAGAGTGGGCGGTGGACCCTGGAGAATTCTCCAAAGTCACTGTCACCTTGTGAAGTCTAACAGCCAGCCAGCCTCGCTGGCAACACTCCCACTCCATCTTTGCCTTTTCCCATCCGTGGGTTATAAAGAGTACAGATGTATTATTTACACACTTTGAAAAAGTAGCACACATTAGGTTATTGTGGGAAGAAATAGCTCCCTCCTCAAGGGAGAGATGTGCTTTTCCTTGACCTCGGGCTTTCTTGGGTTCCCTGTGAGCACAGAGTAGATGAGGGATCTCTAAACCAGCATGGGAGACAGTGGAAGTTTTGAGGAACTGGTTCGGGCCAGGTTGTGTAACTCACTGTGGAATCTTTTTACTGTGGCAGTATGCATCATAAAATCTCCAAGATGGGGCCATTTTGAGCAGTGTGCACCAAATATATGTAATCATGAGTGTATCACCTGCTTTTTGCTTTTGTTTTCTGGGTATTCAGTAGGATAGAGTCCACAAAGTGTGTTAGGGAAACCTCATTCTAAACCCATGGTGCTCAATTCAGAACAGTTTTGCTCCCTGGGGGACATTTGGCAACATTAAGAGACACCTTTAGTTGTCAAGCTTTGGGGGGTAGTGGTGTCTGGTGGGCTGCAGCAGTGCAGCTAAGTATTGTCTAACATGCGGGACAGTCCCACAGGAAAGAATTATCTGGTCTAGAAATACCCTTAGTGTGCAGGTTGGCAATCCCAGAACTAAACCAGTGTTTCTGGAACTTCCTTGTAATAAGGATTACCTGAGATCTTCATTTGAATATTGTTTTCTAGCCCAGTGTGATGGTATATACCTATAATCCTAGCACTCAGGAGGTTGAGGCAGGAAGATCTCCATGAGTTCGAGGCTAGTGAGACCCGGTCTTTTTTTTTTTTTTTTTTAGTGGAACTGGGGATTGAGCTCAGGCTCTTTCGTTTACCAGGGAAGCGCTTATTCTACTGAGCCATCTCCCCAGCCAAGACCCTAGCTTTAAAAAAAAATCTGGATCTATATATATAATACAGATATGTGGTCGTGTAATGCATGTATATACACACATATATGTAATTTTTCATACCTCTCTCCTCCAGAGTATTTGTGTGTGTGTGTGTGTGTGTGTGTGTGTGTGTGTGTGTTTGAGACAGGGCGTCACTATGCAGTTCAGGTGGCCTTGAGCTCACTCTGTAGCCCAGACTGGTCTCAAACTTGCAGCGATCCTCCTGCCTCAACCTGCCAAGTGCTGGAATTATAGGCATGCACCACCATGTACACCACCATGCCCGGTTTCTCCTCCAGAGATTTTTTTTTTTTTTCAGTACCAAGGATCAAACTCAGGACCTTGCATTTGCCAGGGTTATGCCACTGAGCTAGATTTAAAAATCAGCTGTCCAGAGGCCAAGGAGTCTAAGCGCCTACCTGGCAAGTACAGGGACCTGAGTTTGACAGCCAGTACAGCATACCATGCCAGCCCTGGAACAACAGGCACATCGTGCCAGCCCCTGAAACCGGGCATGGTAGCAAACGTCTGTAATCCCAGTGCTGGGAATGCTGAGCCTCAAGGATCACTACGAGTCTAAACTGTGTAGTGAGACCCTGTATCAAAGAAAGAAAAGGAAGGAAGGGGAGGAGGAAGAGGAGAAGAGAAGAGATTAAAAAAAGAAATCAGCTGTCTGATTTTTGATAAAGGAGCTAGAAACATATATTGGAGGAAAGATACCCTCTTTAATAAAGGTGCTGGGAAAACTGGCTACCTGTATGTAAAAGACTGAGTTTAGACCCATTTGTCTATCCTACCATGTACTAAACTCAAATCAACATGAATCCCAGATCTTGAGCTCACTTTGTAGCCCAAGCTGGTCTCAAACTTGCAGTGATCCTCCTGCCTCAGAGGAAGAGGCACCACCATGCCTGGCTAGAAAACAATATTCAAAGATCTTTTTTTAAAAAAGGGGGAGGGAGATGGCTCAGTAGAATAAGTGCTTCCCTGGCAAGCGCAGAAGTCTGAGTTCAATCCCCAGTTCCACAAAAAAAAAAAAAAAGAAAAGATCTTAGGTTATCTTTATTACAGTGAAGTTTTAGAAACACTGTTCTAGTTCTGGGATTGTCAGCCTCCACACAAAGTTTATTTCTAGGCCAGATAATTCCTCACTGTGGGACTGTCCCATACATTAGATACTTGCCAGATGGTATAAGATGGCTTATGCTGCTGAGCTATATCCCCAGCCCTCCTCCAGAGATTTTAACTCACTAGGTCTAGGAGAAGGTCTTCAGGAATTGATTTCTTCTTTTTTCTTTTTCTTTATTTTCCACCTTTTTTTTTGCATTACTGGGTATTGAGTCCAGGGCTTCCCTATGAAGCTATATACCTAGTCTTTTTTTGTTTTGTTTTGTGTTTTTTAAGACAGGATCTCGCTATGTAGTTCAGACCAACCTTGAACACACTGTGTAGCCCAGGCTGGCCTCTCATAGTGTTCTTCCTACCTCAGCCTCTAAGTGCTGGCATCAGACATACACCACCACACCCAGATTGATTGAATCTTTTACTTTAGGGTCTAATATTTTAAAATCTTCATTGTAGGTATAAATCCTCCTGCTAAGGACTAACTAGCAACATTCTTTTCCCATTCTGTAGGTTGTTTCTTCACTCAGTTGTACAGAAGCTTTCTAATTTGATCTGATCCCACTTTTTGATTCTTGTATTATTTCTTTTTTTTTTTTTTTTTTTTTTCGGAACTGGGGATTGAACTCAGGCCCTTGCGCTTACCAGGCAAGCGCTTATTCTACTGAGCCATCTCCCCCACCCCTTGGTATTATTTCTTGTGCCTTGGTGTTCTTTTTAGACAGTTCTTGCCTATGCCTGTCTCTTCAAGAGTTTTATCTGTGTTCTAACAGATTGTTTCTGTTCCAGCACTGAGATTTACAATCCATATTGATTTGAGTTTAGTGTATGGTGAGACCCATGGTTCTAGATTCAGTCTTCTATGTGAAGGTAGTCAGTTTTCCCAGTACCTTTATTAAAGAGGCTGTCTTTCCTCCAGTGTATGTTTTTGGCTCCTTTATCAAAGATCAGATGGCCGAACGCAGGCTGTTTCTGCATCCTCTGTCCCATTGATCCACATGTCTGTTTCTGTGCGCAGTTCCATGCTGTCTTCATCACTGTGGCTTTGGACTATAACTTCAAATCCAGCATTGTGGTGCCTCCTGCTTTGTTCTTACTGTCCAGGATTGCTTTTGCTATTCTTTGTCTCCTTTGGTTCCATGTGAATTTTGAACTGTTTTCTCTAGCTGTGTAAGGAATGTTGTTGGTATTTTGATTGGGATTGAGTTAAACCTGTATACAAGTTTTGGAAGTATGGTCATTTTGACTGTACTGGTTTAAGACAATGATTCTTAAACCTGAGCTTATGTCAGAATCACCTGGAGAGTTTATTAAACAGCTGTCCAGGCTCCACCTCCAGAGTTTGTGACTGAGCTCTCTACTGTGAGTCCCAGTAATCTGCAGCATTTCTAAAAGTTCCTAGGACCGTTGACATGGCTGCTCCAGAGGACATGTTCTGATGGTTCAAGGGCTTCCTTCTCCTGCAGG
>NW_004524587.1:6418987-6420232 GCF_000260255.1 Octodon degus
TTTTTTTTGTTAAGTTCCATCATTTAAATATTATAGGTGTGTAAACTCACCTATTCTAAAAAATATTCTAAAAGAGTTCAGTAGTCTCTTTTTTTTTTAAAGGAAGCCTGAAATACTTAGCAGTGGGGAGTTAAGTCATTTCTTTTGTTTAAAGTGATATTGATAAATATCTAATGTGGAAACATGTTCATAATGTTTAAAGAGCTGTCTAGAAGATCAAGTGGCTCCATGTTGGCCTTAAAGGATATGTATACATAGAAAACTGGGAGGATGTACACTGAGAATGGTGATCTCTGAGTGTGGTTTGTTTCAAATTTTTCTATAGTGTACTTATATTCCTATTATGATACACAATGACCTTTAATCTACTTTTAATTGTTTTTTAAAAGGTGAAAGGCAAAGGCTGACCACACTTACAACCACTCAGATATGGTCTCCCCAAAGCAGGCAGCCATACCTGCTTAGTGTTGTTGTGGATGATGAGGTGGTAGCCTGGGCTGTGTCACACACCCAGCCCCTGAAACCAACTCCAAAAAGCAGACCCCACAGGTGACCTGGCTGTTCCATTCCTTGGTGCACACCTAGGAGAAAGAAAAACATACATCCACACAAACCTTTATACACAAAGGTTAATAGCAGTGAGATGAGCCATGATAGTGTGATCTCGTGAGCTGTCCTAGAGGCAAAACTGTGCACATGGGTAGAAGGGTGCACACCAGGGGCTGGAAGAGAGACGGAGGGCAACTGCTGCTAGCTAGGCGTGAAGGCTCTGGGACTTGAGGTCCTGATTGGGGCAGCTTGTTGCCAGCATCACACTGGCATCTAGTTTGTGTGACACCTACAAGAGACAGAAATGAAGCTTATATATTATGGGGTATTTTTAGTTTTTGATGTGTTTGAAGGATTTCCTAGAAAGTAGGTACCGAAAGATTAATATTTCTGCTTAAAGTTTTCCAGTTTCTAACTAGAGCTGGTGGCACATGCCTGCACTTCCAATATTCAGGATGCTGATGCAGGAGGATTACAAATTGGAGGCCACTTTTGTACACGGCAAATTCAAGACCAGCCTGGGCTGTAGAGGGAGACCTTATTTCACACAAACAAAATAAAGCTGGATGTGATAGCACACACCTGTAATCTCAACAAGTGGGAGGCTGAGGCAGTAGGATCACCATGACTTCAGGGCCAACTTGGGTTACATAGTGAGTTTAAGGTTAGCCTGGGCTACATAGGGAAACCCTGTCT
>NW_004524587.1:6420332-6423502 GCF_000260255.1 Octodon degus
CCAGGGCCGCCCCCTGGTGGGCTGAGCTGGAGATACACACACACACACACACACACACACACACAAAATTAAAAAAAAAAAAAGATTTCTGCTGAGCAGTGGCCAGGGTTCAATCCCTGGCATGCTGTGCCAGCCCCACCCCCGGCACACCAAGACTGGACATGGTGGCCTGTAATCCCAGCACTTGGGAGGCTAAAAACAGGAGAATCACTATAAGTCTGATCTATTCAGTGAAACCCTGTACTAAATACATTGAAAATAAAATAAATAAGATTTTCCTGCCAAGTGGTAGAGATCCATTAGATATGTGCCAGACACTTGAGATTAAAAACAAAAAACTTGAAGAACTAGGTATCAAAAAAAAAAAGGTATATTCTGGGGTTGCTGGGATTTGAAACTTCTTTAATCTTTCAGTACAGATAACAAAGGAAAACCAGGTGTAGCAATGCACACCTGTAATCCCAGCACTGTGGCAGCCTGAGGCAGGAAGATTCCAATTTAAGTCCATACTGAACACTTTAGTAACTGAGCAAGATCCTATCTCAAAAAATTAAAAGAGTCAGGGAGATAGCTCAGTAGAATAAGTGCTTGCCTGGCAAGCACAAGGACCCGGTTCCACAAAAAAATTAAAAAGGGTTGGGAATATGTCCTAGTGTGAAGGCCCTGGGTCCATTCCCCAACGCCACACACAGCACACATGCACATGTGCGCATGATGAAAATGGGGCAGTGGGGCAGGACCCAGACATGGTGGCCTATGCCTGAAATCCCAGAACTCAGCTCAGGTGGGAGGATTGTTTCGAGTTCAAGACCAGCTTGGGATACAAAGTGAGCTCAAGGCCAGCCTAAACTACAATAATAAGACCCTGTCTCAAAAGACAAAGTAAGTAAATAAAAAGAAAGAAAAGGAGGGAGGTAGAAAAAAATAGTTGCAGATGGAAGACCCTCAGTCTGCACACAGTTGGATTGGAAAGATTATTGAACTACTGTGAGGCTGTAGCACCTGACACTGGCTCTGCTGCCTGTACTTCTGATAGCTGTGGCTTTCCATCAGGGCCTCTACTCCAGCTCTGACCATGTGGACGGCAGATGAGATTGCCCAGCTGTGCTATGAACACTACAGGATCAAGCTGCCCAAACAAGGGAAGCCTGAGCCAAATCGAGAATGGACTCTATTGGCAGCTATAGTGAAGATCCAGTCCTCACCTGGCAAGGGCTGTGACACCTCTGATACTCCAGTGCAAGGTGAGACCTTTTCGCTCCGTGTCATAATTACACAAGGCAGGGCTATTCAGGGACAGCCGCGGGCAGGGTGTAAAGTATGATGTTGGGAGTGTTTCCTGTTTGCCCACCAGGTGGCGCAGTACTTTCGGTGGTGTAAGTCCACCCTGCTAGGATTGGACATCTTGTTGAGTCAGGCTATGGAAATGCTGTGGAGAAACGTCCACATTTACTAAACCTAAGCACTGGGGAACATTCAGCCTCCAAGAGTTCACTTAATGATTGTTTTTTTTTTCCTCTCAGAGAAAAAGGAAGTTGTCTCAATTGGAACAGGAACGAAATGCATAGGCCAGTCCAAAATGAGGAAGAGTGGTAAGTGTAGGTGGGAATCTAAGCAAAGAATTGTGTGGGAGCTTTGGGAACAGTGTCCTTGTCAAGGGGGAAGGGCCCACAACAGTTGATGCAGCTGACCTTTCATTTCCTGCTGTCCGCTGCTCCCCTTGGAAGCCAGCGCTGAGTGAGCTAAAAGCCAACTAGTTTTCATTATCAGGCCACAGGCTTCCTGCGTTTAGCCATTCCGTGTAGGTCTAAAAAGGGCTTTGGGCTTAGGAGAAGGTAGAGGATGTAGCTCAAGTGGTTTCTGACACCCAAAAAATTATCTTGAATTACATGGAACTTTTGGCATCAACAAGAATATGGAAGCTCCACAGAGGTCTGGGACCTTTACCTTCCTCTTCCTGTTAGCAGATTGCTCTTTGAGTCTGTTTCCTGAGTTCTCCAAGTCCTGCCTCCTGTACGTGATGGAGCTGTTCCAAGACCACAGGATTGAATTAAGTGGATGTGTCTCACGATGAACACAGATAGGATGCCAGGGTGCAAAAGGTCTCCAGATAAAGATTTTTCTAAAAATCAGTGGCTCTCAGCTGGGCGCAGTGTAATATCCCAGAGGATATTGGCAAAGTATAGAAATGTGTTTGGTTGTCACAGCTAGGAGAAGGGTGCTCCTGCGGTATCACAGGTAATGCTGGGAGTGATGCTAGGCATCCACATTGCACAGGATAGACCCCTACCACAAACAACTTTCTTCCCCCCCCAACAAACAACTTTCTTGTACATGGTGTTTACAGTGCTAGGTCAAGAAACCCTGCTATTAATGCATTGCTGTTAAGGATTTTGGTATTTTCTGCCAGAGCTCTTCAGTAGCACATGGCCATGCTGAGTGCTAGAGTACCGCTGTATGCTGTTTCTAGGAGTCCAGGCTTCTCCATGTCCCATGTTTCTTTACTTAGTGTCATTTATTTGCCACAGGAGATATCCTCAATGATAGCCATGCTGAAGTCATAGCCAGAAGGAGTTTCCAAAGGTAAAACCTCAACTCCAAAGCATCTGAGTGAGCAGGGCTGGGGTGGGATCCCATTATGTGCATTGGTAATAAGCTGTGCATAGAGATTGTATCAGCATGAACTACTGGGGTCTAGACCAGTGGTACCCATTAAAACCTTGATTTCTGGGCCTACCCCAGAGATTGAGCAGACCCAGGTGGAGCCTAAGAAGTTTCCTAATTCCCAGGTGCTGCTGGTGCTCTGGTGCAGCCCCCACATTCTGAGAGTCACTGGGCTAGTCTAATTGCACATTACCACTGCTCCATCTCCTTGGTCAACAGTAATTCTCTTTTATCAATCACCTGACCAGTCTTTCTAGGTACTGGAGAAGTTGGTTGTTCATTCTGATAATGTCTTATGACTCATAGGTACCTTTGCCATCAGCTCCAATTGGCAGCCACTCTAAAAGAGGACAGTATCTTTGTCCCAGGAACTCAGAGAGGACAGTGGAAACTCAGACCAGGCATCTTTTTTGTGTTTTTCTCCAGTCATACGCCTTGTAAGTATATTCAAGCTTTCTGGTTAATATTATGTTTGTTTCTTTGGTTTATTGGTTGGCTTTTTGAGA
>NW_004524587.1:6432327-6435279 GCF_000260255.1 Octodon degus
AATCCTGTATCAGGATTTATTTTGGAGGCTAGGAATGTAGCTCAGTGGTGGACTGATAGCATTGAGATACAAGGCCTTGGATTCAATCCCAGCAGTGCCAAAGAAACAGTGAGGTTCAATACTACTGACATTGCTGATTAGTTGTCTCTTCAGAGCGATGGGAAGGGATCTTCCACAGTCATAGGGTCTCACTGTCTAAATTCTGCTCTGATGTACTCGGCTGTCCCCACCTAGTAACCAAACAAGTAGATCATGTACCTCCTATGGCCTTTGCCTCCATTGTGACAGTGTGGCCCACAACCCCACACCTGTTCTCTAGTAACTGAATGCATTTTCCTTCATTTTTAGGTGTCAGAACGTCTCAGCTCTACCCAAAGGCTTTGGAGTTCAAGAACTGAAAATACAGCAGTCATATTTACTGTTTGAACAGAGTCGCTGTGCAGTGAAGGCCAAAAGGGCCGATAGTCCTGGTCGACTTGTACCTTGTGGGGCAGGTAAGGGATCCTGGTCGGGCTTTCTGTGGATAGACATTTCTTGGCAGAGTAGCCTGGCAGGGTCTGTATCTTCCCAGCCTAGAAAGGAAGCTCGCCATTCCATGGTCAATTGTATGGGCTTTGAAGACACCTGCACTGGGTTAAAACTGCTCTGTGTGACCCTGAACAGATCACCTTCTCCTGGCCTCATTTCTTTCTCTTCTGATTAGAAAAATGTCACTTATCATGGTTATTGAGAGGCTTAAATGAGAAATTGTATTTAATGCACTTAATCTGTGTCTAGCATATGATAAATGTTCAATGACATTATAAATAATTGTAGTGACAATATCAAATCATGAACCACTTTCTCCTGTTTTGCCCCAGAGGCCCAGCATCAAAGCAGGGATCTTCTCTGACAACATATCCAGCTGCCATGGGCCTGCTGAGTTAAAGTAATATTTTTATGAATATGCACTGGTATGTGCAGGACTTGGAAGTTTTAAGTGCTGAATTTATCTGTTTACAGCCATCAGCTGGAGTGCAGTTCCTGAGCAGCCACTGGATGTAACTGCCAATGGTTTTCCACAGGGAACTACGAAGAAAGGAATCAGAAGCCTTCAGGCCAGGTAACAGGGTGCTGGGGCAGGTGCTGGTGGCCATGAATTTAGACCTTCTTTATCTAATTCCAGAACATTTTCATTGTCCCAGAAAGAAAGCTATACCTACTAGCAGTAATTACCTGCTCCTTCCTACCATTGTAGGAGACTTCTGTTTGCCCCGCACTCTTTTTTAACTCGGCTTTCTTATTGTCTGCTTTTCTTTCCCTCCTCTACAGGGTCTTACTGTGTAGTTCAGGCTGGACTCAAACTCTCAGTCTTCCTGCCTCAGCCTTCTGATTGCTGGGATTATAGGCATACACCCTACCCCTGGCACTTGTCTGTCTTTTTATTGTAGTCATTCAGCTGAGTCTGAAGTGGTGTATCATTACAGTTTTGATTTACATTTCTCTGGTGACTAATGGTATTAAGCATCTTTTTAATGTACTTATTAGCTATTTGTGTATCATCTTCAGAGCTGTTGTCAGTTCTTGCCTATTTTAATGTTTAATTGTGAGTCTCCTCTACATGTTCTGGATACTGGTCCATTATCAGATAAATGATTTCCATGTTTGCTTTTTTTCTTTTTTAATAATGTTCTTAGAGCACAGAATTTGTCAGTTTTGATAAAGTCAAATTCATGTACTTTTTTCTTTGCTTGCTTGTAGTTTTGGTGTCATTACTTTTCTTGTGTGTTTGTTTTTGGATTTTTATCTTAAGCTTTTTTTTTTTTTTTTAATAAGTCTTGCTCTGTAGAGTCTGGCCTTGAGTTCACTGTGTAGCTCAGTTAGTCCTCAAAACTCACAGTGATCCTCCTGCCTCAGCCACTGGAGTGCTGGGATTACAGGTGTGTGCCACCATACCCAGGTTGGGAATATTTTTAAAAGAATATTCTCTTGGGTTTCACCAGTAGCAGTGCTGGGTTTTTAGGTTAGTGTCAGCCAAGAATCACTTATGAAGCTTCAGAGTGACTGGACTTTGCATCTTCAGGTTGGCTTTTGGTGAAGTACCAGGCTTGTGGGATGCTGAACTTGAGGCTCTGATTCCATGCCTGGAGCTCATGTGGCAGTCTCTTTTGTGGACCTGGATCTTTCTAATGCTTGGCCAGTCTTAGTGATGCTTTCTCCATGTCTTTATCGTGCCCCTTAAAAAAAGTTGTTAAAGTTCTCAGAATATTTCATTTCTCTTTTTGACATGCTTATTTGCCTAACTCAAAATAACAAACCATAAAACCCAGCTTACATTAATTTTTTTATACTTAAAAAAAAAAAAAAGATTCTTCATAACCCGTAAGTACCAGGGTTCAAACAGCCTAGGCAGTAGCCCCTGCCTATCTCCTGGAAGCCTAGGCTTTTTGGATTGAAAATTACTAGGGTAGAGTCTTTTCTACCAGTTTTTCTCCAAGGGCCTTCCAGGTTTCCAGCCACCTTTTGCATTCTTTTGGAGACCATGTGTCAGCCTGGAGCAGGAGGTGCAAGCAGAGCAGATCATGAGGGACAGGACTACGAGTTTCCTGCTGAGCTCTCTGTTGTCAGTGGCAGCCTCACAGACCTCCTAATGGCCCTGCCTAGCTGACTGCAACTTCCATTTGCTGCTTTGCAAAGAACAAGAAGAAACTCTTTATAGTGTGATCTGTAGTCTCTTTTACAGAAAGTCCAGCTCACCTATTACTTCTTTCTGGCTAAATGTTACCTGCTATTCTGCATCTTGTTCCTATACATCCCTGTTACTTGAGTGTGATGGAGTGTGTGTGTGTGTGTGTGTGTGTGTGTGTGTGTGTGCTGGGTTTCACTGTGTAGTCCAGGCTAGTCTTGAACATAGAACCCTTCTACTTCAGCCCCATGTGCCACCACACCAGAGTGTCTCGAGTTCTATCT
This sequence comes from Octodon degus, assembly GCF_000260255.1. Classification (NCBI taxonomy): domain Eukaryota; kingdom Metazoa; phylum Chordata; class Mammalia; order Rodentia; family Octodontidae; genus Octodon; species Octodon degus. The sequence goes on from NW_004524587.1 coordinate 6,435,277, forward strand.
CCA
>NW_004524587.1:6436574-6438297 GCF_000260255.1 Octodon degus
TTGAGTAATATCTTTACTAGGCCTGGCTTGCTAAAAGCTTTTGAATCACTAAATGGATGTTGAATTCAACAGATGCTTTATCTGCATGAATGTTCCTCATGTTAGTTTTCTCCTTTAATTGGTTATAGAGCATTCCCATAGTTTTTGTTTTGTCTTCACGTTGCAGCAGCTTTCTGTCCTTGAGTGCCAGCAGCCCCTCCAGCAGTTAAGGCTGAGGGAGACCTTCAGTGAGAGTGAGTGCTCAGGGTTTCCTGTGAGCATCGATTCCTGAAGTTGGCTGCTAACAGCCAGGAGTTTTAGCAGACTCTGTCATGTGCACCTGCCATGACTTCTGTGTCCATGCTAAGGGTGTGATTGGCCAGCCTGACGCAGGGCGTAATGTGTGAAAATGAGACCGCATAATGTCAGGCACACACCATTTTCCTCCCACTTCCAGATGCATCTTTGCATCTGTATTGTGTATATGAAGGAAGGATGGCAGCACAGACAGCCCAGGCACATCTGGCATAGTAAGGCAGAAACCACGAGGACCTTAAGTGTTCCATCCTGAAATTCGTTGCCTAGGAACAAAGCCTGGGCCTCTGAAGATCTGGAAAAACTGTAGGAGGAACCTGTAGACTCACCTCCAGTGTCTTGTCCAGGTGGACCTTAGAACTATAGCTCAATGGGGGATAGCACTCACATCCCTGAACCAGAGCTTCCCATTTCTTGTAAACCATTGCATCCCCAAGGGCTGGCTCCTGTGAAAGGAGGTAGCTATTGAACAGTATAGGAAGACTTTGTCTCAAAAAACAGAAAAACATTCTCTGTGGGATGGAGACATAACTCAGTGGTGCAATGTGCACTTAGCATGCCTGAGGCCCTGGGTTCCATGCACAACATCCCTTAATAAAAAACAAGTAGCCAGCAGGGAAAAAGAAACCCTTCTGCACTGTTGGTGTGTAAACTGGTACAACCACTGTGGAAATCAGTGTGGAGATTCCTCGAAACACTAAAACTAGAGGTTCTATTTGACTCAGCTGTTCCCCTTCTTGGTATCTTCCCCAAAAAACTAAAAGCATCATACCACAGTGATATATACACACCCATGTTTATGTTGGCATACTTTATAATAGCTAAATCTTGGAAACAGTCCAAATGCCATCAACAGATGGATGAATGGATACAGATGTGGGGTTTTTATACAGTGGAGTCTTACTCTGCCATAAAGAAGGATAAACTTGAGACATTACTAGGTAAGCAGATGTACCTTGAGACTGTACTCTTAAGTGAAATAAATAGGACACATGTGTAAGTACCACATGCTATCTTTGGTGTGAGAAACCAAAAGTGTAAAGAAGGACCAAAATGTATAATAGTTATTATGAAATAATAAGAAAATGTTCGGGGCCAGGGAGATGGCTCAGTAGAACAAACGCTTGCCTGGCAAGCACAAGGACCTGAGTTCAATCCCCGGTTCTGGGGAGAAAAAAAATAAAAGGGAAGGGAACAAGGGGGTGAGGGAGGAAGGAAGGACAAAAAAAAGAAAGTTTTTATAAGTAAAGAGAAGAGGAATTGAAGGGCAGGAAAGGGAATGGGAATAAAAAAGACTAAAGATATATCATGTACAGGGGCAAATTTTCTATAATGAATGCTATATTTATGCATATCTAAAATGTACCAATAAGGGGCCAGCCAGATAGCTCAGCAGATTAAAGCTCCTGCTTAGGCAAATGCAAGGGCC
>NW_004524587.1:6438947-6444778 GCF_000260255.1 Octodon degus
ATTGAACTCAGGCCCTTGCGCTTGCCAGGGAAGCACTTATTCCACTGAGCCATCTCCCTGGCCCCTGCTTATCCTAATTTTTAATAAATAAAAATTTTGAAAAGGTAGCTAGATAAACCTTAAACGTGGCCTGGGCAAAGTGTAGTATCCAGTTTTTTTTGTTTTAGTATCCCATTTGAACCTATCATTTTAATGATTCTACTGCTTATGACATTTCTTAAGGGATTGGGTTTCTTTTTTGAGGGAGTTTTGGGAAGGTGGTTTGAGACAGGGCCTCGGTACTGCAGGCTGGCCTTGAACTCACTGTCACTCTGGCCAGCCTCCAATTCACCGTGCTGTTCCTGCTTCGGCCTCTTGAGTGCTGAGATTACTGATGTCTACCACCATGCCTGGAAAGATTCATTTTTTTTTCCCCGGTTCCACCAAAAAAAAAAAAAAAAGATTCATTTTTTTATACCTTAACCTGTTTAGACATCACCAGGTCTAGAATTTTTCCTTTGTCAAGAGCAACTGGATGAGGGTTCAGGCACATTCAAGTACGAATGCAATATAAAGCCTGATATCTTTTTTTTTTTTTTTTAATAATTACACAGCTCAGACTTGTAGTGATCCTTCTGTCTCAGCCTCCCCAGCACTGGGATTCCAGGCATGTGCCACCATGACCCATTTTGGGGTGGTACAGCACACCCAAGGGCCAGCACGGTGTGGTACTGGTGATTGAACTCGAGTCCTTGCACTTGTCATGCAGGTACTTAGACTGCTGAGCTGTCTCCTCAGCCCTGAAGCCTAATATCTTTGATAAGGCCTGGTACATGAAAAGCACTTCCTCAGTCCTCTTTGCCTATTCTCTCACCAGGTCCCGAATTAGCAAAGTGGAGCTCTTCAGATCATTCCAGAAGCTGCTAAACAGCATTGCCGAGGATGAGTGGCCGGACTCCCTCAGGTGATGTTGTTGACCCATACTTTTTCATATCAGGAAGACTTTGGTTTGGGTTGTGGTGTGCTAGTGGCCGGAAGCCTTGGCAAGAGTGCTTGGTGTCCATGAGCCAGTGGGCACTCACTACTGACCACATGCTGTGCTGTCCCTGTGGCCCTGCTTTCAGACAGTGGCAGTCTTGAGAGTCTGTCTTGCCTGTTGCAGGAAAGCAGGGACCATGAGACTGAGCTAAGTCATAGAGGGAAAGGTAAATCGTCACAGGTTCAGTTCTGAACGCAAGGCCAAGGGCATATGGACAGCTGCGGAGCAGGGTGTGGGGGTCAGTATAGGAGGTGGAACGTCACTAGGCTGAAACAGCATGGCCACACTGGTAGGACTCTTGCTGAAGGCAGGCCAGGGTGATGAGGTGTCAAGGAGAAGGTGAAGAATTTGATCCAGTATTGACAATGTTCAGATACTAAACTTGTGAGATTTTTTGTTTTGTTTTTTTGTTTTTTGCTGAACTGACTTAGCATAATTCTTGCTGAAATTGGAGTTAGAGGACCAAAAAGAGAGCCCATGGTCAACACCAAGTCAAAAAGAAGCCTCAGAGGACCCCCACTCAGTATGGACAGTCTTTTCAGAAGGCAGTCTGGTCTTTTACCTGGATGTATTATAAATACTCCTCAGCATGTCAACTATGCTGGGGTAGTCAGAAATGGCTAAGGGTTTGGGAAGGGTGTTGACTGACAGTAGAAAGGAGGAAAATATGGATATGGTGGAAAGATCTTTGTTAGAACAAATACAATGAAAATTTCTAATGTTTAGATGCTCTAGTGAAAATTATAGACCACTAGAAAACTTTAAACCAAAAATATAGTTGTTACTGTTTTATTTGATTCTACCAGGACCTTAGAAAACTAGTATTGTGTTCATTCCTACCAATTTAATCCAAGTCGTGACCCTGTAAATTGTTTTCCAAGAGTCAGAGTTGCTCCAGGAAAGCGCATTGAAAGCCTTTGATTCCTGGTCTTTCATTGTGACCTGTCCAGTTGCGTGCTTGGACATCTTGCAGGCCCCCAAAGTGAGCAGCTGAGTGAGAACTTCTGTGTTTTCTTTAGGGTGCAGAAGCTACACACCTACCAGGAGTATAAAAATGCTGCCTCTACTTACCAGGAGGCCTGGAGTGCACTCCAGAAGCAGGCATTTGGATCCTGGATCAGAAACCCACCAGACTATCACCAGTTTGAATGAAAAGAAAAAGGTTTTAGAAGGATTGCTAGTAGGTCACAGGATCTTTTGTTTTGAACTGCCTCTTCCTTTACACTGGACAAGACTTAGGTTTTCTGATGACTAAACCTGGAGGTGGGGGGAGAGAAAAGTGCTTCCAGAGCACTGTATCACTTTGGTGTCACATAGATGGAATCTGGAACACAGCAATCTATACTTGAAGTAGCTCGCTGCTAAAGCATCATCTCACAAGTGACCTTGGTCTCTTGAGTTGTCATGTTTTATTGTTTCTCTAAAATACAAAATCACAGTTTGGAACATGATACTTTAAAAGCACTCTGCAGCAGCTCTGGTTTATATGTTCCTGTATTGATTTTGTAGATATTTATTGAACTCCAAAGATTTAGGGATCTCTGCAAGCTCTACAGCTTTACCTGGAGTCCTACACCTAAATGGTATGGGGGAGGGGGAAAGTTACCAAGATGGCTGAGTGGTGGGCAGCAGAGAAAGAGCTGCTCTGAGAGTCACCATCCAGGTGCTAGAATATAGCACCATGAGGAAGACAGAAAGGAGGGAAATGGATCCCCTGGACTAAGGAAAGATCTGAGACACAAGTTGAAATCCATGGAGAGAGTGAAGGGAGAAATGTCAACAAAGAAGGAGGTAGCCAACAGCGTCTTCTCCCTGAGACAGAACTCATTGCATGAAAGAAGTTATTCAAACCTGTGGACACACAGTGACTGTCCAGAGGCCTCCATGGAGAGAAACAGCAGTGAAGGGGAACGGGATGTGAAGGACTGCCCTAGCTGGCGGTGAGTGCTGAGGGCTCAGTCTCGCTCAAAAAGGCGATTAGCTGGGAACCATTTTGGACAGGAGTTTATTGAGCTCAGGTTGCTGACTCCGCTTAGCAGCTCCCAGCTGAGCTCAGGCTGATGGTGCAGGCTGAATGAAACTGGTCTCATCCAGAAGGTGCAAGCTTGCTGAGCTTATCCACTCCTGCCAAAAAGCCACTGGTGGCTGTTGGGATAGATGGGCAGAGATCTAGACTCTGTCTTTACACATTCTGTACCAGTGACAGCAGAGACAAACCTGGAAGTGGATCTCTCTTTATCTCTCTCTCTCTCTCTCCCACCCTCCCTTTTTGTTATCGTAATGGTTTTGGAGGGGTTTTTTTTGCCTTCATTGTTTGTTTGATCTTATTTGTATGAATGTAAACATGATTTCTACCCTCTTTGTGGTTGTTCTGTTCTGTTCTTTTTATCTCTTCCTTTTCTCTTTCCCTCCATAAAATTACGATACTGAGGACTTGTACACTGCCTACAATTTTCTGATCTGTTTTTTTTTTTTTTCTGTCTGTTTGTTTTTGATGGAAACAGGGATCAAACTCAAGCCCTTGCGCTTGCCAGGGAAGCACTTATTCTACTGAGCCATCTCCCTGGCCTCTCTGGTCTGTTTTATATTTTGTTATATAATTACTAACCTAATTCATATGGCAAAATATGGAAAATTAGGGTCGGCCAAATAGCTCAGCAGATCAAAGCTCCTGCAAGTGGGCACAAGGACTGCGAGTTTGATCCCTGGGCCTGCCATGCCACACACCCCCCACTGGGTGCACTGAGATGGCAATTGAGACTGGGTGTGGTGGCGCACACCTATAATCCCAACTCTTGGGAGACTGTAAACAGGCGGATCACTACGAGTCTGATCTAGTAGTGAGACCCTGAAAACCCTGTAGACCTTTCCCTAAACTACAAAAAAAAAGATGGAAAATTAATGGTTACCTCAGTTTGTCATTTTATAGGTTATAATTATTGCTACTGTTACTGTTGATGATACCACTTTAGCCAACAGTGACATGATTGTTTTATTTTATTATTTTGTTTTGTTGGGATTTTTTTTGGCAGAAGCAGGGATTGAACTCAGGCCTTTGCGCTTGCCAGGCAAGCACTTATTCTACTGAGCTATCTCCCTGACCCCCAGCATGATTGTTTTAGACAGCTATGATTATACTTTGGTTTCTCTTCAGATTATATAAATCACCTTTTAAACAGCTGTGCTTCCTGGTAATCCAAGACAGATTGACTAAGGATTACAGAAAATACTGTGACACAGTGCCAAAGAACCAGGGGCTGGGCCAAACAGGCAGCAACTTCTTATCCTCAACAAATTGAAGAGGTAGGATCTTGCAACAGACTCAAAACCCAAAAAACCAGTTTTACCTGGAAGTTACCTCAGAGAAGTAGTCATTTCCTGAGGGTTCTAAATACTAGCAATAAAAGAACCATAATAGGCAATTTACAGGCATCACCTCAGGAATTAAACTGGAAAAAAAAAAAAATGAAAAGTCACTTAAACAAGATACAACCCCAGATATCTAGTTCAAGTTACCTCAGAGAAGTAGTCATCTCCTGAGGGTTCTAAATACTAGCAATAAAAGAATCCATAATAGGCAATTTACAGGCATCACCTCAGGAATTAAACTGGGAAAAAAAAAAATGAGAAGTCACTTAAACAAGATACAACCCTAGATATCTAGTTCAACGAAGACAAACTCAGGGGGCAATGAGGTAGAACAATCTGAAAGCCACCCATCTGGCCCTCTGAAGTAACAGCAACAAAGTAATTAAATGAAGCTCTAGAAAAAATTAAAGCAGAAATAGTTTCTCAGATAACTAACTGCAAAAAAAAAAAGATGACTGCAGAGATCATATCAACAATGAAAACCATTTTTAGTGATTCTAGAGCAGATACAGGGAAAAAAAAGGCGCTTACAAAAATTATGAAGGCCATGAATGATCAGCATAAGAAAGAAATGGAATTCAGGACCAGGCAGATAGCTCAGTGGACTAGTGGCTGGGTTCAGTCCCCCTTGTGGAGTGCCGACCCTGCCCCGGTACACCCTGAGACTGGGCATAGTAGGGCACCTGTAATCCCAGCATTTTGGAAGCTGAAAACAGGAGAACCACTGAGTCAGATCTATGTAGTGAGACCCTGTACTCCCTGTAGACCCTGTCCTAAATTCATTTATAAAAAAAACAAAAAAATGGAATCCATAGACAGATTCAATCAGATATTCAGAAAAATAAAAATTCCATTGAAAGTATCTACTACAGGGGGCCTGCCCCTTAGCTCAGTTGTTTAAGTGCCTGCTTACACAAAGCAGTCAGGCTCAGGATGCTGTGATTCAATCCTCACATCCTCAAACCAAACCAGACCTGCCCTGAAGGCATCCTGAGCTGGCAAAAAAAAAAAAAAAGAAAAAGAAAGTATCTATGCAGATTAAGTCAGTGTGAGGACAGGGTCTCAGATACAGAAGACAAGCTTGCAGTTAGTGATCATGAAAAGAAAAATTCCTTAAATATGACAGTGCATCATGAGAAATAAATTCAGTAGCTGCTAGATGAGGCAAAGAAGAGTAACTTGGGGCTGGGGAGGTAGCTCAGCAGTTGAAGCACCTGCCTGGCAAGAGTAAGGACCCAGGTTCGAGCCCCAGTACTGCATGGCATGCTGACTACCAAAACTGGGTGTGGTGGCGTGCACCTGTAACCCCAGTGCTGGGGAGACTGAGACAGGAGGATCACTACAAGTCTGAGCTGCATAGCAAGATCCTGTACCAAGTAAATAAGTAAATAGTTAAAGTTTTGTTTTGTTTTTTGGTGGAACCGGGGATTGAACTCAGGCCCCT
>NW_004524587.1:6448390-6449502 GCF_000260255.1 Octodon degus
GGGGGGGAAGGACAGCTTAAAGTAAAATATTTCAAGTTCTAAAGGAAAAAAACCTTCAACAAAGATCGATGTGCCCCACAAAACTGTCTTTCAGAACTGATGGAGAAATAGATACTGCCATGACAAAGAATGTCTGAGGAAATTTATGACCACCACATCAGCACTCTAAAATGTTTTGAAGAACATTCTAGAAAATATAACAAGGACTACAACTCCATGAACCCCAAGAGAAGGAATCCACCAGGCAAGATAAACAATTGAACAGAAGAAGGAGGAAAAGAAACGGGAAGCCAACAACAGGAAATTAATATGACAAGGATAAGTCAGTATGTATCAGTTATAACCATCAATGTTACTGGTCTCAACTCACCAATCAAAAGACACAGACTGACAGAGTGGTGTCAAGCAAGATTCAACAATATGCTGCATATTTGAAACACATGTAACTCAAAAAGAAATTCATAGGCTGAAAGCCAAAGGATGGAAAATGTACTCCTTGGAACAGGAACCCAGAAAAAGCAGGGGCAGCTATTCTATTTGTAGACAGTTAATTTCAAGCGAAGACTGATTTAGAGAGATAAAGGTTACTGTCATTGTGAAGGGAACAATCCAAGAAGATATAACAATCATAAATATATCTGTAACAAATACCAGTGTACCCATGTATATAAAGCAAACATTAACATACATGAAAAAAATAAGCACAAATACAATTATATGGGGGAATCTCAAATACCCCACTGTCACACACACAAAAAAGATCAACTAAATAAAAAGTCAATAATGAAATATTAGAAGTGAACCAAACTTTTTTTTTTTTTTTTTTTGGTTCTGGGAGTCATGCTTGCTAGGCAGGCTCTGTACCACTGAACTGTATCCCAGGCCCCAAGTGCAAATAAACAACTTAGTGGTAGATCTCAAACTTCTACAAAAAGAAGAGCAGACTAAGCCACAAGCTCGTACCAGGGAGGAAATTATAAAGATAAGAGCTGGGGCTGGGGAGATGGCTCAGTAGAATAAGCACTTCCTTGGTAAGCGCAAGGGCTTGAGTTCAATCCTGGGTTCCGCAAAAAAAAAAAAAAAGATAAGAGCAGAAATTAATGCATTGGAGA
>NW_004524587.1:6450492-6451403 GCF_000260255.1 Octodon degus
ACCCTGATACCAAAATCAGAGGACCCAGCAAAGAAAGAGACTTACAGGCCACTCTCTCTAATGAACATAGATACAGAAATCCTCAGTAAGATACTGACAAACACAGTGCACCAAATCAAGGACATTATATACCATGACCAAGTGAGATTCATCCCAGAGATGCAGGGATAGTTCAACATAGGTAAATCAATCAGTGTAATACATCATATTCACAGAGTCAAGGACAAAAATCATACGATCATCTCAATTAGATGCAGAAGAGGCTTTTAACAAACTCCAGCACCCATTCATGATTAAAAACCCTACAGAAAGTTAGAGTAGATGGTCTTTACCTCAACCTAATAAAAGCCATCTATGACAAACCAACAGCTAACATCATATTACATGGACAAAACCCGAAAGCTTTCACTCTAAAATCAGAAACAAGACAAGGATGTCATAGATAGATAGATAGATAGATAGATAGATAGATAGATAGATAGATAGATCTTTCTCCTTGTCTTTTTGAGACAGGGTCTCACTGTTCAGGCTGACCTTCAACTCACTATGTAGCCGAGGCCAGTCTCAAACTCACAGCAATCCTCCTGGCTCAGCCTCCATAGTACTGAGAGTACAAGTGTGCACCAACATGCTTGGCCACTGTCTCCACTCTTATTCAACATAGTCCTAGAAACTAGCCAGAGCAATAAGATAAGAGAAACAGCATAGTACTGGGGTGAGGGGGAAACAGACCTGAAGATCAGTGGAGCAAATGAGAAGATGCAGAAACAACTCCAGACATACGAAACCACCTCATCTTTGACAAAAGTGCCAAACACATTTCCTGCAAGAAAGATAGCCTCTTTAATATATGGTGCTAGAAAAACTGGCTCTGCATATGCTGAAGATTAAAATTGGACCCATATCTTTCA
>NW_004524587.1:6452808-6453488 GCF_000260255.1 Octodon degus
AGATCCATCTCACCCTTGAAAGTGTCTATCTAGAAATCAACTAATAACAAATGCTGGTGGGATTGTGGGGGAAAAGGAACCCTGTTGGAGGTAGTGTAGACCAGAGCAATCACTGTGGAGAGATTCCTCAAAAAACTAGGATTAGAGGTCTCATTACCCTCATTTATTCCCTGCTGGATATCTTCTCAGAAGAATTATAAACATCATACCACAGTGATACAGGTGCATCCATGTTTATAGCAGAACAATTCGTCATAGCTAGGTCTTAGAACAACCCAAATGCCCATCAGTTGAGGAATGGATAAAAAACATGCGGTCTTTTTATGTGATGGATTATTAGCCAAACAGAAGGATGAACTGAAGACTTTTATAGGTAAATGGATACAACTTGAGGCCATACCCAAAAGTGAAATAAATCAGATGCACATGTGTAAACCTGGTATTGTCGCTTTAGCGTGAGAAGCTGAAAGAATAAATAAGACCCAAACTGTACAATAGGTACAGATGGAGAGACAGTGTTCAAAAGGGAGGGGGGAAAAGAGGAAGAAAAACTATGATGGGAGAATGGAGGAAAAAAGGAAGCGAAAGAGAAAACCATACAGATAAGATAGTTATACTACCAATTTCTCTTAGTTCATTGAAAAGGTTTGTGCTAATATTATTTGGATAATTAAATGCCA
>NW_004524587.1:6455068-6462802 GCF_000260255.1 Octodon degus
AATGAAATGTCTTCTGGAATTTGACTTCGGGGAATTATCACTGTCAGCATGGCTGCTGCTTTGTCCTGGGTTCATTAGTAGAGTTTAATGTTACGACTGTGTGTATAATTTTTCCCCTCTGTTTTTTTCTTCTTCTCACAGATAATTTTTCAAATTTGGCTTGATTTAAACACTGATTTAGGGCTGGCCAGATAGCTAAGCTGCTTAGGCAGACATAGGGACCAGGGTTTGATCCCCAGCATGCCATGCTGTCCCGGCCCTGGGGCACACTGAGGGTAATTGGGACTGGGGATGGTGGCACACAGCTGTAATCCCAGCTCTGAAAAACAGGAGGATCACTACAAGTCCTGATCTGTGTAGTGAGCCTCTGTAAACCCTGTACTAAATACATACAAACAGATTGATATAAAGGGCTGGGTGTGATGGTGCACACCTTAATCTCAGCACTCAGGAGGCTGACGCAGGAGTTTTGCCATGAATTCAAGGCCAGTTTGAGCTACATAGTGAAACCCTGTCTTGAGAAAAGCAAAAAAGAATTTTGTGTGTATGTATTTCTGCACGCATTTCTGCTTAGAGCATGAGGTTTGATGGCTCATTTTCTGGAGCTCACCAGTGCCAAGCATGAGCTCACTGTCTGAAGAAACAAAGCTGCTGTGAAGGAAATGGCCTGCCCTGGCCGCCAGCTTCTCTGTCAGAACACACACAGGCCCGGTGTGACTCCGTCTGTCCGTGGCTGCTGGGAAGCGGCCTCCACTGGGTCCTGACAGCGTTTTTGGCTTGAAGACAATGTTCCACGCAAGCCTTAGCCAAAGTCCACTTTCTAAAACCCAGTCCCTGCTCCTGGCAGTTTAAATGGCTGAGGTCAGTGTTGCCTTTGCGGATGCTGCCGTGCTCCTGCGATGGCAGAGCCAAGCGCTAGGCTGAGGCCACTGCAGCCAGAGGCTGCCCAGCTGGGAAGCAGCTTCCAAGCAGGCTATAAATGCACATGTGCGCCCTTTCCAGGGCTCAGGCTCCCCTTTCCATAGAAACTAAGCTTTTATCCCGAGGTTACGGGTAGATGTGGAAAGAGCCAAGATGCCTTGGAGAGAGTCTTTATTTTCCAGAAAGTTGGGTTCTTTTATGTGTCATATTGAGAAATAATAGTTGATTTTCACTTCTCATACTCGTGAAAGCCTTAAACCTAAATGTGTCTACCAGGCTATGGCTGACTTCCTGTAAGGCAGTCCAGGTGGACCCAAAGTAAAACTTAAAGCAGGCGTGAGGTGCACACCTGCAGTCCCACACTAGAGAGGCTGAGGCAGGAGGATTGCTGCAAGGCTCAAGTCCTGAACTACATAGCAAGACCCTGTCTCAAAAAAAAAAAAAAAAAAAAACCACCCACATGAATCATAAGAACATAGCTCCTGTGGTCCAAGTGAGAGGAAAATTCTGCAATAGATACATCAGGGTGCAGGCAGTCACTTGAGTTCAAGTTTTACTTCTTAAAACTGGAAGGCCCCCGACACTGGGGGTAGAGCTCAGTGGTAGAGCAGTGGCCTAGTTCAGTCTCAGCACTGCCACAGAAAAAAGAAAGTGGGTCCCCAAAACAAGTGAAAGAGGTGGAAATCAGACAGTGGTTGCGGCCCCATGCTGGGGAGGAAAGAGCAGGATGTTAAGTGGAAAGAGGCACAGCCCAGGGAGACAGCTCAGTAGAATAAGCACTTCCCTGGCAAGCACAGGGTCCTGAGTTCAATCCCTGGTACTGCAAAAAAAAAAAAAAAAGTGGAAAGAGGCACAACAAAACTCTCGGGGGGTGGGAGCATTCCCTGTTGACTAAAGGGTTGGTCACATGGAAGCTTTTTGAGGTCTGTGCTTAAGATCTAATATATAATTATACCTCAATTTAAAATATATTTGGCACAGTAGAATAAACTGGGGTCTGGATATTGACACGATTGTGTGCTCGTACCAGCTCTGCCACCAACTTCCTCTTTGTGTGTAGAAAAGTAGTTCATCCAAGACTCCTGACCTGACCTCTGTTTCATGAAATGAAGTTCCTGCAACTAGAATGTTCAGCTTTTTCAACTGTAAGATAGATGGCAAATGAAAAAAAAAAATTGAGACAAAATCTCACTATGTTCAGGCTGGGCTTGAGCTCACTTTGTAGCCCAGGCTAGCCTCAAACTTGCATCAGTCCTCCTGCCTCAGCCTCCTGAGTGCTGGGCCTATGAGCATGCACTACCAGGTCTGGCTGAAAAGCTCTTAATTGGCTTGACAATGTGAAGAGAAACCTCTAGCAAACTTCCCATTGATGCTGTGACATCCATGTGGCTTCCATCATCTTGGGGACAAGAAAAGGCTGGAGAGAGCTTTGGTCTAAATGTAACAACGTGGCCCCTTGAGTTTGGTCCTGGACACGTTGCCTGTGCCCTGGATGAGCTATCAGAAGCAGCCATCAGTGTTTGGAACTAAGCCTGTCCAGCGCTGCGTTTCAGTAAGAGAAAATCACTTCAGGCAGGAAGCCGGGCTGCTGCGAAGGCCGGCCTCGAGCACGCGCTCCTTTAGCGGGGGCCCCCTTCTCGCAAGGAAAGCGCTCACAATGGAAACAGTGATGGCCCTTTGCTCCGGCAGCCAAGAGAATGAAGGGCGCATTGAAACCTAGCGAGTCTCCATGGAGAGGGACAGCAGGGGGGCCCTGTGGTGAAACCAGCCTGACGACCACGGAGCGGGCCACGGCGGCTCCCAGCATCTGTCTTCAGCTCAACAACAGCCCTTCTGTGCAGCCTCAGGAAATCTCTGAGAAATGATACGGGCAACCCAGGCATCCTCAACAATAGACGCACACTCGGGTCTAGCTCACGCTCTTTGCTTTGACTTATAGTTCGTTAACTGAGAGCATGAAAGTTTAAGGCCCCTGTCCCCTCCAGGTACACATGCATTTGTCCCTTTTGCTTTCTTATTTATTTATTTTTGAGAGAGGAGGTCAGTCTCTATATAATTCAGGCTGGCCTTGAACTCCCTATGAAACCCATGCTAGGGGCTGGGGAGATGGCTCAGTACAATAAGTGCTTCCCTGGTAAGGGAGTTCCATCCCTGGTTCCGCAAAAAGAAAAATCCATGCTGGCCTTAAACTTGCCACAATCCTCCTGCCTCAGCCTCCCAAGTGCTGGGATTACAGGCATTTGCCATCATGCCCAGCACCTTTTTAAATGCTTGCCTCTTGTGGACTATTTTGACTTGCAGTGAATGCTTTTTCAGCTAGACTTTCCACCTCCTCCTCCTCCTCCTCCTCCTCCTCCTCCTCTCCCTCCTCCTCTCCTCCTCCTCTCCTCCTCCTCCTCCTCCTTACCCCCTCCTTCTTCTTTCTTTCTTTCTGCTGATAGAATCTCACTATGCAGTTTAAGCTGCCCTCTAACTTGTGGTGGTCCCCCTGCCTCGGCCTGAGGTGTGCTTCTGTTCCTCAGCTCATCCAGCGCCACTGTGAATGTCCTTCTATCCTCGCATGTCGGTGACTATCAGGTGAAGAAGTCAGCCAGAAAAGCCAGCCAGCAGCAGGGAGGGAAAGGGTGCATGCACCCGGCTGCCAGGGCTCACGCGCCCATGCTGAGGTACAGATGGCGTGGCCCAGCCACGTTCATCGGTGGAGGACATGAGCTGCTGTGATCTGAGTGTCAGTGCTCCCCACACCCTTCTGTGGGGACCCCAACTCCCAGGTGGTGGTGCTAGGCTGGGATGTGGTCCTGATGCCCCAGCCCTCGAGATCGGGAGGTGCGTGCACCCTTAGGAGAGAGCTCAGAGGGCACACACCTCCACCACATGAGGACACAGCGGGAAGACAGCCGACTGGGGGCCAGGAACGAGGCACCAAGGCCGCGGATGTCTCCGGCTTGGGCTCCCCAACCTCCAGGACTGAAGTAGATTTGTTCCTTACAAGCTGCCCAGTTTATGATATTCTGCTATGGCAGCCCTAAAGCCAGGCAAGGGCCAGCATGAGTTAGGTTTTTGCTTGCATGTACTTTGGCGGAATTCTGTCCTAAAATCCATGATGGTGCAAGGGTCACAGACCCGCACAATTTCAGGAGTAGAAAACTTGAAGAAAACAAGCATGAACTGAGAAGCATGTTCCTTGTCCCAAGAGGGGCCTGTAAAAATAAATTGATGTTTCTCTTCCTGTCTGTGGGTTACAGAGCAGTAGAGGGAGGATTAGGAGAAAAGAAACAACAGCACACATCAGAACAGTTTTGGGGAAGAGTGGTGGACAGAGTAACAGGGTTTTTTTCCTTTTTTCTTCTATTTGATTTGTTTGGTTGGTTTTTATGCGATAGGGTCTGTATACTGCAGGCTGCCCTTTAATTTTGTTATGTACCCCAGACTGGCATTGAATTCACCATGACCCTCTTGCCTCAGCCTCCCAAGTCCTCCCAATTATAGGTGTGTGCCACCCCACCCTGCCAAGCACAGGTTCTTAATGCCTGCCATCCAACCCAGCAGAACAGGACAGAGTGCAGCACTGGATTTGAACTGTGGCTACAGGAGGCACTGGGTGTGAGGTGGGTGGGTAAGCGCATTTGCGCAGTGTCAGGGACCTCACCTTTGAGATGAGGTGGTGCAGGATGAAATGGGACGAGGAGCAGCCCAGGCATGAGGTGGGCTGCTCCTCATGGGACCCAGACACACACAGCGCACCCTGATTGTCTCTCAGCCCAGAATGACTTCCCGACCTGGTGCTGACGTCTGAGGGAAGAGGACGTCCTCAGGAGAAGCCCGACCGACACCTGTGGGGGAGCGAGCATCCCTGTGTCCCGCATCTGGAAGCAGCAGCCTGTCTCCATGAGAGAGCTGGTATTTATAGATCTACCTAGCGCGCTGGCTTGGCCCTCTCAGTGTCAGCCATCAGGATTGGTTTCTTCTCCCCAAGAAATAAAGACTCAGAGAGGAATCACACCTTTGTAAGCTTTAAGGTTTATACCCTTCAGTCTATTGACGTCTTGGGAGAGTAAGCGTATTTCATTTGCTTCCTTCCGGATTCTTTGGAGAGCTCCACAGGCCACCTTTGAGCTGGCAAACCTGCCTGTGCCAGCTGCCCCTTGTCCTCCCTGTGGACACAGTGTGTCAGGCATTGTGGCAAAGTGAAGATCGCTGGTTCTTGTGCAGCAGGCTGTCAGGTCCCAGCAGGTCCCTCCTGTCCCTGCTGAAGGCCACTGTGTGCCAGTGTTGTGCTCCACCCCAGAGAAGTGCCTCATGCTGCTCCATCTTGTAGGGAGGGTGGCAGTGGCTTCGAGGTGGAACAGCACTGTGTGGGAAGACAGAGGCTGCTGCCCAGCTTGGGAGGAGGCACAGGGGCTCAGGAGCAGAGCAGAGGGATGATTAGGAGTTGGCAAGTCAGAAGAAACAGCAGTACACATGGGGATGGTTTTGGGGAAAAGTGATGAACAGAGTGACATCATGTACAAAGGCAAGAGATAAGGGCAGGGCATGGCCAAGCTGCCACGCTGGGGCACATGGGGACAAGGCTGGCGCGCACGGGGTCCCAGGAGGAAGGTTTTCATCCAAGTGACTTGGCTCTCAGGGATTCGTGAGATGGAAGCTGCGTCTGGATGTACACTGTTCTCTGGAGCTGAGGACAGACAGGGATGAGGCGAAGAGGTTGGGTGGTTTCTAAAGAGAAAGGAGCCCCAGCCACCGGCAGTCTGAGGAGTCCAGGGGAGGGGACTGATGAGAAGTTGGCAAAGGCTGTGAGTTACTGCATGGGTGACAGGACAGGAAGGGGCGAGCAGGGCTGGGATTGTAAGGGGGCGGGAAATGCAAGCCACAAGGGCTCACCTTCGGAGCTTGACACTGCGGTGATACCACAGGGTGAGGCCTGGTTTGGTGCTCAGGGAGAGGGGTGGGCCAGAGAGAAAGATCTTGACATCATCTATTTATAGGTCATTGAAGACAGGGGCGAGGATGAAATCATCCAGGGAGAATGAGTGGAGTAAGGGAAGCCCCTGCTCCTGAGGATGGAGCCCTGGGGTCATGGAGAGGTCAGGATCTGATCAGAGAACATGGGAATGACCCTGACCATGCAAATCAGGAAAATCAGGAAAAAGCCAATTAGAAAGTTGAGCAGCTAAGGGCTGGCCAGATAGCTCAGTGGATTAAAGTGCCTGCTTAGGCAGAGGCAGGAACCAAAGTTCAATCCTTGGCATGCTGTGCTGGCCCCACGCCCAGGGTCTGCTGAGCCCTGCATGAGACAGCGTGGTGGTGACGGCTTGCCTGTAATCCCAATGCTTGGGAGGCTGAAAAACAGGAGGAATCGCTATGAGTCCTATCTGTGTCATGAGACCCTGTACTAAGTACATTTTTTTTTAAATTTTAGGGAGGGTCTACCTTGGAAGGGTGTTCAGGGTCTCACTACTAGATCGGACTTGTAGTGATGCTCCCATTTACAGTCTCCCAAGTTTGGGGATTACAGGCACGCACCAGCATGCCCTGTCTCAATTGCCATCTCGGCACACTCCTGGGGCGGAGTCAGCATGGCAAGCCTGGGGATCAAACTCCTGGCCCCTGAGTCTGCCTAAGCAGGCACTTGAATCTGCTGAGCTGTTTGGGTGGCCCAAAAGTCCTAGTTTTAACTCTTATCAGTACAGCTAGTCATCCAGCTGTCTAGCTGCCTCACTCCCAACGGAACTCAACTATTTTCTGTATAATTTTGCAAGGCCCAGGATTTTATGCACCTTCAACCTTACAAGATAGCATCCAGTCAGGGCTGGGGGGATGGCTCAGTAGAATAAGCACTTGCCTGGCAAGCGCAAGGACCTGAGTTCAATCCCCAGTTCTACCAAAAAATAATAATATATATACATCTGTCTCCCAGTCGTTTTCCCATGCCATGCCCGACAATTCCAGGTGCTGCACACCCCATAGGCGGCCCAATTTTAATTTAGGGGAATTCAGTGATGGTGAAGTCATAGCCCATTGGTTAGTTTCCTTCGTGTTACCAACGACGCAGCACATGCTGCGTAGCACACGAGTCACGAGGCGCTATTCATATTCTGCTCCAGAGACAGCGCAGGGTGGAACATACCAGTGGCCCTGCAGTTAAGGCTTTTCTTTCTATTGATCTTTTGTGACATTGTTACATTTTGTCCATTTTCTACTGAGTCATCTTCACTGCTTTTTTTACTTTTTTTGGAGTCAAAGTCTCCCTGTGTAGTCCCAGCTAGCTTTGAACTCACCATGTAGCCCAGGCTGATCTCAGAGTTGCAGGGATCCTCCTGGCTCTGCCTCTCCAGTGCGCTGCCATACCTGGCTTATTTTTGAGACAAGGTCTGCTAGTGTAGTTCGGTTGGCCTTGAACTCTGGGCAATTCTCCAACCTCAGCCTCCCAAGTGCTGGGATTATTGGTGTCCTTAGCTATAGTTTTGGTCGCTATGCAGTTCAGACTGGCTTGTGCTCACTTTGTAGCCCACACTGGTCTCTAACTCGCAGCAATCCTCCTGCCTCAGTGATTACAGACGTGAGCCACGGTGCCTGGCCTTTTTCTGGCTTTGGTATCAGGAATTGAACTCAGGACCTTGTACTTGCCAGGCAGGTACTTGGGCCACTGAGCTATATCCCCAGTTCTCCTCTGGTTTTAGTATCAGGATAATGCTTGCTTCCAGGAATGAATTTGGGAGTATTGTTTCATTGTTAATTTCATGAAAGAGTTTGGGAAGAGAATTAGGTCTTCTCTAAATTTCTTGCAGAATTTAGCAGTAAGTCTATCAGGGC
>NW_004524587.1:6463147-6464719 GCF_000260255.1 Octodon degus
TAGGAATCTGGTCATGGTTTATTCTCTTTTGAAAATTTATTTATTTATTTTTCTGCAAAGCTTTATTCCAGAGGGACTCCGTCCTTGGAAGCTGCCTTCCTCATGATGGCCACCAGCATATTGCTCAGCTCCTTGAGCTTCCTCTTGGCTGGAAGGGTACATCCCCACCCTTTTCTTGCTGAACTTGAGGGTGCACTTATCTTTGAAGACCTTGAGCAGCTCCATGGTGTGCCACTCATAAGGGGCAAAGCCGCACACCTCCCATGTCCCACACGAACTTGGTGTGTTTGGTGAGGCATCCCCAAGGGTGGCTGTGCCTCGGTTTGCTCACATTCTGAATCACCTTGTGGCCCCTGTTGAGGCCCAAGGCCACGGGATAGGGTAGGGCCAGGGCTACTGTTCTTAGATGGCTGCTATAGCTTAAGTGATACAGGGAACCTCCAAATGACAGAGAGAAAAAACTTATCTCCCAACCTAAAAAGTACCTGGGACAAGTTCGTGTTCTCTGAAACTGAAGAATGAATTTTAGGAACAAACGGAGGTCAAGAGCAGAATATATTTATCGAGGGAAAGAAAGCTTCTATCAGAGAGAAGGACAGAAGGGGACTCAAGCAGGTTGTCCCTGGGAAGCTGTCTCTTCCAGGGACTTTTATGGAGGAAAACCATGTGAGGCAGGTCTCAGGTGGTGGAGAAGACATGGGAATTCGCTTAGGTGGGCATGAGGTGGGACAAAACTATGGCCAACCAATGAGATTACAAGCACCATTGCTCAGGTAAAATGGATTGAATCCAGTACCAAATGGGCAAGCCAGTCATGTAGCAAATGGGCATGAATAGGGACCTGTTGGGGGTTGGGTTAGTGACTCACTTGGGCTCTTTCAAAGTGATTGATACCTATTTAGAATATCAATCCTTGATGCCCATCCCTAGGGAAGTATGTAACTGTGCTTCCTCTTTTGTCTTGGTCTTGAGGTCTGGCCCATATGGGCGTGTCTGTCTCTTCCAAGTTGCAAAGTCACCTTGTCTTCCATCTTGTCTCCTTGAAGGCCTGGCCCTGTCTGACTTCCTGTAATATTTCTATCTAATTCAGCTGCCTACAACAGAAGGACCAGCGCTGTGTGGAACCATGGGAAATCTTGGTCATGGTTTATTTAAAACATGTTTTACAATTTTCTTTTTTAACTGAGGATTCAACCCAGGGCCTTTACAATGGGCTATATCTCTCGCTCTACCTCCTTTTTTGATTTTGAGATAGGGTCTTGCTCAATTTCCCAGGCTGGATTTGAACTTGTGACCCTTATGCCTCAGGCTTCCAAAGTGCCAGGCTTATCAGCATGCAACATCACAGCCAGCCTGTTTACTAAAATTTGGGATTTTTCTCTTTGTTGATAAGTAAAATCAATCTATATTGTTTTCTTGTGTACTATTTTATACAAGTTTGGTATTGAGATGTCTCAAAATGATCTTGTGATTGTTTTCTTTTCCTAAACTTTGAAACAGTTTAAATAAGGAGTTCCTGCCAGGAGTGGTGGTGCACGCCTGTAATCCCAGCACTCAGAAGGTTGAAACAGG
>NW_004524587.1:6465914-6486690 GCF_000260255.1 Octodon degus
TATTTAGTTCATATTCCCACCCACCTTTGCTGCCAAGCCGTGCTGTTTGGTAACCCAAGTAAGGCTGGAGCCCTTCAAAGACCTTTTCATTAAAAAACAAAAACAAACAAAACATGGTCTTGCTCGCTAGGAGTAGGGGCATGTACCTGCAATCCCAGCACTCAAGGGGCTACGCAGAAGGCCTGCCCCGAGTTCAAGGCCATTCTAGTTACAGGCAACACGGTCTCAAATGATGAAGATAATAAGGGGAAGGGGCATTACGGGAGGCTGGAGATAACCAGAATATATGCCACAGCAAGAGAACTGTTGAGTTTGAAGCCAGCCCAGATGTTGAATTATAGTGAATTGGTCTCAATTTTTTTAAAAAAGGACCTCGGTGTAGTGGTGCACACCTGTAATTCCAGCACTCAGGAGGCTGAAACAGGAAGATCACTGTGAGTTCCAGACCAACCTAGCCTACAGTGTGAGCTCCAAGCCAGCCTGAGCTACATAGCAAGAACCTGTCTCAAAAAAAGAAAAAGTTCCACTAAAAATGCAGGCAGACTGCTTAGGCAAGTGCAGGGACTGGGTTTGATCCCTGGTACCACATGCCACCCTGACCCAGGCCTGGGGCACACCTATAATCCCAGTGCTGGGGAGACTGAAAACAGGTGGACCACTCCGAGTCCAAGCTGTGTAGTGAGGCCCTGTACCAACATTAAATAAATAAACAAATAGATAAATAAATGCAGGCAGGGGCTGCCAGACAGCTCAGCGGCATGTAAGTGCCTGCCTTGTAAGTGCAAGGTCCTAAATTCAATCCCCAGTAACCTCCCCCCCCAAAAAAAAAATAACTCAACTTAGCTAAAACTGCAGGCAGATATAAAAGGATGTATATTTGCTGCTCGTGGGCACCACCGAAGTATAGTTGCAGGCTCTCTTGCAAATGCCATCATGTCTAAGTCGAGTCTCCTAAGGAACTGGAACAGCTGCAGGGGCTCTGCACTGGAGGGCTGAGCCCTGAAACAACCGGTGAGTCTGGAAGCCGCTGAGGAATGTGGAACACCGATGGCCTTGGTGGTCAGGAGGTCCAAACAGCAAGTGCTGGGGCTTTGGGTTTGTCACTTATGCCACTGAGGAGGAGGTGGATGCGGCATTGAACGCAAGGCCACACAAGGCAGATGCAAGAATGTGGGACTGGAGGGAGCCATCTCAGATTCTCAAAGACCTGTGCCCACTGCACCGTGAAGATCTTTGTTGGGGGGGCCAGGGAGATGGCTCAGTAGACTAAGCACTTCCCTGGCAAGCACAAGGGCCTGAGTTCAATCCCCGGTTCCGAAAAAAAAAGATCTTTGTTGGAGGCATTAAAAAAGACACTGAAGAACACCTACAAGATTATTTTGAACAGGAGGGAAAAACTGAAGCAACTGAAATCATGACTGACCAAGGCACTGGAAAGAGGGGCTTTGCTTCTGTAACCTTTCCGGACATGATTCTATGGAGAGGACTATCATGCAGATATACCAGACTGTGAATGGCCACAAGTTATGACAGGACAGCCCTGTACGAGGAGATGGCCAGCGCTTCATCTAGCCAGAGGTCACAGTGGTTCTGGACTTTTTGCTGGCTGGTGTCTATAGAGGTGGTTCTGGTGGCAATGTCATTTTTTTTTGGGGGGGGGGCAGAACTGGGGATTGAACTCAGGCCCTTTCGCGGAGGGACAGTGCCAATTTTGGTCAGAGTTTTATGTATTTGTCCCCCCAAAGCCTCATGCAGTCATTGAGGTGCAGTTCTAGTTTGATTAATTCATGATCCAAGGCTGGGATTATGGGTCTGAGTACCGCTGGGATTTTTATGGGTGTGAGCACTACACCCAGCCTGGGGCAGACAGTCTGAATCTAAGGAGACAGATTGCTCTGTGGCCACTGTTGCTGCTACCCCTCCCTTGCTCTCTGCTCTTTGCCGCCGCCATGAAAGGTTGCTCTGCTATGTGCCGCTGTTGGCAGTCAGCTGAGTATGGAATGAAACCTCCAGTAACTGTGAGCTAATTAATCCTTTCCTTCATTTTGGGTGTTGGGTATTTATCCAAGTAACAAGAGAAAACTAACAGGAGGGAAGTTAAGCAGTGGAGGTGGCTTTGTGGCCGTACAGGGTTACCATGGATTTGGTCATGAAGGGAGCTGTTTTGGAGGTGGTGGAAGTTAGTGATTTTGGCAGTAACAGTGATCAATCTTCATATCTGGGGCCCATGAAGGGCACAAACTCTGGAGGCAGAAGATCCAAGCCCTGTGGTGGCAGAGGCCAATACTCTGCCAAACCACAAAATCAAGGGTGACTATAGCAGCTCTGGCAGCAGCAGTCACAATAGCAGTGGCAGGTTTAATACTGCCAGGGACAAAGTGCAAGAGGAGAACCACAGAAGTGTCAGGGAAGCTACGGGTACAACAGATAATCTGATCGTGATGCTGAATAAATGTCTTTAAGAAAAAAAAAAGGATGTATATCAGCTTGATATAGATTAATGGGCTGTGAAATGTTAAATGAAAAAACAATGTATCAGTATATGTTTTCCTTTACGTAAGAAAAAAATAAGGATATATATTCATAATTAACTTTAGTTCTAAAAATACCGAAAAAGAGGTCAGTCCCCGTAAGGGGCAAATCACAAAAGAGCAGTGTCTCAACCATGGTGGCAGACACCTGTAAGCCCAGCACTCAGGAGGCTGAGACAGGGCAGACTGCTCCGAGTCTGAGACCAGCCTGGGGGCTACACAAGCAAGCACAAGGCTGGCCTAACTGCACAGCAAGAATTTGTCTCAAAAAAAAAAGAAAGAAAAAGAAAGCAGCACTGGGAACAAGACGGCCATGAATACCTGTTTCTATAGTATTGATACCTGGACCATGTGAGTATGCTAACCATGCAAAAAGCTGCCTTCTATATTAAAAATGTGAGTATAATAGAATATAGTAAATATTTTTTTACATTTAAGATTTATCTCACACCTGATTTTAAATGCTGTTTTTTTCTTCTGGATATTACAAATATTTCTATGTGAAAAAAAAAGCTCCCTTTACACCCTGAGTTTTTGGGGTTTGTTTTTGAGACAGGGTCTTGTGACACAGTTCAGGCTGGCCTCAAACTCATGGCAATCCTTCTGCCTCAGCCTCCAAAGTGCTGAGATTACAGGTATGTGCCACCCTTCCTAGAAAAGTCACTTATGACCACAGACACTCTTTCCCATCCCAGACTGGGCAAGGCCTCTACAAGCCCTTCTTCTTTTTTTTTTTTTTAATTTTTTTGGCAGAACCAGGGATTGAAATGGGGCCCTTGTGCTTGCCAGAGAAGTACTTATTCTACTGAGCCATCTCCCCGGCCCCTACAGGCCCTTCTTGTGCACTGACAAATGTAGAAGCCATTTCTCTGACCCATCCAGAGGTGAATAAAGGACACGGTCACACTGCAGTGCCTTTATAGAGGAAATTTTATTGTTAATCATTTACCTTAACAGTTTCAGAAAGAGGAACAGATTAGCTCAGTCCAACATGATTGGCAGTTGGCAAAATCTAGTGAAGCAAGTGTCCTGATTGCTAAGGATTTAATTTGGATGCTTTTAATACTTAGCCATCTAACACTTCAAACATAATCCAGAATAAATGCATCGTTTCTTCCCTTTCCCTTTAACACTGCACCTACCTCACTTCATTATGGAAACAGTTTCATTAAATAATTCCCAGAGAAAACTACATCACTTGTTCCCAGAGGAACAAGCTCCCTGGAGAACAGAGCCATGAGGATAGTGCACAAAAGAAAACTTCAAAATAAAACTCTGTAGGATAATTTACTAGTCTAAGGAAACAAACCCAATATATTAAGAAATAAATCCAGTTACAAATGCACTCAAGAGGTCTATGTGGAGAGGTGGGTGAACACCTGAAAACAGCTGGCTATTTACAAGATACACAAGCAGGAACAGTGCACTTATCAGCCCAGCGCTGGCCCTCAGAAGCCGAAAGTGTTCTCTCCGCTGTAGGCCACGTATAAGAATCCATCTTCATCCTTTTCCTTCTCGTAAAGCTGCCCCATAGTTAGGCTTGAAAGAGAAAGAACAAAATAATCATTGAAAATGGAGTCGGGTGTCAGGAGGAAAAAAGCTGGCCTGAGGATGAGTTTGATCCTTGCTGGCAGGCACTAAAAATTACTCAGGTATCAGTGCCTGCTGTAACCTGTGACGTGTGCGAGAAGGGAACTGCAGCCACGCAAGGATCAGCAGTCAGTAGAGACAAGTAGATGCAAAGGGGGGCATGGTGGCACACACGTGTCTTCGCAGCACTTGGGAGGCTGAGGCAGGAGGACGACTGTGATTCAAGGCTAGTCTGAACTACATAACGACTGTCTCTACTCCCTCCCCACCCCCCAAAAAAACAGACTTCAAAAACCTAGGAGCAAAGTCTCCAATCCCTATCCTGGAAGCAGGCCCATTCATCTCACCTTTACAAGTAAATCCATTGAAAAAGAAAAAAACCAGCTCTTTGATTGAACCGTGGTCCCTGGGCTTTGCTGAGCTTGTTCTAAGTAGGTGCTTTAGACCACTGAGCCATCTCACCAGCCCCCCTAAATGTCTTTTAGACAGGACAAAGACAAAAGCAAGCACAATGAAGAGCCTTCGTGGGATGAAGGACCCTGGTAACAGCAGCAGAATGGACTGAGTCTTATTCAGACAGGTTTATTTGAAGATTTGTAAACTGGACTTAGCATGACAGGCACAGCAGGTCATTCTTGTGCTAAGTCCCCGGCCAACCTGTGCCCGGCCATCTGTATCAGCGCCATTTCCCTTAAACATAGTTGCATACTGTGTAAATCTCCCGCTGTGTCTGGGATCCAAACAGCCCTCCAGAAATAGAGGTTTCTTAATCTAAACAAGTGGGTGGGAGGCTGGCTTCCTAAAGACATAAAACAGATTGCAGTCGAGACTGAATCTAGTGCTACCATGAAACTGAGTTGTCCTGGCTCCAGAGTGTGTCTAGTAGCACCCGCAACCCCCCCGCCAGCTCTGGCCGTGTGACTGTACTATCCGAGACAGGCAAGACATGCGGACACACTGAGCAGCAGTGTGATACAAGCGGGAGGAAGACGCTGGTCCAGGGCACTAGCCCAGACAGGCACAAGTATGCTCAGAGTAGCCGTGCGCACGGCAGATGCCTGGAATCCCAGCCCCTGGGAGGCTGAGGCACAATAACCATGAGTTCAAGGCTAGCCTGGGCTACATAGTGAGTTTAGGACCAGCCTAAACTATACAGCAAAACCCTGACTCAAAACAAAAACAAAAAAAGCTTAAATTATAGGATACAGTGGACCAAGGGCACTGTGGGACATAAAGAGGTGCCCCAGGTCTCAACTTGATGGAGCAATAATCTCCCTGCTGCTCTGAAACTGGTGCTGACTGGGACTTGTGTGTAAATGGGGACAAAGGCCACACTCATAAAGGGGCGTTTTTCCTTTCCTATGCTTTCTACCCCATGTGCAAGCTGAGCTCTGGTGGCTGTGAGTAAATGATTAAGTACCAGTGTGAGGGTGGATGAATATGAATGAGATGACCTATCATCAGCATCTCATATGATAAAGCAACGCTTCAGGGTGCTGATGCACACCTGTGTGTGATCTCAGCACTCAGGAGGCTGAGTCAGGAGGATCACCGTGCGCTCAGGGCCATCCTGTACTACAAAGTGAGACCCTGCGTCAAAAAAAATAAAAATAGTACTGCCTGTGAGATTTTTTAATCTTGAATTTAGAAAATCAGAACTGCCTGAAAAAAATATATAAGTATAAAAATAAATAAGATAACCTCTTTAATAAATAGTGCTGGAGAAACTGGCTCTACATATGCTGAAAATTAAAATTGGATTCATATCTTTTAACATGCACTAAGCTAAATTTGAAATGGAGCAATGATAAAAATGTAAGACAGAAACATTAAATCTGCTGGAAGACAATAGGTAAAACTCTTGAAGACAATGGTGTAGGCAAAGACTTTGTAAATAAAATCCCAATCACACAGGACCTATCACAGAAAATCAATCTCATTAAAAAGGTTTTTTTCCCCGTTGTTTTTTTCTTTGTATTTTAGGACAGGGTCTACAGGGTCTCACTACACAGATCAGACTCATAGTGATTCTCCCGATTTCAGCCTCCCAAGCACTGGGATTATAGGCGTGCACCACTATGCCATCTCAGTGCGCCCCCGGGGCAGGGCTGGCACGGCGCACCAGGCATTGAACCCAGGCCGATGTGTCTACCTAAATGGGCACTTTAATCCGCTGAGCTATTTGGCCAGCTCTTTCCTTAAAGTTTTTGCACAACAAGAGAAACCATCAACAGAGTGAAGAGACAACCCATAATGTGGGGGGAAAAATGTTTGCCAGCTGTTCCTCAAAGAATTACTATTGAAAACACCATAAAGAACTCAAAAATATCAGACCTCCCACATAAAGAGACAAATTAAAAAAGGGCATCTGAGTTGAATACACATTTCTGAAATGAAATAGAGCAAGTAAACGTATGAAAAAAATGTTCATTATCACTGGTCTTTGAGAGATGCAAATTGAAACAACAGCGAGATTCTAATCTCACCCCAGAAAGAACAGCTATTACCAAGAAATCAACCAATAACAAATGCTAGAGTGTCTATGGGTGAAAAAGAACCCTTCTCCACTGTTGGCAGGAGTGTAGACTGGTACAATCACTGTGGAAACTGATGTGGAGATTCTTCAAAAAACTAGGACTGGGGCCGGGGATGTGGCTCAGTGGCGCAGTGCCTGCCTAGCAAGCGAGAGGCCCCGAGTTTGATTCCTGGTACCAAAAAGAAAATAGTAAAAATAAGACCAAAAAAAGTCCCTTTGGGAAAAAAAAAAAAAAAAAAACACCTTTATGGACTGGGGAGATGGCTCAGTGGAGTAAGTGCTTCCCTGGCAAGCATAGGGGCCTGCGTTCTAATCCCTGGTTCTGAAAAAAAAAAAAAAACAAACTAGGACTGGAGGTCCCATTTCACTCAGCTATTCCTGGCTGGGTATCTTCCCAGAATTTTAAAACATCGTACCACAGTGATATATGTGTACCCATGTTTATAGCGGCACAATTTGTCATAGCTAGATCTTGAAAACAATCCAAATGCCCATCAACTGAGGAAGGGATTTTTTAAAATGCCGTATTTTTATACAGTAGTATACTACTCAGCCATGAAGAATACACCGGAGACATTTTTAGGTAAATGGATGCAACTCAGGACCATACTCATAAATGAAATAAACCAGATGCACATGTGTAACATTATATTGTCTCCCTGCAGATTAAAATCCAAAATGTAGCTGGGGAGACAGCCAGTGGCATAAGCGCCTACCTGACAAGAGCAAGGGCCTGAGTTCGATCTCCAATACCAAAAAAAAAAGGCCCAAAACGTACAATAGGTATTGTAAAATGGGAAGAAAATGTTCTTTTTTTTTGACTATCTGACAAGAGCAAGGTCCTGAGTTCGATCTCCAATACCAAAAAAAAGGTCCAAAACGTACATTAGGTATTGTAAAATGGGAAGAAACTGATCTTTTTTTTTTTGTTTTTTTGAGGACCCGGGGATTGAACTCAGGTCCTCGCGCTTTCCAGGGAAGCGCCTATTCCACTGAGCCATCTCCCCAGCCCTCCCCCCCAAGAAACTGTTCTAAAACAAAGAAACTGGGATGAGGAAATGGAGAAAAGGAAAGCTTTGTGATAATCTTGCACTCTGAGTAACAATACATAACATTTGAAACACTGTTACCCTCCTATTATCTTGTTTTGAAATGTTATTTTTCTCTTTTTAAAATTTTTTCTCTCTTAAAAAAAAACTGCAAAGGGTCACCCATTTATAACATTCAGCAGATTAAAACACCTGTTTAGGCAGACACTGGGGCAGGGCTCAATCCTGTCACACGTTGCCGGCCCCGCCCCCAAGGGACACTGAGACTGCCACTGAGGTGCACCTGTAATCCCAGTGCTGGGGAGGCTGAAAACAGGAGGATCACTATGCGTCTGAGCTGTGTAGTGAGACCCTGAACCAAATAAATTAAAAAAAACAACAACAACAAAAACCCGGCCTCAAACAGCATTACTTAATAAAAATTCCTGCTGTGATAGAAACGTCCAATGTCACTGCTGTCCAGAATAGTAGCCACAGCTACATTTAGCAAGTGAAATGTGACTCATCTAATTGGGATGTGCTGTAGGTATAAAACATAACATTTCAAAGACAGTGTCAAATAAATTATCTAGATTTTTATTACATGTTGAAAAATTTTAGATATACATTAAATAGCTAAAAATAATTTTACTTTTTTGATGTGGCTACTAGAAAATTTTACAGTCATGAGCAGCAGCACCTCAGAACACAGGTCTTGGAAAGGGCAGTGGCAGGGAGAGGGAAGCGGCTGGCTACAGTGCAGTCTCCACTTTTTGGCACCTGGGAATCCCGGGGAACTTTAATCAAGCCAAGCCCCACCCCAGGCCAATTACATCAGAATGTCTGGAGGTGGACCCAGGCATCCGCATTTTTTTTTTTAAATACCTGAGATGATTCTAGGGTACCAGGATTAAAAACAAAGATGCCTATCCTTTTGGGGATGGGGAGTGGCCATGTGACTAAGGAACAGAGTGACAAACCAGAAGTGAATGAGCAGCCAGAAATTAGCAGAGGTGCTACTCATAGACCTAAGCACCCCAAGACTCAACCTGGTGGCTGGGACCACCCAAAAAGAAATCTCACTTTTCTGGGAGACTTCTCACACTGGGGCTAATGGGAGGGGCCGAGGAGATGGCTCAGTAGTATAGGTGCTTCCCTGGCAAGCCCAAGGGCCCAAGTTCAATCCCCAATTCTGCAAAAAAAAAAAAAAAAAAGAGGCTAATGGGAAACCTGGACAGCTAGTGCCATAGTGCCTTAGCTCTTTTCACTGCACTCAGTGAAGTACCGGGGAGCCTTTGTGCCTGTGGAACATCTATCTCCCCGCTGCTATTAACCAAATGAGTTTAAACAGTAGCAAACACTGCAGTTCAAAGACAACTACTCCTGGTGCTTACGGCAAGTTCGGTTTTTACCTGAAAGACGAAATTCTGCTCTTTACCTAGCAAGTGAGAAGCCCTATTGGAACACCCTAAATGGCACTGCTAAATGAAACTACCTGAGAAGCTCTACTTATGCCAGTGGCCCACCCCTGATTCTCCACACTGTCCTCGGGGAACAGTGATCCCTGGAACGCTACAATCTAAGGCAGGCTGAGACTCAGCCCTCAGACTGGGGAAGATACACAGCCCTTAATTATGCAGCTGTTGTCACTTTCCACCTTCAGATTCCACTGACTTTTAAAACTTAATTTATCAATTTAAGCAGTGATCATGCAACTCTAGAAGTTAATAATCTAACAATAACAGCATAACATGTGCTAAACACTGGACCGAAGTTGCGTAATATTAACTATACCTTTACAATAAATAAATGATAAAGCTTGTGAGCTTTGTTTATTATACAGCAGGCACTTTTGTTATCCATAGTGTAAAGATAAGAAAACTAAAGTATGGAGAGATCAAGTAATTTACTACAGATCACAAAACAGCATATTCTTACCATCAACCTGTGCCATCCCCATGTGGATGCCTGGACAGCTGCCAAGTCTGTCCTGATGACCCAACAGCCTGCACACCTTCCCTACAGATCATCCTTAGAACGCAGCTTCCCACACACACATTTCTGTACCAGTCAGGTGGACATCAAGCTCATACATGAGGCCACTGTTGGTCTCCACCACACACAGAGCAGTGAGGGAATGGGTCTTGGGTCTCTCTCCTTCAAATCCTTTTTTTTTTTTTTTTTTTTAAATGCATTTAGTACAGGACTATAGGGCCTCACTACACAGATTAGACTCATAGTGATCCTCTTGTTTTCAGCCTCCCAAGTGCTGGGATTACAGGCATGCACCACCACGTCCTTCAAATCCTTTAATGTGACAACTAATGGTTGTGCCTAATGACTTCAAGAGTCCATGCTACTGTCCCTTTATCAGGCAGAATCATGGAGAAGCTTTACTGAGCTGGCAGCAGCACTGTGTTCTTACAGCCAGGATAAGAAACTGGACAACTAACAATGCTCAGTGCTGAACAGCTGCCTGATTTTCAGATCCCACTGGGTATGATAAAACAGGACCAGCACACTCACACAGTGTAATGATTTGAAATGGTACTTAGGGGACTGGACCACACACATGCAGTGTCAAGAGTAACTTGGCCTGAAGCCAAGAAACAGAACTGGGCCCCAAACAGAACTAAAGAAAAACAAAAACTTGTTTTAAGTCCAATTAAGTCCATATTTAAGAGGGTGGAGGGATAGCTGTCCCAGCTGCATAGTGAAACCCTGTACCAAATAAATAACTAAAAAAAAAAAAAAAAAAGTCCATACTCAAGCTGAGTGCAGTAGCCCACTCCCATGATCTCAGCTTACATAGAGGCTGAGGCAGGAGGATGGCAAGTTCAAAGCCAGCCTGGGCTACTAAGCAAAACCTGTCTCAAAAACAAGCATCGAAGTGGTGAGGATGTAGCTCAGTGATTGACTGTTTAGTACGCTCAGGCCACAGGTCCAATTCCCAATACTTAAAAATAAAAAATAGGACCTGGGAGATGGCTCAGTAGAATATGCGCTTCCCTGGCAAGCGCAAGGGCTTGAGTTCAATCCCTGGTTCCACCAAAAGAAAAAAATAAATAAAAATAAAAATAAAAAAATAAAAAATAAAGACAGTGGCACTTCCAGGTTTTAAAAAAATCAATGAGTACCACACAAATTATTCTGACTAAAAAGGATCATGAGTCACAAGGTAACAGACACTGAAAAGTTCTAACTTATGTTGAATGCCAAACAGAAATGAGTACCAAGATAAGACTCTCATGTCAAGATGGACTGAATACCAAATTCAATGTTTCAAAGCAGCTGAGTACCACTGTATGATTTTTTTTTTTTTTGGCGGAACCGGGGATTGAACTCAGGCCCTTGCGCTTGCCAGGGAAGCACTTATTCTGCTGAGCCATCTCCCCAGTCCCCTAAGGTATGATTATATGTTCAAGCAAAGTGCAAGGAGACAAAATCTCACCTAGTGGGCACGTGGTGTATGGCAGCAGATTAGGAGGCATTCCAGAAGCCTCTGAGAACACGACCTTTCCTCTCAGAATTCAGACCTGAGCCACACAGCACTAAGCAACTCATCACTGGCACAGCCAGGGACCCAAAACACAGAGGCAGCACATCTATCCAGCTCTGCTGCCCAGGGTGCTAGCTGGCGGGCCAGGTGACTTGCAAGCTGTGCTCAACTCCAAGGCTTCCTACCTGCTCCAGGGAGGTGACTGTGGAAGAACCAGACAGCCTCCAGCTCCTGACTAACGCTCATCCAACACTGTGGCACCAAGGATTACATGTGATTAACCCAGGAGTATGCTGTTCTGCAGAGAGGCAGCAATGAAACCTTCCAAACTCCAAGTCTCACAGCGTAATAGGAAAAGACAATAACAGAGGTGAGCCACAAAACTAAGGGTAGGGGCCAGGGAGATGGCTCAGTAGACTAAGCGCTTCCCTGGCAAGTGCAAAGGCCTGAGTTCAATCCCTGGTTCTGAAAAAAAAAAAAAAAAAAACAAACAACTAAGGGGAGGTGGGACCCTGAAGCCTTACTCATTCCTCCATTCCAGGTCACACAGATCCAGGTAAAAGCACTTCTCTAGTGAGTGAATTAATCAGTGACAAAGGTGTCTTTCAGCAAGGTCCACATCCAAGGGAAACAGGTGTATACTACTCAACAAGGAGGCTGGCTTAGACCTTCACGGATGCCTAAGCCCCAAGGAATCTGCCTTCCATATCAACCAAGGGCAGGTCATGGACCTGAGCCCCAGTGTGACTCATGAAGTGGCTAGGCTGATCCACACACCTGGCCAGCCATCTGCTGTGCCGCCGTGTGCTTCCACCAGTCCTAGACTACTCCTGTCTCCTCTAGCAGGCCAGGTTGGGTGCAGTGAGGTAGGAGGCACCAGGCTGGGAAGGTGCAAGCTGCAAACTGAAAGTAACCTAGCCCCAAAGGCATCCAGAGGTTCAAAAAAACGTGAAGGTGAACTACTTCACTTTCCTCTGTCAGATTCTTCTCTGATAAACACAAACCTTTGTTCCTCTGGAAATAAACCCTGTTTTGTTGTTGTTGTTGTTGTTTTTTGGTTTTTGGTTTTTTTTTTGCAGAACCAGGGATTGAACTCAGACCCTTGCACTTGCCAGGGAAGTGCTTATTCTACTGAGCCATCTCTCCAACCCCTAACCCCTGTTTTTAAAGAGGTATTTGATAGGTTTTTCCGACCCAGACCCACCACAGCAGAGAAAAGGCAGGAGGAAAAAGGGAAAGGGGCTTTATTATCTTTGAGGACAGAGAAAATCACAAAGATAAGGGATTCTCTGAATTGGAACAAAGGAAGGCTGAGGCTTTTATGGATGTTGTCAGGGGTGGAGTTTGAGCGGGATTTTTAGAAATACCTGAGAAGCTGATGGGGTCTTCCCTGAGGCAACAGGAAAAGTGAAAGGAGACTGTACTCTGGGCTGAATTGGAGAAGAGGGAAGGTGGTCTCTGGGAAGATAAGCTACTATTTTAAGGGCTTCAGCCATATTAGATGACCACTGTAATAATTTAGCAATTCATACTAGGGCTAGAATCTATCACTTTCCTTCCTTAATTTGGGGTGTCTGGCATTGTGTCCCAGCAACCAGGGAAAAGTAACTAAGACATGGGACATTGTAGCACATTCCTGTTCAAGGCCAACCTGGAAGCACAGCGAGACCACTTCCCTTCTCCCCAAAAAACACAAAATGACCCCAAGACTTCAGAAGCAACTAAACACTATAATCTTAAATGGCACTTGTTTTCCCACAAAGAATTGTAACGTTGTAGAGATATTTTAACTAATAACACACTCCTGTTTCTATTTTAAACATGGCATAAAGAAGATTCTTGACTGTGCTCTCAAAAAGACCAAAGGCCATTGGCAGATCTGGACTTCCCTTTAAAGTCATGCCTCAGAAACCTAACAAATACCAAAGTTCTCTCTCAGTTCTGCCTACACCAAGGCAAAGTTCCCCTTCTGGGTTGGGCCTGACTCTTAGTGTAGGTAACTAGGTAAAGTACCCAACTTTCCAATGCTAAGTGGAAAAAGCAGTTGAAATCCCCCCTACTTTTCTTTTTGCACTTATGCCAAGGAGCTATATCCCTGCCCCTTATTGGTTTGTCTTTTTGAGATAGTGTCTCACTGTGTAGTTCAAGCTGGCCTAGAACTCACAGCAATCCTCCTGCCTTGGCTTCCTGATTGCCCAGAATTACAAGAATGTGCCAATGCACCCAGCTGAAATCCCCCGCCGCTGCTTTTTAATGTATTTGGTGCAAGATCTCAATATGCAGCTTGGACTCCTAGTGATCCACCTGTCTTCAGCCTCCCCAGCACTGGGATCATAGGCGTGTGCCACCATGCCTGGTTTCAGTGGCCAGCTCAGCACTCTTGGGGGTGAGGCCACAGCACATGGTGCCAAGGATTGAACCCCAGTCCCTGCACTTGCCTAAGCAGGTGCTTAGTCCACTGAGCTATTTTGCTGGCCCTTCCCCCTTTTGTAAAGAAAAAGAACTTGAAAGAATTAAGCAAGTAGAATTCTTAGGGACTTGTCACAGTTTCTAGAATTAGTATTCAATACTAACTTAAACAATAATCACAATACCCTCTACAGTTACCACCCAAGCCCAGCTATCAGGCAGAAATAACTGAACTTATTCCCATGATCCTTGTATAGATGTCAGTTATGGGAAGAAAAGGGCTTCTGCAGGCCTGACTCCATCTTTCTCTCCTCTGATTTCCGCCATCACTTAGGCTACAAACACTGGGCGAAGGTTACAGGAGGCTGGAAAGTGCTGAAGAGGCTAAACTGCACTGGGGAGGAGACACTGAAGTGGAGTCACATATCAGCTTTAGGAAGAAGATCCTAAGGCACTTTCTTTATGCTGCTAGATGTAACTGTATTTGCATAAAGCCTAATAATTTCACATGCTTTGCTTATAGATAAACTTGTTTTCAATAATAAAATTCCCAAATGAACAAAAATATTGGGCAAGAAGTCTTTAGCTGGGCCAGGAACAGTGGCATACACCTATAATCTCAGCATTTGGAAAGCCTGAGGCATTATAGTGAGTTCAAAGTTAGCCTGGACTATAAAGAGACCCTACCCTATCTCAAGGGACAAAAAAGATCATTTCATGGTTAAAAAGTGCTAAAGGACAGGAAAGAGTGGCCTTGACTCTTTACATCTTAGGAGTTGAATTCCTAGTCACTTGGTCCTAAAATCCTGACTTAGGGTGATATGCAGTCTGCTTAGGGTAAATTCTCCCCAGAGAAAAAGACAAATAGGACTTGAAATGGACCAAGGAACCTCAGCTGCCCTGAGAAATACTTTTCAATTCCAACCCTATTTATTTCTCCAATTTTATTTATACCTCAGGGAAAATGGGAAAGAGGCACCTGGTAAGAGGATATCATTTTAATCTTAAGATGACCGTGAAGCCATCAGAGAAATCTTAATGTCTCCAGAAGCCTGTTTCATTTCAATAAGTACCATGGGATTGATATGAGGAAGATAATGCCACAAGTCCTGGTCATCTGCTTCTTCTCACTAAGCCACCACCTCCAGGAAGGAGGAAACAAGAGTCACTAAGGCTCTCTAGAAATTCCAGGTAGTATGAAAGAAAAATGACCTCTAACCATCTTAAGGGAGCTGAAGTAACCATGGTAGCCCCAGGCTTCCTCCCCTGGTAAGAAGTGCACCCAGCAACAAACCTGTGAAGCTAGGCTAAACAATCCCAAGGGTGACAAGATTACCTCTGGAACATCACAGCTTCCAGAAAAGACCAACAGCATGGCAGGCCACAGCCTCTCCCCTCTGGCTAGACACCAGCCTTGGAAAGAAGCTTCCATTGTTTTTCCTGTGCTGCCTCCCCACCAAACACCAGAAGTACAGGTGGTAGAGACAGGAAGAGGAAATTAGACTAAAAAGTAACCAGAGGTTCCTGCCTTTAGTAGAAACAGACCAAGAATTTGGCTTAGGTGTCTTCTGAAATTTTCAAAAGGAATATATTCTTATAAACTGAACTAGCTTCCAGAGCTTCTAAAGAAGTGTTAGTCTGGGGGAAGCAGGGTATGGTGGCGCATGCCTTAATCCTAGCACTCAGGAAGCTGAGGCAGGACATGCTACACAGTGAGTTCAAGGCCAGCCTAAACTACACAGCAAGACCCTGTCTAAAAAATAAAAAAAAAAAAAAAAGTTATAGTACCTCAGGGATAACACAAAACCTAGTTTGGGTCACTAGGGTAAAATGTAGCCAGGAATTTATACAGATAGAGGAGGCAGGCTCCAGAATCTGGCTTACTGTCCAGTCAGAACTGGGAAAAGCCAGACCAAGGTTGTAGACAGCTAGTCAGTCCATTTTCTTTTTTTCACAGGAGACTAAAGCTGAGCTGTCAACTATACTACAAAGAGTACTGCCCCTGCCTAAATTCAGGCCCCAACTTATAATCAAAGATCATTCCTAGGCAGCACAATGGTCAAACAGTCAAAGTAACAGTTAAAGCAAGTGGTGCCAGGGGAAGTTTAAATTTATAAAAGAAACTTCCAAGCCCTTTATTACTTTTATCAGACCTGAGGATCAGGCAGACACCAACTCTGACAATAGCAAACAGGCAAGGGATTAACTAAAGCTGAGCTTCAGCAGGGCCTGCAAGCTCCTGGTGGAGAGCTATAGGGGTTCATTTCATAGGCCATTAGGAAAGACCTCATTTCAGTCCTCAGTTCTACCTATGGCTTAAGCCTAAGCAAGTTTTCACTCGGGTTGCAATTTTGCTGAGGACAGGCTGCTTCTTTTAAGTTCAAATCTTATTCTAAGTCAAAAGTGCATAGTACTGGGGCTGGTGAGATGGCTCAGTGGTCTAAAGCACCTACTTAGAACAAGCTAAGCTAAGCAAAACACAGGGACCACAGTTCAATCCCCCAGCACCACATGCCAGCCAGCCCTGCCCCCTGGTGGGCTGAACTGGCCGCATAGTACTGCTATCATTTACTTTTTCCTGACCTACTGTGATCAGAGAACATAAAAATCCAGATTTGGAGCCTTTAGAGCTTTCAAATCCCTAAAGTAGGCAAGCAGATGTTCCAACACTCAAGAGCACAGCTAGTAAACACATCTCACCTGGACTGTGGGACTGTCTTATCCACAAACAGGAAGATTGCCTTTTCAGAAGGAAGCTGGATCCTTTTCCTGATGATCCACATAAACTGAGCCACAGTGATGTCAGATGGAACCAAGTACTTCCGTTTGTCAATGTCAACAATCTGGGAGCCTGAGACCTTTTCCACAATCACCTGGAAAAGGAAAGAGAGATCAGGCATGGATTTCCTGCAGTGAGAGGTTCTAGTCCCACACAGGAAATTGATGGACAAAGTGTGGGCAAGTAGGTGGGTGGGCAACTGCATAGCATGAGAAAACTTTAAATTTAGCACAGGGTCTACAGGGTCTCACTACACAGATCAGACTTGTAATGATCCTCTTGTTTTCAGCCTGCCAGGCACTGGGATTACAGGCGTCTTCCACCATGCCCAGTCTCAATAATCATCCGGCTCAGCATGCCCTGAGGGTAGGGGTGGGGCCAGCACAGTCCTTAAGTAGGCATTTTAATCCCTGAGCTATCTGGCTGACCCTAGCATGAGAAAACTTGCCCATGGCTTTTTAAGCCACACACTCAGGAGGCTAGAATTGATATAAATGTATAATAGAGAAAGTGTAAATGCTTTTCTGTGGTCAGTTGTCTCTCTCATCTCTCAGCACCTAAAAGAGAGATACTATTAAGCATTTCAACATTTTATCTGGACAGCTGGGCGTGGCAGTACGTGTCTATAATTCCAGCACTCAACTCTCAGGCAGGAAGATCACCTCACCTCGGGTCTGAGGCCAGCCTGTGCTACATAGTGAGTTCAAGACTAGCCTAAACACTTAATGAGACTCTGTCTTAAAGAAAAAAGTCATTTTTTCTGAGCAGACACAAGAATATGTGGGTTTCATCTGTTAGTCCAGACCCCAGAATGGACCCACACTACTAGAGATTAAGATTCCAAGAAACACAAAAACTATTTCCCGCATCAAAAAGGAAGATAAGATCAGATTCACTGATTAAAGGGAAAAAGGGGTTATCAGAGGCTTTTCAGATCTTTTTTGATAAGACAAGGTGACAGCCTCACGTTGAGGAAAGCTATAAGTTAGATACAAAGATGAAGAGAAAAGTACCACTTACAAGACCTAAGTGTCAGTCTCCCTCCACCGCCGTTCCCCAAAGTGGCAGTGAACTGTTACCCTGTCCTAGAACATCGTTCCTTATATAATTGGCGAGGGAGCCCAGAGGCAGCAGGCAGCTCGCTGGCCTAGATCGGGAGATTCAGCACTGGGGCACCCGAACAGCACCAGCCACAGCCCGTCACGGCCCGGCCCGCGCCGGCCCCTAACCAAACCCACTCGTCTGCCTCGTCTGCCTCGTCTGCCAGTGTAACTGGGCCTGGAACCCCAGAGTCAACTGTTGAATGATACAGGGCCCTATCACCGGTCCTAGACGACAGAGGTGACAGTGGGGTGAGGGGGCGGGAGTCCAAACACTCACCGGAACTCGATCGGGATATTTTGCTCGGATCTTCGCGGATTCTACGCATCTGTGTTCTGTGAGAGAAACACATTGGGCTGATAGTCGCGCCTGCCAGGCGGCAGGTTCTCCAATCCCTGGCTCCTAGCCCTCTTCCCCGCTGCGAGCTGCGCACACTGCGAGTTCTCGATCGGGCGTACACTCAGTCGCTGTCCCACGTCCCCTCGGTCCCGAAAGACCCGTGGAAGGCGGCAACAAGTCAGCGCACGTCCACCTGAGACGGTGGGACCGCGGCAGCCGAAGCCCAGAGCGCAGCATCCGCCCCGACCTACCCGGCCCAGATCGGCCCGAGTGGGGGAGGGGGCCCACCCGCCGCTCGAGCCCCCTCATCCCGTCAGCAGTCTAGCACATACCCAGTGAGTGGTCCTCCTTGAACATCCACTTCATGGCGGCGAGGGAGGGGAACCGAGCCGGCTCTTTGAGCCGTGAAGTTCAGCGAGCCGACCACAACAACAACAGCGGCGACGGTGGAGACTGAGAAGACTACACGACAGGCGGGACTTCCGGCTGCCCAAGCCTAGCAACTGGCTGGGGGCGTGGCTTCCGGCGCCGCGCGCGCCGGCGTCCGGCCAGGGGGTGGGGCTGCACGTTAAGGGGTGTGGCTTTCCGGTGGCGCTCGCCGGCGTGTTGCGTCAGGGGGTGGCGCCACACGCGAAGCGGAGGAGCCTGGGTGCCACGCGAGGAACCACACGGCTGCGAGTGAGGCTGGTGAAATTGGTTAGAGGTGAGTCTGTGAGCGATGCTGTCGACTTGGGGAAGGGACTTAGAAGAACTAGTGACGAAGTGGGTTTAAGGACTTGCGGGGGGCCGAAAATGTAGGATATATTTCGTAAGAGAAGTACGCGGCGTTGACAGGATATTTGAGATGTGAGTGACCGAAGAGGGGTTCCTAGCGGTTGGCATTGGCAGAGGGCGCGCTTTAGGGCTTTGATAACTTGGGGAATGTTGTTTAAGGTGGGGGGACCAGCTGCAGGCTCTATATTGCGGGAGACTAATTTGCGCGCCTTGTGGGGGAGGGGTACTGGTAACAACCCGGAAGTCTGGAGACCGCCATGATAGATTACCTTGCATCGAGAAGTTCTCTCTTTTTTTTTTTCTTTCGGTCTTTTTTGAGACACGGTTTTGCTGTGTAGTTCAGGCTGGCTTGAAGTCACTTTGTAGCCCGCGCTGGTCTCGAACTCTCAGTGGTTTCCTGCCTCAGCCTCCCGAGTGCTAGAATTACAGGCGTGCACTGCCATGCCTGGCTAGGAATTCTTTTAAACAAATCCCATTTCCATCCTTTATTCCAGAATCAGTTTTTTGAGGGAATTTGCTTTATTTTGGGGTTTTTTTAGTATTACATTTTTCGTGGTGAGGAAGTGTACAAATTCTTTATATACCCCACCGTGAATAAACATTTAAAAAGAAATCACATATGTTTTTGAAGAAGACAGAGACTGCTTGTCCTTAATTCAGAGGCAGAAAATTGTGGTCATTAGGTCCAGAGAATTCCCCCCGAGAGCTCGTCATGAGACAGATTTCCTTGTCTGGCGGTCGGAATAGTGCTGCAATCACTGCCTGGTTCCTGTGTTTGTCACCTGCCCTGGCCTATATCTGGAGGTTGTCCAATCAGTGATGTAGATTCTTTCTTGCAAAAGCAGAGTCACCAATCTGGTCTGGGTTGCAATCTGTTTATGGGCTGGTGAACATGTAACAAGAATATTCACTTAATTAGGCACATGACTCCTGCCGTGTGTGTTTCTGATACATCTATCAGGCCTTATGTCTGAATGTTGTCATACATTCAGACAGTTGAAATTCTTTGTCAGTGTTTTGGAATCTAACTTCATTCTATGAGTATTTTTGTTATTTTAAGGTTGTATGCCATAGCCAGGTGTAGTGACACAAACCTGTAATCCTAGTTCTTGGGAGGCTGAAGCAGGAGTATCATTTTCTAGGAGACCAGCCTGGGCAAAAGAGTGGGGCCAATTAATGAGTGAGAATCAAGTTTGGTATTAAATACATTAAGTATAAGGTGTCCAAAAGACACATCTAAGCTGTGCAGTAAGGTGAATGGCTCTGTAAGTCTTACTTTCAAGAGAAAAGCAGTTAAAGCTATTAAACTGAGATTTAGCTAGATGATGGGGAAAAAAAGGCAAATACCCTTTCAGAATCCGGGGAGGAGTTAGAAATTGGACTTAGGGCTGGGGTGAACTCAGTTGATAGGGTGCTCCTATCAACTGGAACAGGGCCCCAGTGTCAATCCTCAAAACTGGAGGGATTGTAGAAGAGAGTGGGGAAAAGAGACATAATAAATTGGACTCAGTTCTGCTTCCCAAGCTGGACGCAGTGGTGCACACCTGTAATCCCAGCACTGGGGAAGATAAGGCAGGAAGATCCGCTGCAAGTTTGAGGCCAGCCTGGGCTGCTTAGCAAAACCCTGTCTTAATATGACCACACACACATAGCCACAAACACTGGGATAGGACAAGGAAATTTATAAAGTAAATGTTGAGACATTGGGAAGCCTTGAAGCCAGCATTCATGAGTTGTAGATTTACTTGAGAATTCTCAAAATTCCTGGCAGGAGACTGAATATTAAATTGTGTAGTTTTTTTTTTTTTTTTTTTTTAATTTATTTATGTGTGTGTGTGTGGCCAGCTTAGCCCACCAGGGGGCGGGGGGGCTGGCATGTGGTGCTGGGGGATTGAACTGCGGACCCTGTGCTTTACCAAGCTTGTTCTAAGTAGGTGCTTTAGACCACTGAACCATCTCACCAGCCCCTAAATTGTGTAGTTTTAACAGAATGATTTTCTTGTGCTTTTTGTTCCAGCTCAGCCATGGCTCGTGGTCCCAAGAAGCATCTGAAGCGAGTAGCAGCTCCAAAACATTGGATGCTGGATAAATTGACCGGTGTGTTTGCTCCTCGTCCATCCACCGGTCCTCATAAGCTGAGAGAATGTCTGCCTCTCATCATCTTCCTACGGAACAGACTCAAGTATGCTC
>NW_004524587.1:6487200-6493188 GCF_000260255.1 Octodon degus
TCTCCAACATCTTTGTCATCGGTAAAGGCAGCAAGCCGTGGATTTCTCTTCCACGAGGAAAAGGAATCCGCCTCACCATTGCTGAAGAGAGAGATAAGAGGCTGGCAGCCAAACAGAGCAGTGGGTGAAATGGTCTCTAATGACATGTTATAGAGATCTCTGTTTAATTAAAGATAATAGAACATGATTTTAAAGAGTTGAGTGTCCTTTTCCTTTAAATAATTGAAACCACAAAGATTAGCTTCGCATCGTGGCATCTTATAGGAGGCTGTGGTATTTCATACACCTAAATTCCTAGCAGTCACTTCCCCTTGTTTCAGCACAACAGCTGCAGTATGCGATTCCTCCTGTTGAAACTGGAGGCAAATACTTCCTTCACAGAGAAAACCACTTTCAGGAGTACAGCAGACCCTCCTATTCCAGGAGACCCTTTTAATTTAGCAGTTAAAGAAATGGAAGTATCTATAACATACAAGCCTGGCAAAGTGTTGCATACTTTTAATCTCAGCAGGCCTGGGGATCACTTGTTCTACTGAGCTATCCCCCAGACCCTGTATTTCCTTCTGATGGTGAATTGTCTCCAACCTGAGGTACGTTTCTACCCTTCACTTATATTAGAGACAGGATCACGCTACATAGTTTAGGCTTTGAATTCACTAACCCTTGTTTCTCAATCTCCCCTGGTATGCAGCCACTCCAAAAAAGCCTTCAAATGAGAACGAGTACTCGACCAGAGAATAGATCAAAGAATTAAAAAAAAATTTTTTTTTGGTGTACACCTGTAATCCCAGCACTCAGGAGGCAGAGCCAGGAAGGTGATTGTGAGTTCAAAACACCCTTTGGGGGGGGGCCACAGAGATAGCTCAGTAGAATAAGCGCTTGCCTGGCAAGCTCAAGGGCCTGAGTTCAATCCCCAGTTCTGCAAAAAAGACCCACTGAGCTAGAAAATGAGCTTAAGGCTAGCCTGAGCTGCACAGGAGACCCTGTCTTAAAAGTTGAAAGCACTTGAGCAGACAACATTGTCCTCAGGTTGTAAGGACCCTAGAGTATTTCAAATGAGCAGACCTTGATGTATGCTGGTAGCGTTTCAATTGTCCTCTTCCTCTAAGCCACTTCGAGATTTCCTTTAAAACAGGGTTATCTACTACAGGGCCCTCCCTCAGCACAAACCTCACTATCTCAGAGCAACGTGATACAGGGCAGGTCTGGTTTGGCTTGAGGATATGGGGATCGAACCACAGCATCCTGAGCCTGACTGCTTTGTTTAAGCAGGAACTTAAACAACTGAGCTAAGGGGCAGCCCCCCACCCCCTTAAGGGCCTTTTGATGACAAACTTGGCTATGAATTGAGTTTTCAAGAATCTGCCATACTTGAGATAAGAAAGGTATTTAGGCAGAACCAACAGTAGCCAAATCTAGATGACCTATGGTAAGAATACATCAGAGCCTTGTGGGAAACCTTCCCTGCTGGCAAATCTGGTGGAGGTAAAGGCCTGGCTTTTAGTCTTAGCCCAGGCTCACTTGGACGGCCGGACTTCAGCATGAATCATACTAGGAGTTAAGGGGTGACCACTACAAAGATTCACTTCATGGTACTGGGGGCGGCAACGTGCTGCTCCTCGGCGTCTCAGGGGAGACGTCGCACGCACCACGTAACCCCCCCGCCCCCTCCCGTCTCCGATCGCCCCACCCCTGCTAAAGCCCCGCGTCCCTCTTATTGGTTCTTCGCGGCAGTCCGTTGCCGTGGAGACCACGGCGATGGCAACCAGGAGAAGCCAAACTTAGTCAACCCTTTGAATCGCGCTAGTACAGGCGCGGGAGCGGACCGCGCGGAGCCCATGGCGCTCTACGAGCTTTTCTCCCACCCGGTAGAGCGCGGCTACCGCGCGGGGCTCTGCTCCAAGGCCGCGCTGTTCCTGCTGCTGGCCGCTGTGCTCACCTACATCCCGCCGCTGCTGGTGGCCTACCGGAGCCACGGTGAGCTTGCCCGGGCCGGCGCGCGACACCGCTCCCCGCGGGCGGCCCGCGACCCGGCCGGGCCTCCTGACCGCCTCCCGCCGCCCTCTCTAACTCAGGGTTTTGGCTGAAGCGCAGCAGCTACGAGGAGCAGCCGACCGTGCGCTTCCTGCACCAGGTGCTGCTCGTGGCCCTGCTGCAACCCGAGCAGGGCGGGTTCCTCGCCTGGAGCACGTTTCCCGCTTTCAACCGGCTGCAGGGGGACCGGCTGCGCGTCCCGCTCGTCTCGGTGCGTGGTTCCGACCCGGCGGGCCGGGGTGGAGGGGGGCGCGGCGCGGGGGCCCCGGCGTGGATCCTAGACGCCCGGGGGGCGCGACTTTTGTAACCCGGGCTCTGTGACCTGCGTGGGTTCACTTTCCTCAAGAGTAAATCAGGTGTGTAGTTCGCGATCTCCCAGAAAGTTGACCACGCCGTGTGAGTCCGCGACCGACTCCAGAGCCTGGGGCCAGCCGGTCTCAGTGCCGCAGGCCTTTCTCTAGGTGGGGGCTGATGAAAGGGTGCGTGTGATCTGTCTCGAGGAGCCCTGAAGGCCGAGCTCAGTTATGCCAACTCCAACCTCCTGTAGGGGCCCAAAAGGCAGGCAGGATTCCTGAAAGCCAAGGAGCTCATTGGTTAAGCGACCTCAGTCTGGTTTGTTCCCTTGCAAAGCTGCACCCGCCCGCACGTGTCCCTTCGTCGCTCTCTGCTGCTCCATCCTGCAGCTGTTAAAAGCATTTTACTGCATTTTAGTATGTGGTGTAACACAAACGGACGCTTTTACGGTCACTCTACTCATTTTCTGAAAACATGTTCCTTTAGAAGTACGTATGAAAGGGCTGGGGATAAGGCTCAGCCTGCCTGGCAAGTGCAAGGTGTCGAGTTCCATCCCCAGTAACACAAGAAAAGCAAGAAAAAAAAAAAAAGGTCAGGTTTTCCTTCCTGCAAAGTTGAATCTCTTCAGGTAGTCTCTAACATGGCTGGCCCACAAGGCAAACTTGTATGACTAGGGAAAAAGAATTCAGATTTTCTAACAGCAATTAAGAAAGGTTGAACATTTTTAAATATTCACCTGGTAATGTAAATAACTACAGGCAATATGATTCAGATTACTTTGATTTTTTTTTTATTTTTATTTTTTAGGGAAGGGTCTACAGGGTGTTCATGGTCTCAATACTAGATCAGACTCGTGGTGATCTGCCTGTTTACAGCCTCCCAAGAGCTGGGGTTACAGGTGCGCACCACATACCCAGTCTCAATTGCCAGCTCAGAGTGCCCTGGGGGGCGGCCCCTGCTTGAAAGTGCTTTAATCCGCTGAGCTATTTGACTGGCCCTCTTTAAATATTTCTCATGTTCTTTCTGATTACAGAAATGTGTACTCATTGTCAAATAGAGTTACAGTGTGGGACATGGTGGCGCTTGCCTATAGTCCCAGCACTTGGGCAGCTGAGGCAGGAGGATCACTGAATTCAAGGCTAGCCTGAGCTACATAAGGAGTTCAAGGCCATCCCTCATTATACAGGAGACCCAGGTCTCAGAAAAACAAGCAAAAAAGGGATTACAGGTATACATAACGTCAGAAGATTAACGGCTCAATTTGATGCATGTATCAATAGTTGCTAATCAGCTTTATTATTTTTTTAAGGTCTGTAGACTTATTTCAGGATATGAGAATACTGTGATAGATTTAACCCATTCCTTGGTAGATACTTGACTTTCTTCAAGTTTGCACTATTAGGGACAATATTTTGGCCCAGGGAGATAGCTCAGTAGAATAAGCACTTGCCTGGCAAGCGCAAGGGCCTGAGTTCATTCCCTGGTTCTAAAGAAAAAAAGAAAAAAAAAAGGGACAATATTTCAGTGAGTAAGAGTCTAACTAAATGTTATACTATGTATTTTTTATTAGCTGATTGACTGAATGAATGACAGATGAGGTCATGGGGACTCTAGGTCTCACTATGTTGCCCGGGCTGGTCTCTTAACTCTTTTTTTTGTTTGTTTTTTCTCAGAACCGGGGATTGATCTCAGGCCTTTGCACTTGCCAGGGAAGCACTTATTCTACTGAGTCATCTCCCTGGCCCCTGAAATTATTAAATAGCAGAAGGCTACAAGAGTGTAGTTGGTACTCCAGCAGATACATCACTGGGGCCCTGAGTTCAGTCCCCAGCAAATGATGGAAGAGAAACAATTGGAGCCAGAGGGGTTTTCTTTCCTTTTATTTCACTTCCTGGAGACACGATCTCCTGGTGTAGTTCAGTATGGCCTTGAACTCAGATTCACTAGGATCCTCCTGCCTCAGCCTCTTTTGAGGGATCAGAGCATGCTGTTGTGTCCAGCAGGCATCCAGTAGTTCTTTCAGAGGTTCCTCATTGATCAGTGTCCTTTTTTTTTTTTTTTAAT
This sequence comes from Octodon degus, assembly GCF_000260255.1. NCBI lineage: Eukaryota > Metazoa > Chordata > Mammalia > Rodentia > Octodontidae > Octodon > Octodon degus. Next base: position 6,491,593 of record NW_004524587.1, read on the forward strand.
GTATTTAGTACAGGGTCTCCCTACACAGATCGGACTTGTAGTGATCCTACTGTTTTCAGCCTCCTAAGCGCTGGGATTGCAGGATTACAGGATTACTGGCCACCATGCCCAGTTTCAGTCACGGTCTCAGCACACCCCATGGATGTGGCCAGCAGGCACACTGCCGGGGATCAAACCCTGGTCTCTGCACTCTGCCTAAACAGGTGCTTTAGCCGACTGAGCTATCTGGCTGGCCCTGACAGTGCTCATTTTTATTCTGAGCTGAGATTAAAGTGCCCTACCGGGCAGAGTGACCTCAGGAGAGCCAATATGGAAGTGGGCTTGGGGTTCTGTTTTAAATTCGCTTTTGTTTGTTTGCCTATTTGTTTTGCAGTACTGGGAATTGAGCCCAGGACCGTATGCATGCTCAGGTCCAAGTACTCTCCACCAGCTGCGTCCCTAGCCAAGGTAGATGCGCTGTTTGCCGGGAATTCACTAGACTTCTCATGCGCCACATTTCATGAATTTCCTTCCAAAAAGGAAAGCAGACATTTTGGGGGGACATGGGAGTGTTGCTCAGTGGAAGGGTGCCTGCCTAGGACACAGAGCGCTGTGTTCATCTGAAAATTGAAATAACTTGCTTGTTTTACATTAAAATTGTTAGATTTTTTGGTGTTACAGTAAAGAGACAGGAAAGATCAGAGACGCCTTTGTTGACTCTGAAGACACAGCATCCGACAAAGATGGGATCCTCTGACCTGGGACAAGGGAAGGCTGAGACTGCTGTGGCTTTTGCTAGGGGTGGAGTCCAAGAGGCGGTTTCTGTTACACGTGAGGAACTGACTGTGGGCTCCCCTGTTTGTGTGTGGGAAAGACATCCAGGACCTGGGTGGGGAAGGAGGAAGTGGCCATTGGTTAAGCTGTTGTTTTGGGGCTGCAGCCATGTTAGATGGCTGCCATAATAATTCAGCAATTCATACTAAGGCCAGAACCTATCAAAAGTAGCATTTTTGTCAGGGGTCGTGGTGGTGCATGGCTGTAATCCCAACACTTAGGAAGCTGAGGCAGGAGGATCACCATGAGCTCCAAGCCAGCCTGGGCCCCATAGTGAGTTCAAGGGCAGCCTGAACTACATAGACCCTGCCTCAAAAACAACAACAAAAGCATTTTGTCTTGAATTTTGGTAGGGTTTTGTTGTTTTTTGTTTTTTTTTTTTTTCCCTTTACATCTGTGTATTCCTCTCCGTCCTCATACACTTCTGGTTGTTTGAGTCTAGGAAATGGTCGTGAACATGTACAGTAATCAGTGAAAATAAAGGTAAGCGGTGGGTCTCGGTCCTTCTTTCATTTTCACTTGTACAGTTGACCTCTTATCTCTGTAAACAGAAACCTTCCTTGGAGCCGCGCCCAGGGTCTCTCTTGGCTTCGTTGCTCGGGTTCCAGTCTTAAATCTAAGGAGCCTAGGCAGCCTCTTTTAAGGCACCCAGACCATCCTCTGTCACCTTTGCTACTTTTATTGTTGTCCCTGTCCTCTACCACTGAGCCACATCTCCAGCCTAGGTAATTTTACAGTGTTTGTAAAATACAAGACCCAAAGTCCTTTTTTTTTTTTTTTTTT
>NW_004524587.1:6494384-6496993 GCF_000260255.1 Octodon degus
AGCTTGTTCTAAGTAGGCGCTTTAGACCACTGAGCCATCTCACCAGCCCCTGTAATATTTCTATCTGATTCAGCTGCCTACAACGATAGCAAAAAAGTGAATTAGAAAATACCGTAGGAAAAAAAAAAAAAAAGAAAATACCAGGAAGAAAGACTTCAACAGCAACCTGAAAGATACTGGTGGTCCTACTTATCTAAATCAAATGCAGCTGCTTCCACTTCCAGTAAGATTTTTGTACATCAGTGAAACGAATATGTAAAACTATTGCCCATTGCAAACAAGCCTCCAAATCACTAGGAGATTCAAAGAAATCACACGTCTACCCAGTGGAATGGGTACTGGGATTTGTTTGCTGGTACTAAGGACTGACCAGGGCCTCCCCGTGTGAGCTACACCCGCAAAGCCACTGCTTGTTTTTAATGTCGTGGATCTAAATATAGTAAATGAGATTCTCTCAAAAAGAAATGGACGCATATAAAAAGCAAAATGTTGTGTCTAGTATACTTTTATTTCTATAAAAATAATAGAAAATACTAAGAAAACGAGGAAAAAGTGCAGACCAGGCCCACACTAACTCTGGGAGGAAACAGAATAAACCGATGACATTGATTGCTCCCAGGACAGGACCCAGGTTACTGGGATTCTGCTGGGAAAAATTTTTTTTACTCTTTTGGTCTCTCTTTTTTTTTTTTTTTTTCTTTTTTTTTTTTGTACCAGGGAATCAAATTCAGGGCCTCACCCTTGCCAGGCAGGTGCTGGGCCACTGAGCTACATCCCAGCCCCTTACTCTTTTGTACCACAGGAGTGTACTGCATATTTATGATTGTTCTTTATTTTTTTTTTTAAATATTTATTTTTATTTATTACATTTATTTATTGTGTGTGTGTGTGGCCAGCTCAGCCCACCAGGGGGCGGGTCTGGCTGGCATGTGGTGCTGGGGATCGAACCGCGGTCCCTGTGCTTTAGCCAAGCTTGTTTCAAGTAGGTGCTTTAGACCACTGAGCCATCTCTCCAGCCCCTATGATTGTTCTTTAATGTATTTAATTTTGCAGTGCTAGGGGTTTAATCCAAGACATTGCACATGCTAGGCAAGCAGTTTGTTTAGCTCCCTGATTTGCTTTTTTTTTTCTTTTCTTTCTTTCTTTCTTTCTTTCTTTTTTTTTTTTTTGTATTTTAGGGAAGGGTCTGCAGGGTATTCAATGTCTTACTACTACATCAGACTTGTGATCCATCTGTTTACAGCCTTTCAAGAACTGGGATTACGGGCACGCACCACCATGCCCAGTCTCAATTGCCATCTCAGCCCTCCCTGAGGGCAGGGCCGGCAGCAGGCCTGGGGATCGAACCCTAGGTCCTGTGCCTGCCTGCAGGTGCTTTAATCCTTTGAGCTATTTAACCAGCCCTGATCGCCCAGATTTTTTAATTTTCTTTCTTTGTGGTTTTTTTTTTTTTTTTTTTTTCAAGAACCCGGGATTGACTCAGGTCCTTGTGCTTCCCAGGAGGGACCATTCTGCTGAGCCATCTCCCTGGCCTCTCTTTGTCTTTTTTGAGACAGTCTCACTAGGCAGTTGAGGCTGTCCTTTTTTTTTCCCCCAGAACCAGTGATTGAACTCAGGCCCTTGCGCTTGCCAGGGAAGCGGTTATTCCACTGAGCATCTCCCCAGCCCTGAGGCTGTCATTGAGCTCACTTTGTAGCCCAGGCTGGTCTCCAACTCATAATGATTCTCATGCCTCGGCCCTCCCAAGTGCTGGGACTACAGGATACATCACCACGCCTGGCTCATGATCTTAAAATGTTAGTGATATTTTAAATACTGATATTAAAATATTAATAGTTATTTTAAAAAAAAATATATTGACTGCTTAGAAAGAGCAATCAGTGCCAGCCCCTCCCCGGGACACTTTGAGGTAGCAATTGAGACTGGGCATGGTGGTACACACCTGTAATCCCAGCACTTGGGAGGCTGAAAACTGGAGAAACACTACAAGTCTATGTAGCGAAAACCTGTCAGCCCTATGTAGACCCTGCACCACGTACATAAAAAGAAAAAAGAAACAAAAGCCATTGAAAGGACCCATACGAAATAAAGGCAAACAAGCTGGCGTGGTGGTACACACGTGTACCCCAGCACCTGGGAGGCAGACACAAGAGCTGTCACTGCAGGTTTAGGGGCAGCCTGGGTTACATAGTGAGTTCAAGGCCAGCCTGAACTGCATTGCGAGAGCCTGTCTCAAAAAAACCAAATTGTTAAGCAAGAGGTAACTTAAGAGCATTTCTCCTGGTTTACCCAAGAGCTCAGAGAATGACACAAATGGCCACAGGCAGATGGGTGGGTAAGCAAAGCCTGACACTTGCACATGTTCATCCACTGTGCCTTAGGCATGTGGTAGGCACTCAGCCTTAGTAATGCATGTAAGGTGCTTGACCTGCAATAACCGGGAATGGTGGTGCTCGCCTATAACTCCAGCACTAGGGTGGCTAAGGAAGGAGGATCATTTTTGAGTTCAAGACCAGCCTGGGCTACAGAGTGAGCTCAAGGCCAGCCTGAACTGCATAGCGAGACCCTGTCCCAAAAAGATGAGGGGAGAGAAGAAAAAAATAAAGTTT
>NW_004524587.1:6497193-6497885 GCF_000260255.1 Octodon degus
AGTGCTGGGATTATCGATGTGTGCTACCTCCCTGGCTATTTGTGAACATCTTTGTTAATGTTTTCAATAGTTAAAGTATTTCCTCCCATAATTCATACTTGTTACATTTATTTTATTTTATTTCCATACTGGGGATTGAACTCAGGCCCTTGCACTTGCCGGGCAAGTGCTTATTCTACTGAGCTATCTCCCCAGCCCCATACTTGTTACATTAAAAAAATTAAGTTGTTAGAATGAATTGCTAGAGTGAATTTTTATGATGTAAGATTGGCATTTTTGTGTATTTTTGTTTTGTTTAGATAGGGTCTCACTCTGTAACCCAGGCAAACTCATAGAGATCCACCTGCCTCAGCCTCCTTAGTACCACAGTTACAGGCATGCCCTACCATGCCCGTATAATAAAGTTAAACATTTTAAAATGAACAGCTCTGCAGCATTTAGTAGAGTCACCATGTTGTACAGACATCACCTTTATCATTCCAAAATATTGTCATTACTCAGAAAACCCATTCAGCAGCCACTTTACATTCTGTGTTTCCTCCAGCCCCCAAAACTACCAATCTGGGGCTGGAGAGATGGCTCAGTGGTCTAAAGCACCTACTTAGAACAAACTTAGCAAAGCCCAGGGACCGCGGTTCAATCCCCCAGCACCACATGCCAGCCAGCCCCGCCCCCTGGTGGGCTGAGCTGGC
>NW_004524587.1:6498280-6499798 GCF_000260255.1 Octodon degus
AGCTATCTCCCTGGCCCCTGCTTCATTCTTTTTGATGACTGGGTAGTATTCCATTGTTTCGCCATACCTGAAGCTTGTTACCCATTCCTCAACTGGTGGGCATTTAGTTTCTTGGTGCTGTTGCGAATAGTGTTGCTGTGAGCACTGCAGGAATAACTATTTGAGTGTCTGTTTTCAGTCATTTGGGAGATAGGCTGAGGAGTGGAATTGCCAGGCCATATGGCCATTCTATATTTAACCTTTTGAGGAACTGCCCAACTGTTTTCCACTGTAGGAAAATTTTTCATTTTCTAACTTGGACACAAAGCCAGAGTGGCTCCAGCGAGTGTGGGAATCTGCTGCCAGAAGCGGTGGTTTTTAGATCAAGGTTTGACCAAATGCTGGGGACCAGCTTGGCAGAGGCTAATTTGGAGAAATGCTTGAGAAGTCACAGCCGCGCTTCTGTGCCAACAGCTCGCCGCGTGTCGCCCAAGCCTTCCAGTCTAGTTACCTAGAGGGGAAGAGAGCCGGGTGGCCTTTGCCCACTCAGAGGGTGATGGGGCTCTGGAAGGCCTTGGCGGCGGCAGGGCTGAGGCTGAGGCTGAGGCAGGGTGCTCTCAGCACCCCGTGTTCCCTCCTGCTCCCCAATACAGGCCCGCACTCGCTACTTAACGGTAGCAGCCGAGGAGCTCTCATCGCCTACCCCCGTGCCAGTGTCAGAAGTGCTGCTAGGTCCGAGCTCAGCCAAGGGACATCAGAGCGTGAAAGCAAACCCCAGAGAAAGCAGCAAAGTAGCACACAGGGCCTGTAATCCCAGCACTCCGCGAAGCTGAGGCAGGAGGTAGCCATTTACTGAGAACCTGACCAGAAGTAAAAAATGAAGGGAGAGGCCGGTGTGGTGGCGGAAACCTGTAATCCCAACACTTGGGAGGTTGAGGCAGGAGGGTTTCTGGGAGGTCGAGACCAGCCTGGGCTACAAAGTGAGCTCAAGGCCAGCCTGAGCCGCATAGTGAGACCCTGTTAGGGTTTTCGGTGTGGCAGAGAAGCAGAAGTCAAAGAAAAGGGGTGTTTTATTAACTCCAAGGACACAGAAAGGATCTGAGGGAGATGAGGGGGTTCCCTGACCTGAGACAAGGGAAAGCTGATTGGAGGGCAGGTTCAGGGACACCTAAGGAGCTGACTGGGGTCTCCCTAGTGAGACTGGGCATGGGAGAAGGTTGTATCCAGCGCTGGAGTGCGGAAGGAGAAGGAAGTGGTCATGGGAAGATAAGCTGCTGTTTTGGGGGTTCAGCCAGGTTGTGTCAGGGCCATCATAATTGAGCAGTTTGTACTCACCTGAACCTAGCAGACCCTGCCTTGGAACCAACGCTGGAGTGCCTAAGGCAGGGTTCGAGGCACTTAATACTGGGCCAGGGCTGGTGAGATGGCTCAGTGGTCTAAAAAGCACCTACTTAGAACAAGCTTAGCAAAGCACAGGGACCGCGGTTCAATCCCCCAGCACCACATGCCAGCCAGCCCCGCCCCCTGGTGGGCTGAGCT
>NW_004524587.1:6499898-6500424 GCF_000260255.1 Octodon degus
CAAGTTTTTTTAATTTATTTTTGAATTTTTATTTTGTGTTCTTTTTTCTTTAATTTTTTTCCCCCTTTTTCTTTTTGAGACAAGGTCTCTTTATGCAATTCAAACTGGCCCTGAACTCACTATGCCATACAGGCTGGCCTCGAACTCCTGATGAACCTCCTGTCTCAGCCTCTTGATAACTGGAATGAAAGGTGTTCGCCCCTCATACTCAGTTATGAATTTTTTTAAAAATTTAATATCATCCCCATGTTTAATAGTACAAAGGCAGATTTCCATGGAAAAGTATTGGCATCATCAGCTGAGCTCCAATGTGAGTCAAAAGAATTGGGATGTTCACGTTTTCTTAAAATCTTTGGATTAACTTGCTTTGCTTGTTTTTCCATGTGAATAAGCATATCTTACATAAGTGTGCCAAATCCAAACACTCTTGAAAGAGAGCTTTTATAATTTACTTATTGAAATAAATAAAAGCCTAAGTACTCTTAAGTAATTAGAACACATTGTCTTTTTATGACTTTTTTTTAAT
>NW_004524587.1:6502279-6510660 GCF_000260255.1 Octodon degus
GTGTGTGTGTGTGTGTGTGTGTGTGGCCAGCTCAGCCCACCAGGGGGCGCGGCTGGCTGGCATGTGGTGCTGGAGGATTGAACTGCGGTCCCTGTGCTTTGCCAACCTTGTTCCAAGTAGGTGCTTTAGACCACTGAGCCATCTCTCCAGCCCCAGAACACATTGTCTTAGTAATTGGAAGTATTGGTTTTGTAATGGTATGTAGAAAGTAAGGTGTATTTTAAAATTGTTGACCTTTTAGATTCACTGAAATACAGTTGGCAACAATTCGATGAATCTAGGAACCATGAAGTAGCAGTTTCTACTTTGCCAGAGACCCAAAGACTGATGCCAAAGTGTATTTTGAACATAAGAAAAAACAATGGAGCACTCTGGGAGCTGAGGCAGGAAGAACAGAGGTGTGGCTCTGTGCAAAGGTCCTGGGTTCAATCTGTAATCCCACAGAAAAAAGGGCAAACCATGGAGGACAAGTATATGAAATGTGTTACGGCGCCCAGCCATGGGCCCCCTTCCCCCGCACCACTTCCAGTGTTCCCGGATGCCCCACCCACAACTGTGCTGCAAAGATTTAGCCATGACTGTCTGCATCCGGCTGCTTACGTATATAGCTTTGTTTCAGCCTGCTTCAAGGACTGTGTACTTTGTGCCCAGAACGCCATGGGCCAGCCAGAGATACTTCATGACTCCCTTTCCCCATTCCCACTGCTCTATAAAGTGCCCACCTCCCCAGCCCAGCCATGGCTGCTGTTCAGGTCCCCCGAGCCGCCCAGTTCATGCTAGTTGCTGCCAACAAACCACTCTCTTCATGCCAGCTAACTTGAGTGTGGTCTTGTGTGGGTTCGAGGGCGCCTTTTCCTGTCAAAATGCACACTGGTACTCAGGAAATTGGGCTTTGGCTGGGGCTCAGTGATAGAGCTTTTTCCTGAGTTCTCCCCAGTACCCACTCCCCAAAAAAAGGAAATTGGGAAATTAACTTTTTCTTTTCTTTTTTTTTTTTTTTTTTTTTTTTGGCAGAGCTGGGGATTGAACTCAAGCCCTTGCACTTGCCAGGGAAGCGCTTATTCCACTAAGCCATCTCCCCGGCCTGAGATTAACATTTATTAAAGAACTCAGAAGAGTGAGAGATACAGGAGTCCAGCAAGTCCTCAGGGCCTCTAGGATCTCAGCTGGGAAGAAACAGCCAGTGCCGGCCCTCTGGGAATGAGGGTGCTGCCCACAGCGGGGTTAGGGGGTTCAAAGGGGAGCCTTGTTCTAGGGGTGGGGACAGCTGAGGTGACCAGACAAGGAGTAGAAGTAGGACCCCACACTGGGTCTTCCTCAAGCTCGAGCCCGGGCCCTGCGGCGCCTCCTGCAGGCCTCTGGTTCACCCTGGCCGCCTCCCTCCCTCTAGCTAAGCTGCCCAAGCCGCTCTGAGTTACCACACGTTCCCCTCTGCTGCTTTCATTCCCTAATACCTAGGTTACTATTTTGTAGGGTCAGTTCCCTTTATAAAACAGCAGCTGTGTGTGTTCTTTTGCTGACTGGACTCATTGATACAGGTGATCTGATTTGCATTTTCTAATATATTAGTCTTTCCTCTGTACCACCCCCCCAAGACCCCCAGTGTAGGGGATTGAACCCAGGGCCTTCACACTGAGCTATGTCCCCAGCCTGTTCTTTTTGAGACAAGATCTCTAAGTCACCAAAGTGCCCCACATGGGTGTGGATTTGCAATCCTCCTACCTTAGCCTCTCAAGATTGCTGGGGTTGCAGGCAGGCACCACCCCAGGCTGCTTCATTTTTTATTTTTTATTTTTGGTCTTTTTGAAGCCAACCTCCTGCTTCCTGAGTGCTGGGATTGCAGGCATACACCACCACCCAGCTGCATACTGACTGTGTGTCTGGGGGAGGATTTTTTGGTACCAGAAAACAAATTCAAGCACCTTGTGCTTGCCAGGCAGGTGCTTGTGCTATTGAGCTGTCTCCTTAGCTCATGCTGTTTGCTTTAACTGTCTACCTGCGATTTATGAGCTGTGATCCACCTTTTGCCTTCCTTGGATTTTTATTAGTTTTCTTCACTTTCAGGTCCATAATTTATAAAATATGTGTGGTTTTCATACCTTGCTGGTTTTGCTGAGCTACCTTTCTCATCTTATTGATTGTTACTAAAAGATGCATAGAGTTTAAAGTCCTGACATAAGTGGTAGGGGTAGGTGGCCCCACATCAAGAATCCAAAGCAAATATGGGTTAAGTGTGTATAAATAGAACTTGGTGACTTTCCACAGCATTTGTTAGGGAAATGCATAGCGGCTAGATCAGGGTTTCTTTCTGGCTTTTTTTTTTTTTTTTTTTTTTTTTTTTTTTGGTACAGGATCTCACTACACAGCTCAGACTTGTAGTGATCCTTGTGTTGTCAGTACTGGGATTACATGCATGCGCCACCACGCCCAGACTCGGTTGCCAGTTCAGCCTGTGGCGCTCTATGCTTGCCTAAGCAGGCGCTAGTCCACTGAGCTGTCTCACCGGCCCTAAGTCAGGATTTTGTTTTGTTCTTGTTTCCGTGTTTTACAAAGCTGGTTTGGATAGGAGTACAGCCTATGAGTGGAACCAGTGCGTAGCACTTGAGGCCCACAGTTAGCCCCTCAAACAAAGAAAAACCTGACTTCTAGAGAAGCAGCGGACAATTCTGATGTACTATTTCAAGTTTGTGTGTTTGTTTGGCGGGATTATTGAGACAGGGTCTCCTTATGTAGTGCAGGCTGGCCTTAAACTCACTGCTGTCTGCCTCAGCTTCCTGAGTGCTGGGATTACAGGTGTATACCGCAAGGCCAGGCCGCTTCAATTTTCTATGCAGTTGCAGATATATTTATTTAAAAAAAAAAAAAAAAAAACGAATGAGAAAACACCAAGGGGCCGGGGAGATGGCTCAGTAGAATAAGCGCTTGCCTGGGCCTGAGTTCAATCCCCAGTTCCACCAAGAGAAAAAAGAAAAAAGAAAACACCAGTAACAAAATGAGACAGATGGGGACTGATGGCTGCTCGGCCTTTTGGATAAGATCAAGTGTGGACACTGACTGATGTCATTGGCACTTCACATTCCTGTTCTGCCCTCTATGTGAACCCCAAGTACGGAGCGGAGGGGCCTCGCGTGCTGCGTGCCTGGCCCACTCCTGACCCACCCACACCTCCTAGCTGCCCTTCTGTCTTTCCACGTTGGGGATGACGCCTCCGTAGGCCAAGACAGTGGGTCACCATGTACTTGCAGCCGCAGTGCGGACTCTTCCAGACTTATTAAAGACAAGGGTCCCGGGCTCTCTTTGGGTTTCCTAGACTCGAGAAGAAGACAGGAACCAGGATGGAAAGACAGACGTGCTGTATTTTAAACTGGAGCTTCCCCTGCAGGCCACAGAGCAGGTCCTCGGCGTGCAGCTCATCCTGACCTTCTCTTACCAGCTGCACGTGAGTCGGTGCTGAGCCGAGCCCCCTCTCCCTTTTGCCTTTTAATAAAGTAGAGCCCGCCTTCTGCTTTTTAGGAAGACCCACCCTATCCTGGGCTTTCCCTGGGAATTTAATTGAGACAAATGGGATATTCTTGACTGGAACCCTAGTAATTTACACAAATGAGAAATAGCTCAGAGGGTTCTGGGCGGAGGGTTTCCCACAGAACTGAGCTGAACCAGGCATGTAAAGACGGCCCCAGGCGCAGGCAGGTGCCACCTGAACTAGAGCCCTTCAGATCTGACAGCAGTTGGCATTGCCTGTCCTCCTCCTGATTTCCAGAGGATGTCAACGTTCGTGATGCAGAGCATGGCCTTTGTCCAGTCCTCCTGCGCAGTTCCTGGGTCCCAGCTGTACGTGAACGGAGACCTGAGGCTGCAGCAGAAGCAGCCACTAAGCTACAGTGGCCTGGATGTCCGGTACAACGTAAGGGTGCCCAGCATCCAGCTCCGCGGTCTCTGTCTGTTTAGCATCTTCTCTGAAGAGGGACAAATGAAAGCTGGAAGTGCCATTTCCCTGTGGGTAACACAGACAGAGATTCTTGGCATGAATTCTTTCAAAATATGGAGAAAGTCCACCTGTGTTTACACCTATGCAGGGAGAGGGAAATGTTTTTATTGATGAACTAAATTGCTTATTGCTTTCCAAATGTTCATATTTTAAAAATAATTGCTGAGGGCCGGCCAACTAGCTCAGTGGATTAAAGCACCTGCACAGTGGCCAGGCGTCCGATCCCGGGGGCACACTGAGATGCAACTAAGACTGGGTGTGGTGGTGCGCACCTTAATCCTAGCTCTTGGGAGGCTATAAATAGGTGGATCACTACAATTCTAATTTAGTAGTGAGACCCTGAACACCCTGTAAACCCTTCCCTAAAAAAAAATACGAGAAAAAAAAATAATCTCCAGGCATGGTGGCACATGCCTATAGTCCCAGTACTTGGGAGGCTGAGGCAGGAGGATCATTCCAAGTTCAAGATCAGCCTGGGCTAAAAAGTGAGCTCTAGGCCATCGTAAGCTGAATGACAAGACCCTGTCTCAAAAAGACAAAATAATAATAATAATAATAATAATGGCCACCATTTATTGAACCTGTGATATGTCAGCCCTTAGGAAGTTTACAGTTGGGTGCGGCAGGGTACACCTGTAGCCCCAACCCTCAGGAGGCTTAAGGGGAAGGGCTTTTTGAGAGGAGCCTGGGCATCATTGCAAGACCCCAGTAGTAAGGAAGAAGAAAAAGTTTACACATATCTTATTTGCTCACTCCAGCAACCTGCTGGGGACCCTGTGCTGGTCAGTTCTCAGCTCTCGGCTGTCTGTCCATACCATCCCTCCCTGTGTCCCAGCCACACTGGCCCCTTTGTTGTTCTTGGAACCCATGAACAGCGGCTTGCCTTCCCTCTGCCAGGTGTCCATAGCTTATTGGGCAGCTCGTTCTGGTCCCCAAGCAAGGTCCTTCCCTGACCCTCTTCCCCAGACAGGCTTCCCCCTTCTTCCAGTGCCCCCCTGCAGAGAGGTAAATCTGACATCCTGAAGATCAGTTCCTGCTGTGTTTGGTTTCTGTCTCAGCAATAAAAGTGCTGCTGCGAAAGTGCTGTCACCCAGGCTGAGGGGGAGGGAGGGGCCCTGGTTCTCCAGTGTCACCCAGGACATCCTGTTGTCCTAGGTATCTGTGATCCATGGGACCAGCCCTTTCGCCCAGGACTATGACCTCACCCGCATTGTGGCCGCCTACCAGGAAAGGAATGGTGAGTTCAGAGACTTGCTGGGGCGTCAGGGGCACTGGGAACAGAGAACATCGTGCAGCTCTCCAAACCAGCAAAGGCTCAGCGATAGGACAGAGACAGAGTTGTCCTTTTTGCTGTGTCTTCCAGCCCACCTGTGGCCTCCCACTGACCCTGGGGCCCAGCGACCTCCCACCAGTGATGAGCTTCCTTTTTTTTTAAACATCTACATAAGCCTAATTGATTTGTTCTCCTACACACCAACAACAGAAGCCTAAGGCTGTTTGCACTCCACACTTTTCGCTGGAAACAGGCTGTGAGTCACCCGGTAGTAGCAGCCCATGAAGACCAGAAGCACCCAGGGTTCTAGCTGCTGACTTGGTTCAGTCCTTGTAGGGCGAGTACCCAGGCCAGCCTGTGCTTGGCCCTGGGCAGGGCTGGGCGGGCAGGCCAGTGGCCTGAGGTTTCCTCTAAGGGCCTCGCACCTAGGGCATGCCAAGTTGAACATGCCCGATGAGATTCAAAGGTACCAGGAGGGTTACTTGGCAACCAGACACATGGACACAACACACAGACATTTCACAAGTGCAGTTGCTGTGTTTCTTCTTAATTTTGTTTGTGCTTTATTTTGGATCTGGGCCTCTTTATATAGTTCAGGCTGGACTTGAACTCAACTGTGGTGATCTTCCTGTCTCAGCCGCCCAAGTGCTGGGATTATAAACACGCACCACCACATCTAGTTTCTTCCTAATTTTGTACAAAAAAAGCAGCATTATTTGAATGAAAGGACTTTTAAAGCAAAACTAAAAATCATTGGCTTACAAAGCAACTATTCCCCTTTTACTTCATTCACTCTTTATCCATGTGAAGATTTTTTTTCATACAGCTGTTAAAGTATAGGAAGAATTTGGAATCCAAATTATTCCTATTTATCTAATTTTTTAAAAATAATTTTATTGAGACCTATTTATCTAATTGTATAACAAACATTCCTGCCACTGCTAAGAAGTTCTGAGAGTATGTTTGCTGACAATATAGTACTCCTTCCCTTAGTTATTGAGCAGTTGTAGAACACTTAGACTGTTGCCAAGTTTCCAGAACACATTTCAACAAATAACGTGGGCAATCATGCACACAGGTTCTTTTTCCTTTCTTTGCACTCTGAGGTGCAGAATGTATCCCCAACCCCAGGAATCAAACAATTCTTAGAGCCTAGACCTTAGTATGTCCCAGTATTTCTTTGCCAAGGGCCACCTGGGCTAATGATTAATGTCTGTGTTATAGTCACCACGGTCCTGAATGACCCCAACCCCATCTGGCTGGTGGGTCGGGCTGCAGAAGCTCCCTTTGTGCTGAACGCTGTCATCCGATACCCCGTGGAAGTCATTTCATATCCTTTCAGATAGAGCCAGCGCTGGCTCAGTCTCCACGAAGAAGGGAGGGTTCTTCATAGGTCTGGAGGAATGAGATGTGGCCAGCCTTCTGTTGGACAGTGCCCCATACAGAGGATGCCACTGCCATTCGTTACAGGAAAACAATTCATTTCCTGTTCCTCTTTCCTCTGGAGCTTTTCTATCTGGGTCAGGGTCATCCATATTTATGTCCAAATAATCTTGATTATTCCTTTTATCCTGGGGTATTTGAGGCACTCTTGCCATTTCCTGTCTGACCTAACCCGTGGGGTAACTCCTGTCCTTAACCATCCTACTTATCAGCCGGGATTCTGGGAGATGATCAAGTTCGCCTGGGTCCAGTATGTCAGCATCCTGCTTGTCTTCCTCTGGGTGTTTGAAAGAATCAAAGTATTTGTGTTTCAGAATCAAGTGGTGACCACCATCCCTGTGACAGCCGTGTCCCAGGGAGACTTATATAAGGAGCACTTATCCTGAGAAGACCATTTCTGGAGAGTCTCTGCCCCATGAGGAGAGCCAGGATGCCCGTGGCCTTGTGTGGTTTCCCCTGGAGGCACAGCTCCTTCCGTGTTGCTCTGGGCCAATTCTGTGTCTGCTAAGCACTGGACAAAACCATTGGTTTGTGGGGAGGCCTGAGGGCTCCAAAGGCTATAGCTTGCTGTTTTTGTGTGTTTGCTTGCCTTGCCCTTGAATTTCAAGAGAACCTTCCAGTCAGTGCAAGCATCTTGGAAAGAGTCCCATTTCTGGTCAAGGAGAGCCCATCGCTCTTTTGAACTGAAAGCACTAGGCATCTATCTCTTCTCTCTTTTGTAGTCCCCTTTGACTCCTTTCAGGCTCCTGATGATGAATATGCAAATCTCTGGCACTTTCTACTCCCGGGATCTACGGTTCCCATTCAGAGCTTTGATTTCCAGAAGGAGGCCTTCAGCTGGCAGGCGCAAGAGCAAGCCCTGTAAACCCATGGGGTGGGGGCAGCACTGGGGCCATCCACCTGCCCTCAGCCTGACAGCCGGTGTCTGTCGCCAGCCCAGCAGAACAGCCCTCATGTCTTCCCCATGTCTGTGCCCCTGGAGCAGCCGTGCTGTTTCCCTGAGCCCCTCACAGCAGTGGGTGGTGCAAGAGTTGTAACAACAGGTTCTTTCTCTGGCCCTCACCCAAAAGCTTGGACACTCACTGCCCCCCTCGGCTGCCCACTCCCTTCCTGAGAGGACGTGCATGACAGAGGAGCCTTTGTTGGTGTTGGCTCCGCTGCCCAACAGCCCCAGCATTTATTTGGAGGGCTCGTGGGAAGCACAAATCCTTGCGCTGCCCTTGACTGAGAACAGGTTGCCCAGTGCAGGGGCATTTATTTGGGGGCTGGTGGGGAGCAGGAGGGGCTGAAGAGGCTGCTGGGCTGGCTGGGCATGCCGTCCTGCCTGGTCATTAGAGGGAAGACAGCAGCCTGGCGGCCTTCCTGGTTGAGCTGGTGTCTGCAGGGTGGGGGCGGCTGGAAGGGGGCTTTGTCACATGGAAGACATTGGTTATTCAGCCCATTCCCACCATGGGCTAGTGTGCAGCCTCCTCAAAGGCCAGATGGGGCTGCTTTAAGGTCCCCAGGGTGTCATCAGCACCAGAGAGACATACCTCTGGACCCAGGCTTCCTGCCCACCTACAAACACTCGTCAGTGTGTGCCTCAGTTTACCTTGGGAATGCTGTTATTAGTTCTAGAGCATCTTTTCTTTCATGCTGATCAAAATAAGAGTTTTATTTATTTGTGTGTGTGTATAT
>NW_004524587.1:6510760-6520253 GCF_000260255.1 Octodon degus
TTTTTAGCTGAACTAGGGATTGAACTCAGGCCCTTGCGCTTGCCAGGGAAGTGCTTGTTCTACTGAGCCATCTCCCCGGCCCCTATTTGTATATATATTTTTGAGGGTTTTGTTTCTGTTTTCAAACACAGTCTTGCTCAGTACTTGAAGGTGGCCCTCAGCTCGCTATGTAGCCCAGTTTGGCCTTGAACTGACAGAGATCCTCCTGCTTCAGGCTCCCAAGAGCTGGGATTACAGGCGTGCACCACCATGCCTGTCACCAAAATAAGAGTTTCAGAAATAATACCTTGAAATAGTCAAGCAGAAAAATTTCCTTACATTAGCCCCTCAGACTTATACTGTTTAAGGATGTTTAGGTACCTACATTTTTTTTTCTTGAGATTTAAATGAAAACTTTTCTGAGACTGTGCATGTTGGCGCGTGCCTAAAATCCCAGTGCTTGGGAGGCTGAAAACAGAATCACTACAAGTCCA
This sequence comes from Octodon degus, assembly GCF_000260255.1. Taxonomy (NCBI): domain Eukaryota; kingdom Metazoa; phylum Chordata; class Mammalia; order Rodentia; family Octodontidae; genus Octodon; species Octodon degus. Next base: position 6,511,234 of record NW_004524587.1, read on the forward strand.
AGCCATGTAGTAAGGGTGCCAGGGAGATGGCTCAGTGGAATAAGTGCTTCCCTGGCAGTGCAAGGGCCTAAGTTCAATCCCTGGCTCCACCAAAAAAAAAAAAAAAAATCCCAACCAAGCCATGTAGTGACCTGTAGACCCTGTGCTAAATACATTTTAAAAAAAAAGAAATAAAACTTTTCTGGTTTGTCTAAAAGATGATGATATTGGAACAGTGGCTAAAGACTAACATTTAGTTTATATTTTATTCTAATGCAGATTTTGTATAGAGAGCCCATAATGTTATAACTTTCTAATTAAAATGTTCAAAATAGAAGGTTGTCTGTGCTTTCTGTTCCAGTGGAAGAGGGCTTGGAGGGGGCAGGACGGGGAGGGCAGCGGTTGCGCACACTTCTCCGAGTTACTCACCAGCAGCCGGCCTCTGCCAAGGCGCCGCCAAGGACCTTAGAGCTTTTGTCAGCTCCCTGGCAGACGTCCCCTGGTCCAGCCCCAAGTAAATGAGTTTTCAGCGGAATCCACAAAGCACGTGGGAGCTGCAGCCTGGAAAGTTACAGCTGTGTCTAGTGAACGTCAATTATTTTCGGATCAGAGTCTGATAGCTTCTGAACCTAAACCACACAGAGTTGCAAGAGGAAAAAAAGGTGAGAAAAACACAGGACTGCGGCCACGGAATTGTAACCCAAGACTAAGTCAGGGTTTGAGGTAATTATTCAGTGTTGGCGTTGGGGCTTGATGGGAAATTTCCTAGGTTTGTCCAGCTTCTGCTTGAATCAGGTGAGGCTGTGGACACCCCGCTTAGCTTCCATTGAGCAAGACTAATAAAACTTGCTTTTCTTCTCTCCCACTTTCCTCCTCCCTTCCTCTCTTGCTCTTCATGTTTAGATCTATTTTTGTTAAGTGATACTCAGAACTGAACTCAAAATCTTCACACTGAACTACATCCCCAGCCTTTTTAAATTTGTTTTTATTTTGAGTTGAGGTAAGATCAAGCTAAGTGGCTAAACGGCCCAGGCTGGTCTCTAACTTGGAATCCTCCTGCCTCTGCCTTCCAGGGTGCTGGGATGACCAGCCCGCCCCACTGCTCCCCACCCCAAGGTTAAGGATTTTAAATCACCCGGCAAACCCAGTCAGGAAAGACTGCACCAATTTTCACTCCCGGTAGTGGGAAGTTTCAGATCCCAGCGCCGAATTACAAGGTCCATCCTCTCCGCACGCCTGAGTCCCGCCCTGTCATTCGTAAGGGGTCCAAGTTTTCTGTTTTATGCATTGAATCTTATTCTGTATTTATCCAGACCTGCCATCAAGCTACACCTCTGGGTAGGTGCTAGCGCCGGGAGGGGACGGGAAGAGGGGCAACAGCTGCGGCGCTGCTCTGAGAGCACCTGGTCTCGAGGCCGCTGCCCCTCGGCTGCTGCGCCGGAGGCGGCGCAGGTCCCTGGGCATCCAGGTGCCTGCGTAGGGGCCGAGGCTTGAGGACTTGGGGCGCAGCTGGCATTCCAGTCTCTGCGCGGAGGATGCCACCACGAGCGAGGAGGGGCAAGCCTAAGACTCAGTTCCCGCACAAGGACCTTTTGTCCTCCCAGGGGCGTCTCCTCCGGGGAGTGAAGGGGGGCACAGCTAGTGGCCAGTCCGGGGGAGAAGGTGCGGCCCGCTTCCCCGAGCCCACCTGGATCTTTCTCGGGACCCTCCGCACCCGCCTGCGCACCCCTTCCCGAGGCACGGCCCAGCCGTGGGCCGGGAGGGAGCGGAGCCGGGTCGAGCGAAGCAGCTGCTTCCTTCCTGCGCGGGTTCCCGCAGCCGGCGGGACTGAAGCCTGGCCCGGAGCGGACCGGGTGGAGCGCGCAGGTAGAGCGGGGCGCAGGCGGCGGGGACAGGGGCTGCTCTGGGCGCAGCCCAGGACACAGCCCCCAAGGCGCGACTTGAGGGCGCCTCCTCCGGGGGTCTCCTTGGCCTGGGGTGTCCCTGAGTCTCCGACGTCTTGGCATTCGCGCCCAGCCACTTACGGTCACCACCGTGTCACCGCTGCCCCGTCAGTCACGGGAACTAAGGACAAAATCGACCCCTGCGGGTCTTCCAGGGAAGAGAAGGAGCTTGTCATGGGGAGAGTGGAGCTTGGAAGGCGCGGAGCTCCGAGAATCCACGCCCGGGTCCTGCTCGGTGGGCGCACGGAGAGGCTGCACCTCCTGCAGGGGGCGCGGAACCCGCGGACACAGGCTAGCAAGACCGTCCCGGTGTGATGTGGGTGGGGGGCGCGTCTCCGCGGGGCGTCGTGCTTGTGGGATGCCTTATCTCTAGAAACTTCATTTTTCAAAAGGCAAGGCTTCCCAAAGTTCCCCGCCTGCCCCACAGAACTGTGGACGAAAGGTCCTTGCACTTGCCATGTGAGCGCTTATTCTACTGAGCTATCTCCTGGGCCCCTGATGAGAGTTCGAAAACCAGACACAAATGAATGCGGAGTCCTGGCAGCCAAGCTTCTGGCTGCGTGAGGTTGGGCAGCTGGTTAAGCCTCTGGGCCTCGATGTGTATTGACTCTCCTTTCTCTGCCTCCAAAATGAAGTTTAATCCTTTTGTGACTTCCGACTGAAGCAAAAACCGTAAAAGGCATTTCAATGCGCCTTCCCACATTCGCAGGAAAATTATGTCTTCTTCTCCTCTTTCCAAAGAGCTGAGACAGAAATATAACGTTTGTTCTATGCCTGTCCGAAAGGATGATGAAGTTCAGGTTGTGCGAGGACACTATTAAAGGTCAGCAGATTGGCAAAGTAGTTCAGGTTTACAGGAAGAAGTATGTCATCTACATTGAACGGGTGCAGCAGGAAAAGGCAAATGGCACATCTGTCCACGTGGGCATTCACCCGAGTAAGTGGTTATCATCAGGCTAAAAGTAGACAAAAACCGCAAAAAGATCCTGGAAGGGAAAGTCAAGTCTCTCCAAGTAGGATAGGAAAAGGGAAAATACAAGGGCGAAACGATTGAGAAGATGCAGGAATAAAGTCCTCCTGTGTGTAACTTTTAATTAAAAATGCTAAAAAAAAAAAAAAATCAAGAGAGTCGGGCTTAACCCAAAAAGATCCCATTTCTATGAATGAAAAGGGCTGAGAGGGATAGGACAGCCCTGGAGTGCTTTGCCTAGCATGTGCCAGGTCTTGAGTCAAAGAACCCAAGAGCAAGACAGGCTTAGGTGACCTAAAGCCATAAAATGACTGAGTCACCTGCCAGGGCCACCAGGAAGAATAGGCTGTGGTGGCCTTACGCTGCGCCACCCACCTGGTGTGGGTATTTCTACAGCCTCAGCAGGCAAAACTGAGGCCCAGAGCGTTGGAGGGACTGGCTCCAAGTCACACAGCACACTAGATGTGGAGACAGGATTCGAAGACAGCCTCTTATTCCCACTGTCTTCTCTATGTGCCTGGTACCTTCTGCTGCCAGGGGCATGATCCCGGCAGAATCAGGTAGACCTGTGACTTGGGATTTTCTTTATTCCTGAACCAATAACTTACATCAGTGTCAGGCTTTGTTCAAAGCTATTTACTACAAATATTAACACACTCGGTCTTCAAACCAAGCCCATGAACTGAGTTATATTTCCCCACAGGTTAATTAAGCAACTTGCCCAAGTTCACACAAAATGATCAAATGAGGCTTACACCCACGACCACGATGCCGTTCCTATCCCCTCTGATGAGACGGACAGGGGCAGGGCTGCTTTTAGTCTCACAGGTAGTCATAGTTACAGAAAATCATGGACAGCTATGATAACAGCATTCAGTACCACCTAATACTCAGTCTGCACTGAAATTTCTCTGATTATCTTCACAATGTCTTCATGCAGTATCTGCAAATAGCACTAAGCAGTTCTGTGTTTTAAGTTGTTTTCTTCTAAAATAATCTCTTTTTCTGTCAGCATGATTTACTTTTAAAGTATAATTAAAAGTACGGGGTTAGCAAGATAAAGCAGAGAACATTCTAGATTGTCCCTGTATTTTTTTTTTTTTTTTTTCAGAACCAAGGATGAACTCAGGCCCTTGTGCTTGCCAGGGAAGTGTTTATTCCACTGAGCCATCTCCCCGGGCCCCCATGTCCCTGTAATATGAGAGCTTCATCAGTACCTAGGGCAACCCGGGAATGTGCTAAACACACAGTCCCTGACTTTTATCCTATGCGTTGCTACCAAGTTTCATGCCCTCCCACCTAGGAGTCCATGACTTATACCACACTTTGAAAATCCCTGAGATATTAGGATACATATCCTTCTCCTAGTAGGTCATAGAAGCTAGAATTTCTCTTCCCCAAAGCAAGTAATAGAAATATTCCTTTTCTGTGTACCTTGAATCCACTGGCTGTAATGAAATTGGTTGACCTACATTATCTGATAAATTATAGCACCCCTATTCCAGCAGGAGTCCTGCTCCATACCCTCAGGGAAGGAAAGCTGCATAGAGTGGCCAAAAAGAATCTGAACAGACAGGCCTTGCTGGGTTTCCCTATCCTGTCTGTTCCAGTCCCAGTGGTGCTGGCACCCCAGAGAGGACACGGGACCCCATCCCCTCCCTCATCACCATCTTTTCATCTGTATCCTTTGTAATAAACCAGCAAATATGTTTCCCTGAGTGCTGCAGGCTGTTCAGGTGAATTAACTGAACAAGAGGATTGAGGGAACCACAATTTTTTTTTGATAGGGTCTCACTGTATAGTTTAGGTTGTCTTTAAGCTCTCTATGTAACCCAGGCTGGCCTTGAACTCCCAGCAATTCTCCTGCCTTAGCTTCTTGAATGCCAGGATTACAGGTGTGTGCCACCATGCCAGGCTTGGAACCTCACTTTATAGCTGGTTAGTCAGTAAAACAACTTGGGGTTGATAAGTGGCATGGGGATGTCCTTGGGGACTGAGCACTCAGCCTATGGGACCTGGTGCCATCTCCAGGTAAGAGGTGGCAGAATTGAATTGGATTAGGGGTACCCCACTGGTGTCTGCTGCAGAACTGATTGGCTGCCTGCTCACGAGTAGAAATGCTCCTAGTTTTTGGAATTACCAGAGCCTCCTGCTGTGAACAGTGATGAGAGAAAAGAGGAAAAAACCAAACCTTTTTCCTAAACAGAATCCCCAAAGCTTCAAGCAGGGAAAGGAAGAGGGATTTCAGGTTATCTCTTCCTGCAATGAAAGCTGGGAAGCTCCCTTTATTTTCAGGGCTGGAGTTTGAACCCAAAGCCTCCTGCATGATGGACCACTGCTCTACCACTGAGCTACATCCCTCACCCCTTTTTAAATTTGGAGACAAGATCTCAGTTAAGTTGCCCAGGCTGGGTTGACCCTGCAGTCCTGCCTCAGCCCCTCAGAGTACTGGGAGTACTGATTAGTGCCACCAGGCCTGGCTCCTGGCCGTTTTTGTTTTATTTAGAGACAGGGTTTTGCTAAATTGCCCAGGATGGCTTCAAACTTGCCATCCTCCTGCCTCAGCCTCTGAGTGCTGGGATCACTCAGCATCACCACGCCCAGCCTGAAGTTGTATTTTGACTCACCTTTCCCTAATGACTAAAAACATTGAACATCTTTTCATCTACTTACTGGCCATGTGTGCGTCTTCTGTGGGAAAATTTCTTCACCAATCCTTTGCCTGTTGAATGATGTGCTGAGCATTGACGCCTTCACACTGAGCTAATTACTCGGCCCTTTTTAATTTTGTATTTTGAGACAGGGTCTTACTAAGCTGCTAAATCACCCTGGTTCAGCTTGAACTTGCAATCCTCCTGCCTCAGCCTCCCAGAGCACTGGGATTACAGGTGTGTGCTACCATGTTTAGCTGTACTTTCTTGCCCCACCATGAACCCCATCTTCCTTCTTGCTTCCCACTCTGTTTTATTTTTCTTTCTTTCTTTCTTTTCTTTTCTTTTCTTTTCTTTCTTTTTTTTTTTTTTTTTTTCAGAGCCGGGGATTGCAGGGATTGAACTCGGGGAAAGAGAGATGGCTCAAATAGAATAAGCACAAGTGCTTATTCAACTGAGCTATCTCCCCAGCTCTTTTAATCTTTTATTCATTTATTTGGTACAGGGTCTCACTACCCAGCTCAGACTTGCGATTCCTCCTGTCTCAGCCTCCCTGGTGCTGGGCTTATAGGCATGTACCACCATTCCTGGTTTCAGTGGCTGCCACATTACACCAGGGTTCTGGGGCCAGCATGGCCTGCGGTACCCAGGATCGAACCTGGGTCCTTGCACTTGCCAAGCAGGCATTTAGACCACTGAGCTATCTCCCCAGCTACCCTGCTTTATTTCTTCTGTCCTTTTCCTTTTCTCTTCCCCTCTTCTTTCTTTCCCTCCTGTTTTTCATTCTCTTAAACAAATGCGCCGGGCTCCAGCCTAGCCCTTTTCTTCTCTGAGTCTCCTCTAGGGGTTGCCAGGTCCTCTCCAGACTGCTTTGTCCAGCCTTTGGATTTCTGAGCAGGATGGCCTCCAGCTGACACCAGAGGGAGAGGAATCTGAGACTGCGATTTGCAGCTCTGGTCAAATTTCACTCCCTTGGATTCCATGCCAGGCCCAGGACAGGCTGGTGACAGGCACTGCAGAGTGAGGGTGGGCAGAACTGGCCTCAAGTGAGAGCTGCCCAGGGGGCTGGGGCCCAAGCTCTTGGTCCCATGCCCTGGATCTCAGGCCCAGAGAGCCAGGCAGGACACTCGCTCCTTTTTACAGCTCTCCAGCCAAGAATGAGAAGGGATGTTTGGGAGATCATTTAACACATTCATGGTGGAGCCATGATTCCTGTGTCTCCACTCTGGGCAGCTTCAACCACTGGTGGTACATGTATCAGTGTCTCGTCAGATGTCTGTTTAATAAAAGAGTGTTTAGATCCATTTGTACCACCAGTGATACAGGCTGCCACCCAAAGGGACAGTCATGCATGTGCCACTGTGGTGGTTCTGGTCACAAGGTCCGCAACTGATTTCAGCTCTCCGACTCTGTCTATGCTCTGCCCTGAGGACTGAACCTGGGGCCTTTTTTGCAAGACAGTATCTCCCTGAGTTGCCCTTGTTGGGTGCCACCACCCCAGCTTAGCAAATATTTATTAATATCATCTACTCATTTGGTCTTTAGGATATTTTCTTTGGCTTTTTTTTTTTTTTGTCCCTGGGATTGAACGAGGGACCTTGCACTTGCCAGGCAGGTACTTAAGCTCCTGATCTATATCCCTGGCCCATTAGGATATTTTCTTTTTCTTTTTCTTTTTTTTTTTTTTGGTGGAACCGGGGATTGAACTCAGGCCCTTGTACTTGCCAGGGAAGTGCTTTTTCTACTGAGCCATCTCCCCAGCTCCCTATTAGAATATTTTCTGACATGATATTTACTGTTTTACTCAAGATTCCTAACTTGTTATTGAAGTATAACATATAGTTTAAAAAAGTCAGTTTGCTGGACATGATAGCACATACCCACATTCCCAACTATGCAGCAGGCTGAGGCAAGAGGCTTGCCAGTGTGGATAATTTAGTGATGGACCCTTTCTCAAAATGAAATTTTAGGGCCAAGGATGTAGCTTAGTGGCACAGCGCCTATCTGGCAAGCAGCAAGGTCCAGCAAGTTCCTGCCTTAGATTCCTCATGCCAAAAGAAAGAAAAAAGAGAGAGAGAAATTAAATCTGAAAGTGCTAGGATGTAGCTCAGTGGTCCCTGAATTCAACCATAGTACCACACAAAAGGAAGAGAGGGAGGGAGGGAAGAAGGGTACAGTTTGATAAATGTTTGCAAGTAGCACACCCATGAAATTTGCTGAGAAACCGCCCTGCTGTGCCCGGAGCTCTGCATGGTCTGCTCCAGCTCTGCCTCTACTCACCCCCCAAGAATACCCATCACCTAATGAGATGGTTGTGGCTCATCCAGGTTTAAATAAAGCAGAGTACTTTCCCTGACTGAGAAGTCCAGAATGAATCTTGGGCAGCCGGATCCAGATGCTTAGAAAATGCTGTCACCTTGCTTGTGTTTTCTCTCTGTCTCTGTCTGTCTGTCTGTCTGTCTGTCTGTCTGTCTGTCTGTCTCTCTCTCTCTCTCTCTCTCTCTCTCTGGTCACCCACCCATTTTTCTTTCTTTTTTTTTTATTTCTGGTACCAAAGATCAAACTCAGGACCTTGTTCTTGCCAGGCAGACACTGTACCACTGAGCTATCTCCCTGGCTGCGCCCTAGTTTATTTGAGACAAGGCCTTGCTCGCTCTAATTCAGGCTGGACTTGAACTCACTGTAGCCCAGGCTGGCCTCCAGCTTCCAGCAATCCTCCTGCCTCAGCCTCAGTGCTAGCACTACAGGCATGTGCCACCACACCCAGCTTGCTGATTCTCTTGTGTGGGGTATATACTAACTTTCTTCCTTCCCTTCAAATCTAAGAAATTTCTCGGCAGGAGTTTGGTAGATGTCCCACTCCTGAGCCAGTGGTCATCTGGGGGTGGAAGGTTATAGGAGCAAAGGGTGTGGTTCTGTAGCTAAGTCTTGGGGCCCCTGGCAACCTTCCAAAGCATAAGCACTGTGAATGGGTGCAACATGCTTCCCCAGGGCGCTGTTTTGGACGGGGAGACAGGTCCTGAGCAGATACTGAAGTCTAGTGTACCAGTGCGGCGCCCTGCCCACCAGGTTACCTGAGACCACCCATTTATTCCGCTTGCAAAAAATCACAGCCCTACCCTCAGATGGCATGCAGGCAGCAAGGGGGCAAAGTGCACCACAGAGCAGGTGGTCCATTCCTGGGTCTGGTCATCACGCTCCATGGCTGCTGGTGGGACTTATGGGAAATGAGGCAGAAACCAAGCAGAGTGGCATGATGGGATATGTGGTGTGGGCAGACAAGTGGAGTGGGGGAGACGTCCTGCCAGGCAGCCGGGTGGGGGCTCTGTGGACTCCAGAAGTCTGTGCCTGTGCGCCAGGCCTGCTCGGCCCTTCTGAAGCTTTATGTGTGTGCCACCAGGCCCTCTGACCATCGCATGGGGTGTCTGTGATGGCCCTAACAAGATTGTCCACTCTTCCAAGACACAGAGCCCTGCA
>NW_004524587.1:6521017-6522552 GCF_000260255.1 Octodon degus
AAAAAAAAAAAAAAGACATTATGTATGTCAGCTGTGAACTGTTTTATATAAACTGTAAATTTTGAGTATTGATTTAATCAAAAATAATATTAGGAGGCTTTTGAGAGAGAAAAGTGTATCGCTCTTCTTGTGTGCATATAGAGCATATTTATCTTTTGTTGTAGTTGGTCATTTTTTAAAATGCCATAAATTATAACAGTAACAATTTAAGGTTTTTTTTTTTAGAAGTAAGAAAGTTAGCTGGTCATGGTGGTATATGCCTGTAATCACAGCACTCAGGAGGCTGAGGCAGGAGGGTCACTATGACTCTGAGGCCAGCCTGGGCTACATAATGAACTCAAGGCCAACCTGAACTACAAAGTGAGACCCTGCCTCAAAAAAAAATGTAAACATAGAATTATCATAAAATATCTACAGCCCAAGCTATGTCATTCCCCTCCCCAGGGAAACTAGTGTCACTTCTTATGTGAACTTTGAGGAATATTTCGTGCTTATTCAAGCTGTATGTATTATTTTGACAAAAATAAATTGTATTTTATCTTTTTTCTATCAATTTTTAAAACTTTTATTAGTATACATTTACAGTACATAATGATTACATTTGCTGTAGGAAATTGGGACACGTGTGTAACACACTTGAAATCTTTTTCTTTCCTTTTACCCTCCCAACAAAACTATATACATATTTTTGTTTGTTTGCTTTTTGTTTTTGTCTTTTTGAGACAGGGTCTCCATATCCAGTTCGGGCTGGCCTTCAGCTCACTTTGTAGCTCAGGCTGGCCTCAAACTCACAGTGATCCTCCTGCCTCGGCCTCCCGAGTGCTGGCATTACAGGCCTGTGCCACCATGCCTGGCTCCTTTGCTTTACAGAATAAGGGCTCAGCAAACACAGGGCCTCATGGAGCTATATCCCCAGCCACGACCCTTGTAGTATTTTATACCCTGCCCTGTCCCTTGCTGGCCAGGCATTCACATCTCTGAGCTCAAGGAAAATAGAGACAATAAACCTTCTAGGAGCACTGGCAAGATGAAGTGCACTAGGAAAGTAGACCTTGTTACCACCGTGGCCCCCAGACCTGACTTCCTAGCCTTGACCTCCCAGGCAGTAGCCTGCAGGCAGATGCAGGGTTCCTTCTTGGAAGTTACCCAGGGAGGACATGGCCTTACTAGACAGCCCGCTTGGCACAGGACAATTTAATCTCCTTCCTAGTTCTTGCGTTTCCAGAGTGGGATCATATAGCAGTGCCCGCGGGGCCAGAGTCACTTCAGGCCTTTGCTTTCCTGGAACATGGGTCAGAAACACTCTCCGTGCCTTGAGTCCTTCAACTAAAATACAGAGATCATGCATCCTCATGAGCTGCTGAGCTGAATCATAAGGTGGACATTAAACCCTGGAGCGCCTGTCATAAACTGAGCCACACTTCCCCACCCCCCACCCCCAGCCTGCAACCCAAGAGCGCAGGCAATGTATGAAAGGACGGGTGTCATTCTGTGTCTTTGGGTTTTTGGAGATGGCAAGTAGGATCCAGGAAGCA
>NW_004524587.1:6523397-6530077 GCF_000260255.1 Octodon degus
AATGTGGCTTAGAGAAAGTGTTCCCATCTCACGGTTCCTGAGGAGCAGTGCTGGAGCGCCACACCAGCCCTGTCTCCTGTGTCCGTTGGGACAGCCTGTCTGCTCACACTCATTCAGCAAATGTCCAGCTCAGGCCTAGGGGGGAACAGCTCCACTCCCAGCTTGGGGAGCTCCCAGGGTACAGCACTACTTCCCTCCTGCTCTCAGCCCCAAGGAAGCTGCAGGTATCTTGGGGCCTTGTGATGGGGCGGGGGAGAACAGCAGGGGCACAGCTTCAGCAGGGGAAGGGAGTTGTCCATGGGGGAGCCCTGTTCTGCCACCACCTTAGCTGGTCGCTCCTCTGGAGCCCAGGCTGTCTTCAGCGTTTTGCTCCCTGCAAGTGATGGCAACCGTTTGTGGTCTCTGTTCATTTATTTTTACTTTTTTCTTTACTGCTGGAAATTGGACCTAGGGCCTCTACCCACTGAGCCACATCCCCACCCTTTGTTCGTTTTTAATTACAAGTGCACCTGCTTGTAGCTGTGAAGGGTAGCACACACCTGTAATGCCAGCTCTCGGGAGGCTGAGGCAGGAGGACTGCCAGCCTAGGCCATACAGTGAGACCCTGTCTCAAAAAAAAAAAAACAAGTGTAGAATGTTCAAGTCACCATTTATAGGAGTCACTTCTCCCTTTTTTATGCTCCTGTCAATATTCCCCCCAAACCTTATGGGCCAGGTACCAGTTTTATCATCTTTTCAGATAGGTAAACTGAGTCACAGAGATTCAGTGTTTTATTGTAGATCATAGGGTATAAAGTGGAAGAGGCAGGATTCCATGTGAAGGAGGCTGGCCATGGTCAGGCACAGCCAGCTGTCACATCAGGCTGCTCTGTGGTTTAGCGAAAAATGTCTCCCTAGAATGAATTCTTAAGCAAAAGGCAGGAATTCTGCTTTTAAAAATGTTTCCTATCCCAAGGCAGTTGTGGTGGCACACACCTGGGTAATCCTAGCACCTAAAAGGCTGAGGCAGGAGGACCACCAGGGGTCTGAGGCCAGCTGGGGCTACATATGGAACTCAAGGCCAGCCTGAGTTGCATAGGAGACCCTGCCTCCAGGGGGCAAAACACAATCCCTCTAAATGAAACAAGTCAAACACACAAGCATAGTTTCTCTTATTAGAGAAGCCCAGGGGTGGGAGATATAGCTCAGCAGCATAGGCACCTGCCTGGCAAGCACAAGGTCCTGAGTTTGATCCCTGGTACTGCCGAGAGAGAGAGAGAGAGAGAGAGAGAGAGAGAGAGAGAGAGAGAGAGAGAGAGAGACCCACCCAAAGTATACATAGCTTAAGGAGCAAAATGAAAGATGGAAAATAGGAAACAGGAAGACAGATTTTTTTGTGAATGTGGAGGGTGCCAAGAGAGGGAGGACAAAGGGTAGAAAGGAGACATGCAAAGAATGAAGCTGTCATTTTTGTACCTGTGGGAAGTCCACAATGAATGTAATCATTATGTACTGCAGACATGGACTAATAAAATTTTTTAAAAAAGTTTTCCCTCTCCCAGCGGATAGGTAGATGAACACACGAGGAGGGCGGGGGCTCTATTGCCCACAGCACCCTAGGCTTTGCATCAGCATACGCTGTTGGCCGCTATCTGAACTCACATGCCTGGGGTGAGCCCCACCGAGGCTCGTCATGGGGTCCACTCGGGTCGCATGGTCCGGCCTGGGCAGCAATTGGCTACAGAAGCCCTAACGTCGGCGCTGTCTCCTCACAGGCCCTGGCCGGCAGCATGCGACTTCCACGCCTCTCCAGCTCCACAGCGGTGACCGTGCTCCTGCTGGCCCAGTCCTGCCTCCTGCTCTTCCTGATCTCAAGGCCGGGCCAGTTGTCCCGAGCAGGCAACGAGCGCGTGCACGTGCTGGTGCTGTCCTCGTGGCGCTCCGGCTCGTCGTTTGTGGGCCAGCTCTTCAGCCAGCACCCAGACGTCTTCTACCTGATGGAGCCCGCGTGGCACGTGTGGACCGCCCTGTCGCGAGGTAGTGCGCCCGCGCTGCACATGGCCGTGCGTGACCTGGTGCGCTCGGTGTTCCTGTGCGACATGGACGTTTTCGACGCCTACCTACCCTGGCGCCGCAACCTGTCCGACCTCTTCCAGTGGGCCGTGAGCCGCGCGCTGTGCTCGCCGCCAGCCTGCAGCGCCTTCAGCCGCGGCGCCATCAGCAGCGAGGCGGTGTGCAAGCCGCTGTGCGCGCGGCGGCCCTTTGGCCTGGCGCAGGAGGCCTGCCGCTCCTACAGCCACGTGGTGCTCAAGGAGGTGCGCTTCTTCAACCTGCAGGTGCTCTACCCGCTGCTCACCGATCCGCTGCTCAACCTGCGCGTCGTGCACCTGGTGCGGGACCCACGCGCCGTGCTGCGCTCGCGGGAGCAGACTGCCAAGGCGCTGGCACGAGACAACGGCATCGTGCTGGGCACCAACGGCACGTGGGTGGAGGCCGATCCCCGCCTGCGCGTGGTGAGCGAGGTGTGCCGCAGCCACGTGCGCATCGCCGAGGCCGCGCTCAGCAAGCCGCCGCCCTTCCTGCGTGGCCGCTACTTGTTGGTGCGCTTCGAGGACCTGGCTCGGAACCCGCTGGCCGAGATCCGCAGGCTCTACTCCTTCACCGGCCTCAGCCTCACGCCGCAGCTGGAGGCCTGGATCCTCAACATCACGCACGGAGTGGGGCCCGGCAAGCGGGGTGAGGCCTTCAAGACCACCTCCAGGGACGCGCTCAACGTGTCGCAGGCCTGGCGCCTGGCGCTGCCCTTCTCCAAGATCCGCCGGGTGCAGGCGCTGTGCGCGGGCGCCCTGCGGCTGCTGCGCTACAGGCCAGTGTTTTCCGAGGAGGAGCAGCGGGACCTCACGCTGGACCTAGTGCTGCCTCGAGGCCCAAGCAGCTTTGAATGGGTGTCGTCCACCAGCGCGCAGCCCAGACCGTAACAAGGACCCGGTGCTGGCCGCGAGGGGACTATGAGCAGAGTGGGGGGTTCAGGGTGCGTGAGGAAGCCAGCCAGCAGGGGGCCGAAGTGTGAGGCTCCTGCCTTGGGCCAAGAGAGGGCTGAGCCCCAAATTCCGTTTCTTTCCCCCCAGATTCTCGGCTTCCCTTTGCGTCTTGTTTGGGAGCTGGATTAGAATCAGGCACGTTCTTCGTGCAAACCCATGCTCTTGCTCCCACTTCCTCTGGGCACAGAGGCGACTTGGCTCCTACCAAGTATTTTCTTTCTCCTTGACTCTGGCGTTCTGGGGGATGCACAGCAAGGACTGAGACGGTGTTCCAGCCCCAGACAGGAGCGGAGAACCCTGCCGTGCACCTGCTCCTGACGCCGATATGTGGCCTTCTCCCTTTGAATCCTGGACTTGGGTCCGCCCACGCTCCATGGAAGCGATGTGTGGTTATATTCACCTGCAGCCTCAGTGAGAAATCCTGAGAGATGCCCATGGCTGTGGCCTCCCCTTTAGCCTCTACCCAACCTCCTAGCGGCCCAAATGTCCCCATCACTCTGCCAAGCTGTGAGGAACCTTGTCACGAATCTCGCCAAATGTTGATTTGTCTTGGCAAGGAAAATCTTTCTTACAGAAATAAATACAATGATTGACCCATGGGATAGAGATCAGTTTTCAGCCTGCCAAGTTTACCCAGCAAAGCTCCGAAGTGCAGGGACTTAGGCAAGGTCCACAGTGAGAAGGAAGATGAAGGGAGAGGAGATTTTTGCCCTGGGAGTGTGTGTGAGGGGAGGGATGATTCAGCAGACTCGTCCAAAGCTGAAGGCTGACTTGTCCCATGTGGGTCGCTTTAGGGAAGAGAGGTGGTATCGCAGCTAGAGACACAGGTGGGGGATACAGGAGGCGGTCTGTATTGGGTCCAGAGCAGCCCTGATAAACCTAGGAGGTGGGGGAAGGGCGGGCTAGGCAGCAAGCCCAGGTCAGGGGTGGAATAGGGTACAAGGTTGGTTGGCAGTGAGAGTGCCTAGAGGGCAGGTTGGGAAGGTCTTGGGAAAGATAAAACTGATCAGCCTGGCAGGGAGGTGGAGGACAAAAGCCTCTACAGGACAGCAGACTAAGATTCCTGCTGGAAGCCTCAGCCTTATTGAGGAACTGGGCATGCAGAGGGAGCTGATCCCTGAGCTCAGGAGGTAAGAGCCCATTGGTGCTCAATACAAAAATATCCACAGAATGCCAGATGTGGAGGTACATGCCTGTAATCCCAGCACTCGGGAGACTGAGGCAGGAGGAGCGACATGAATTTGAGGCCAACCTGGGCTACATAAGCAAGTTCAAGGCCAGCCTACCCTGAATATTGAGATGCTGTCCCCACCCCAAAAACAATAATTATAAAACCATTCATAGAACCTCCAGGAAATACAAGAAAGCAGATATGAGTCCATAGAACACTCTAAGTCACACTGGGCCACACAGCTGTCTGGGGACTGTTAAGAGTTGCTGCCAGTCACTGTCACCATCAGTTACCAGGAGGGTTTTGGATGATCACTAACTTCAGACAGTCAGCATTGGTGTGGCCTCAGATCACAGATTGGTGGGCAGTGTCCAATCTGGCACTCTCTGCTGCACCCCTTGGAGAGAGCGGAGATCACCTGACATTGAAGCCAGCACTCAGGACACCGCATTTGAGGATCCTTCAAGCTTGAGAAGCACCAGGCCACATAAAACCTGAATCTGTCCCTACTGACAAGCACAGGGTAGGAATTTAAAGCCCTGGGCTTGCTAATGGGATTCTGCAGTTTAGAAAGTGACTTAATCCATCCGAGCTGCTATGACGAAATGCCTTAGCCTAGGCTATTTAGAAACAATAGAAACTGGAGGCCAGGAAGATAGCCCAGTTGAATAAGTGCTTGCCTGGCAAGTGCAAGGGCCTGAGTTCAATCCCTGGTTCTGCAAAAAAAGAAAAGAAAGTAAGTAAGAATAGAAATTGATTGCTCTTAGTTCCAGAAGTCCAACGTGCTTGCAGAGTTGGCTAGTGGCCCCCTTGCTCAGATGGCACCTTCTAGCTCTGTCCTCACCAAGTGGAAGAGGCGCAGCAGCTTTCTAGGGTCTCTTGTAAGGGTACCAACTACGTTGATGAAGTCTCCACTTTTCTAATACCTGTACTAAGGAGTTTTTATTTTGAGACAGGATCACAGATGCTGAGTTTCCCAGTCTGGGTTGAATTTATCACCCTCCCACCCCAGCCTCCCAGAGAGCTGGGATTATAGGTATGCACCACCACTATGTGCTCAGGTTCCATTTCTTTTCTTTTCTTTTTTAAAAATGTATTTGGTACAGGGTCTCACTATGCCGCTCAGACTCATAGTGATCCTCCTGTTTTCAGCCTCCCCGTTGCTGGGATTACAGGCGTGCACCACCACGCCCAGACTTGTTCTTGGCTCAGCTTGCCCTGTGCCGAGGGGTGGGATTGCATATAGAACCTTGGTCCCTGCACTTGCCAAAGCAGGCACTTAGTCTGCTCAGTGATCTTGCTGGCCCTCAGGTTCCATTTCTTGATCCATCTAATTATCTCCTAAACTCTTCTTCTTCTTCTTTTTTTTTTTTTTTTTTTTTTTTTTGGCAGAACCAGGGATTGAATTTAGGCCCTTGTACTTGCCAGGGAAGCACTTACTCTACTGAGCCATCTCTCTGGCCCATCTCCTAAACTCTTGTGGCCTAATACCATACGTTGGGGGTTAGGATTTCAATATATGGCCTGAGGGGAGATACATTCACACCAAGCCAGAAGGTAAAGCACATGCTGGCCGCGTCCCCAGGGCACGCTGAGACATTGAGACTGGGTGTGGTGGGGAGCATCTGTAATCCCAGTGCTTGGGAGGCTGCAAAGCAGGAAGGATCACTGCAAGCTCGATCTGTGTAGTGAGACCCTGCAGACCCTGTACTAAATACAGTTCTAAAAAATGGACTATATGGAAGGCCAGTTGATTTGTCCTGCACAGTGACATGGGTCACTAGAGACCAGGGAGCCCTTTGAGTACAAACATCTCAAGTACCAGAATTTTTGTTTGTGTTTTGAGACTGGGTCTCGCTATGTATTCTAGCCCAGGCTGTCCTAAATGTGTGGTGATCCTTCTGCCTCAGCCTCCCAAGTGCGGGGATCTCAGTTATGCACCACCACGCCTGGCTCGAGTACCAGAACATGGTTTCTTTCTGTTTTTATTTTTCTTTTTTCTTTTTTCTTTTTTCTTTTTTTAGACAGGGTCTTGCTGTATAGTTCAGGCTACATAGCCCAGGTTGGCAATCTCCTGCCTCAGCCTCCCAAGTGCTGGGATTCCAAATATGCACCCCCATGCCTGCCTAGAATGTGGAAAGAAGAGGTGGTCAGTTGGCAGGGGCATTTGAGCCTCTGACGCTGTCCCCGTCCTGCCTCCCTCTGTGCTACAAGTAGTTCACTGTTGGGGGAGAGGTCAGCCTCCGAGCAACGTAACTGAGCTGCATTACTGTGGTGTGTCCAGTCCAAGAGGTTGAGCCAAGCTGGGTGGGGTGGCACACACCTGTAATCCCAGCACTCTGGGAGGCTGAGGCAGGAAAATCCTCAAACTCCACTTGGGCAATATAGCAACTTTTTTTGTTTGTTTTTGATTTTTTTTTTGGCGGAACCAGGGATTGAACTCAGGCCCTTGCACTTGCCAGAGAAAATCTTAATCCACTGAGCCATCT
>NW_004524587.1:6531443-6532848 GCF_000260255.1 Octodon degus
GACACGTTGGCAAGAGAGAGACAGCATATTAGGGCAGTAGCAGTGAATTACCCAGGAGAAAGAAATGCAATGCAAAAAAATAGCCAAGAAGTCCAGCACTTTGAAAAAGAATAATATGCCCAGGTGTGGTGGCACACACCTGTAATCCCAACACCTAGGAGGCTGAAGCAGGAGGATCACCGTGAGTTTGAAGCCAGCTTGAGCTACATACTGAAACCCTGTCTTAAGAAAGAAAAAACAAAACAAATAAACAGCTTTGCAGAGAGATTACAGGACAAAGAAAGGCAGTGTCAGGCATCCCAAAACAGGGAGTGGTGGGAAGTAAAGTTGTAAAAGGAGATAAATGAGATAAAATTGGTCTGTGATTCCCTGGTGCCATTTCTGGGCAGATAAGGGATTAGAGTCATCTCAGTAAGGCATTTATATCCTGGGCAGGTGATGCTGATATAGGGACCTGAAACTCCCAACCTGGCCTGGATGAGTTCGTGTTCTCTAAAACCGAAGAATGAATTTTAGGAACGGAGGTTGAGGGTAAAACTTTATTGGAAAGGAAAGCTTCTGTTAGAGAGGGACAGAAGGGGGGCCCAAGCGGATTGCCCAGGAAGCTGTCTCTTTTAGGTTATTTTAATAGGACAAAACCATGTGGGGCTGATGTAGAGACAAAGGGGTCTCACTTAGGCGGATGTGGGGTGGGACAAAACTATGGTCAACCAATGGGATTATAAGCACCATTGCGCAGATAAAATTGATTAGGCCTAGGAGCAAATGGGGTAGTGAGTCACAT
This sequence comes from Octodon degus, assembly GCF_000260255.1. Classification (NCBI taxonomy): domain Eukaryota; kingdom Metazoa; phylum Chordata; class Mammalia; order Rodentia; family Octodontidae; genus Octodon; species Octodon degus. The sequence continues at coordinate 6,532,228 of NW_004524587.1, forward strand.
AGCAAGCGGGCATGGTGGCCTTCAGATGAGATTCTTCCTAATGAGCAATCCTGGATGCCAACTTTAGGGAGGTCAGCATTTGTTTGATCTTTAGGTCTGGCTCACACCAGGAGCATCTCCCACAGCTGTAAGGTGTCTGGTCTTTGTCATCTCCTTTGAGGGCCTGACCCTATCTGACTGCCTATAATATTTCTATCTAACTCAGGCTGCCTGCAACAAGGCAACCCACACCTGTGATCCCAAGCTGAGGCAGGATCACAAGGGTGACCTCAGCCTGGGTGACTCGGTGACTTATGGAGACGTTGCCTCAAAGTAAAAAGAAGAGAAAGAAAAAGGCTAGGGATGTATCTCAGTGCGAAGCCCTTGAGTGCAGGCTTCAGCTACGTGCCCACATGCGCCCGCACACACACTATATCCTGCTAGAGGCAGAAAAAGAGAAAAGGTGAGGAAGGCTTTTTTCCTGACATTTGATGCTGTCTTAATTGCCTTCAACTCAAAATTAATTTTTATGCCCAAGAGGCATATTTTGGGATGACACATCCGGGTTCCTTCGACTTTAAGTGAACTCGCATGCTCGTCGCTTCCTTGGTACCCCTGTCTCCACCATGAAAAGCAGCTCGG
>NW_004524587.1:6540113-6541311 GCF_000260255.1 Octodon degus
TTCTTCTTCTTCTTCTTCTTCTTCTTTTTTGGGTGGAATGAGGGATTGAACTCAAGACGCTGAACTTGCCAAGCAAGCATTTATTCTACTGAGCCATCTCCCTGGCATAGATAAGGATTCTTTCTGGCTTTCTCAGGGTAATGATCAATCTGGGATGCTAATCTTTAGGGAGGTTAGCATTTGTTTGGTCTCTGGCTCACAGCAGGAGCATCCGTCCCTCCCACACTTGGAGGGACTGGCCCTGTCTGATTGCCTATAATATTTCTATCTAACTCAGCTGCCTGCAACATTTTAAAGAAGGAAAATGTAACTGCAAATTTAGTATTAAAAACGTATGGAAGGTTTTTCTTTTCTTATCTTTTTTGAGACGGTCTCGCTATGCAGTTCAGGCTGGCCTCGAGCTCACTTTGTAGCCCAGGCTGGTCTTGAACTCACAGTGCCCCTCCTGCCTGAGCCTCCGGAGTGCTGAGATTACAGGCACGTGCCACCACACCTGGCCGCACGGAGGATTTTCCGTGCCATCTATGTATGCTTTTTTTTTTTTTTTTAATGTATGCTCTTTAATTGCATATTTTTACTATGCAAAAACAGCAAATCACTTCGTGTAGACAAGTAAGCGCAGCAACATAAGAATTTAATAAACAGCCTGGCCATTTTCTGAATCTGAATAGCAAACTCTGCCCAGTATGTTGAATGTAGATTTAGCGCCGCAGCGAAGGACACTGCTCTTACAAAGGTGACTCAGAGTAAAGAAGGGGGAGATGGGAGAATCCCGCTAGGCTGCGGAAGCCGGACCGGGCTGGCGGGGCTCTTCTCGCCTTATGCTTTGGTCCTGTCCATCTAGCACCGCCAGCGGGTGGAGGCCCAGATGCAGCATGCGCTTTTCTCCTTTTTTCCTTTTTCTTTCTTTTCTTCCACAGATCGAACATCTCAACCCGACCGCACCCGCCAAAACAGAAGCGCAGCTTCCTCCCGACTTCCCTGCACACTGCAAGCTTTGCTCTTTCCTCTTCCTGCGGCGCTGGCACAGCTTCCCCAGGGGAGGGAAGCTCAGCTCCATCATCAGGACCTGCAAACCCTAAGTAACTCATTAAAAAAAAAAAAAAAGCCTTACGGGAGAAAAAATGGCTTTGTTTTAAAACTCCCGAACCACAGTGTTTCAACAGCAGCAGCCAACATGGGGTTTAGCAGTTTTGCT
>NW_004524587.1:6542436-6543422 GCF_000260255.1 Octodon degus
AAAAAAAAAAATAGGGTCTCGCTATATGGATCAGGCCTCGAACTCACCATGTAACCCAGATTGGCCTGGAACTCAGGGTGATCCTCCTGCCTCAGCCTCCCAAGTGCTGAGATTACAGGTGTATGCCACCAGGTCCGGGAGGGATTTACACAACTTCCCATCTCCTGCTCCGAGTTTTCCTTCCCTTGATTATAAACACTCAGATAGTATGGGCCACATCTTTATGCTAGTTTTTTGTGCCTAAGTCATCTAAATCTTATCCCAAATGCAGGGAAGAACAATTCTTCCTGATCTAAAAAATTCAGTTGAAACAAGGTGTGCTGGCACATGACAGTAATACTACCATGCAGGAAGCTGAGGCAGGAGGATCACTGGGAATTCGAGGCCAGCCTGGGCTACAGAATGAGTTCAGGACCAGCCTGAATTACTGAAGACTTTTTGTGTTTAAAATATGCAATTAGTGAATCACCCAAAAGAGAAGAGGACTGATGCTCTCTGGAACTATACACCACTCCTACACCTGCTCTAGTCACCAGTGTGGGGTGAAATCACTTTCATTCTGGATTGCTTGATGGATGAAAATATTACTTTTTGTTGTTTTTATTTTCATTCCATAGTTCTTGGGGCAGCGAAGCATCTTTTCATGTTTATTAATGGACAGTGTCCCCATTTCTTTGTTCAAGCCATTTGCTCCTTTTTCTATTGAGCTACCTAAGATAACCTCTCTTGATTATTTGTGGGGGTTTTGGAACCAGGGATCAAACTCAAGACCTTGTGCTTGTCAGATAGGTGCTTAAGCCAGTGAGATATCTCCCAGGCCCATTTGTTATTTTTGTGGAAAATGGTTTCTTCTATTATTTTTTTTGTAAACTTACGGTGATTTCATTCTGTAGCCTTATTTTCTTTGTTTTAGGGTCTGGGGCTGGTGAGATGACTCAGTGGTCTAAAGCACCTACTTAGAACAAGCTTAGCAAAGCACAGGGACC
>NW_004524587.1:6544957-6546265 GCF_000260255.1 Octodon degus
GCTTGGGGGCCAGGGAGATGGCTCAGTGGAATAAGTGCTTCCCTGGCAAGCGCAAGTGCCTGAGTTCAATCCCTGGTTCTGAAAAAAGAAAACAAAAAAAAAAAAACAGTTGCTCCACTCTGCCTAAGCAGGTGCTTTAGTTCAGCTGAGCTATGAGGCCGGCCCTCAAAAACAGTCTTAATGTTTGCTTCCATCTATGGTCACAGGAGATAATGGGGGGGGGTTGGGGGGGTGACTATTCTCTGTATCTTTTATTCCTACGCCCCCTACCGACAGGGCTTGCTCATTACATCCGGCTTGCGCGAAATCTTTCCACCAGGTCCGCCCACTCAGATCCCATGGCCTTCACAGCCTTCACTTAGCTGTGTCTTTTACTTTACAGCTATTCCCTCACAGCGCAACCCCGACTTCCACAAGCAAAAAGCTGCGGAAATCCGTGGGGCTGCTGCCTGCACCCTGCTGAACCTGCCAGCTGAGTAACCTGGAGTAGGATCCGGGGTAGGATTAGAGGTCACTCTGCCTGAGGGTGTGTGTTCCTCAATCCCAGTCTTCAACAGCCCGGTACATGAGGTGCAGGTAGCTCAGGGGTAGGGTGCTCGCTTCGCTTGATGGCTACCTAGATTCAATCCCCAGCACTGAAGAAACCAAAGCCAAAGCACCCCACTTTCCCATCAACACATTAATTTCAGGCACCAGGACACTGCTGTTGCTGGGGAGACAGTGGCAGAAAAAAAAGATGACAAAATGGCCCGGTGTGGTAGGCACACCTGTGATTCCAGAACTCTGGGAGGCAGAGGCAGGAGGATCACCCTAAGTTTGGAGACCAGCCTGGGTTAGAGAGAGTTCAAGCCTGAACAGCATAGCAAGACTCTGTCACAAACAACAACAAAACCCACAAACAAACAAACCACTCTAACTCAAAATATGAAGCACAAAGAACTGAGGATGTGGCTCAGTACAAAGGCCCTGGGTTTCATCCGCAGTCCTGCAAAAGACAAAAAAACAGGAGCCCTTGCCCTTCTGCTGGTAGGGAGAAAGCCCATCAGTGACAGATTTAATACATAGCTATCTGGGGACACAGTGTGCACTCTGGGAATTGTGTCCAGGCAGGAGCTGCAGTGTGTAGTGAGGGGACCAGGGTAGGTCTCACTGAGAATGTGGCATTTTACCAAAGTCTTTTTTTTTTTTTGCGGAACCAGGGATTGAACTCAGGCCCTCACGTTTCCCAGGCAAGCACTTATTCTACTGAGCTATCTCCCTGGCCCCCTCCCCTTTTTGGTGGAGCTGGGGATTGAACTCAGGCCCTTG
>NW_004524587.1:6546680-6548018 GCF_000260255.1 Octodon degus
ATTTTTTTCTTTCTTTCTTTTTTGCAGTACTGGGGATTGAACTCAGGACCTTGCACTTGCCAGGCAAGCGCTTATTCTACTGAGCTATCTCCCCGGCTATCTCATTAAAATTGTACTGCATGATAAGTGTCAGAAGTATTGACAAACATACAAACTTGCCTGGCCCACGGCATGGATGGCCTAGAAGTGTTTCACTGGTACAGTCATTTGGCTTCTATCTTTAACCCTTCCCTAGGTTTAGAGGATGTCATGTATCACATAGAGGCCTTAAGCAGCTGTACTCAGCGAGCCTTAAGTGACACTGAAGCTTGTCTCTCTATCTGCTGAATAATGAAGTAAAATTTATGAAGCAAGCCATCCAAAATCAGATGGCATCGGGCAGTCTAACAGCAGCCCAAGAGGGTGCCAGCACAAAAGCTCACTGCTGTGTGTACATTCCTGCTAATGTCTTTCTGCTCATGTCTCAATAGCTGTTCAAGATATTCCATGACAGGTGAATGATATGTCAGATCCTGAAATTCCCTGGGCCTTCTCCTTCTCCTCTTTATGGAAAGCTATCACTGGCTCCTCCTGATGGACAACCATGTTGGCTACATTCATAATTATCCCACTGATTTTATTATTTGGCCCATGCATACATAGCTGTTTCTATGGCTTTGCCTCCTCCAGACTTAAAGCTGTAGTCTACCCAACAACACCTAGCGCCTCAAGGCCTCTGGACAGGCCCTGTGTGGAGCGTCCAAGGGCTGATCAGCGCCACGAGCCTCTTCAGCGGGAAGGAGGCAGATCAATCTTGGGCCCTTGCCAGTCATGGCAGTTAGGGCTCCTACTTCAGAGGGGAGAGTGTTATAGACAGCTAGGCAATCAGGCAGGGCTGGGCCCTCAAGAGGTCAGTGCAGAAGACAGCTGTGGCCAGAGCGCATTCATGAAAGGCCATCAAGAAAAAGCTACTCCTGGGGTGAACAGCAGTGGTTGACATTCCAAGCAGGCATCAGTCACCTGGGGTTGGAGGAGCAGATCTCTTTCACCCACCCCTTTCAAGAAAGTCCTTGTCTGCACACTCGCCCCTACTACAGGCCCTGTTTCCCCATTTGATCCCTATTTATTCACCATTACCCTAATGACTCTATCTGTGGTAATCTTATTGGTTGGCCACATTTTGTCCCGCCTCCCACCCATCCTGTGATTTTCCCATTGGATCAATATTACCTAAGCGTTTATACTTGTAATTCTGGGCCACCTTGAACACAACTGGCCTTGTGGTTCTGTTCAGTAAAACACCCTTGAGAAGCATGGGTCTGCGGGTAACCCACTTTTCACCCTTCTTCTGTCCTTTTC
>NW_004524587.1:6548338-6549232 GCF_000260255.1 Octodon degus
GAATCCCTCTGTGATCTCCTGTGACCCCAGTGCCCCTCCCCTCAACATTCCTGGGATTCATCTGGTACCATCCAGCTCCAGGTCTTTCATTTTCACTGCATTGAATGTTAGACCTCAGCTATATCTACTCGCTCTTCCCTTGAGGGACGCGGGCTCAGTGACTGCCGTTGCAGGGCTGCCAGGACCCATCTGGTTCACATCTCCTGGCAGATTTGCAGCTGCAAACAAGATTGCTAGGTCAGGAGCGGCTCCATCAATGTTATTACAACGTGGCCACAGCGTTATCTGCCTACAGAGTTCTAGTTGCTCTGAAGCCTCACTAATAATTGGAATCTTCACCTGGGCCTGCCGTGCTGGCCCCGCCACCGGGGCGCGCCGAGACAGCAATTGAGACTGGGCATGGTGATGCATGCCTGTAAGGCCAGCATTTGGGAGCTGTAAACAGAATCACTACAAGTCCAGTCTAGTAGTGAGACCCTGAACACCCTGTAGACCCTCCCCTAAAATACAGAGAAATAAATAAATAATTGGCATTTTCAGACTTTAAAAGTTGTGGCTAAGTCGGATGTGCACACCTGTGATCCCGGCACTCAGAAGGCTGGGGCAGGAGGATGGGAAGTTGGTGCCAAGTGTGAGCGATATAGTGAGCCTTTGTCTCAAAGAACAAAAATAAGCCACTTTTGGCTTGCTGGTGGTTGAGATGATATCGTATTGAGATTTCATTTTGTGCTTCATTAATAACAGGATTAAGGGGCTGGGGAGATAGCTCAGTAGAATAAGTGTTTGCCTGGCAAGCGCAGGGTCCTGAGTTCAATCCCCGGTACCGGAAAGAGAGAGAGACAGAGAGACAGAGAGACAGAGAGACAGAGAGAGAGAGAGAGAGAGAGAGAGAGA
>NW_004524587.1:6555871-6556598 GCF_000260255.1 Octodon degus
ACCTTCTTTCTTTTTAAAAAAATTATTGACACTGGGGATCAAGCTGAGGGGTAACCTTCACTAGGCACACGCTTTACAACTGTGTGACATCCCCAGCCTTTTCAATTCATTTTGAGACAAGATCTCACTAAATAGCCTATGACTTGTGATCCTCTTGCCTCAGCCTCCCAAGTAGCTAGGGCTATAGGCATGTACCACCATGCTTGGTCTATCTTTTATTTATGTATTTATTTTGGTACCAGGAATCAAACTAAGGGCCTTGGGCTTGCCACGCAGGTGCTGTGCAGCTTAGCTATCTACCTGGCCCTCTTCTTTTTAAACATCAGTTTTACTTGTGAAATAAATATACAGATAACTGCATTGAATTGGGTTAATAAGATAGTGCATAGGTAGGCTTTAGCTCAGTAACACATAAAATACCAAATATTTATTATTCATCATCATCTGACACTCCATCGCCAGGAATTTGCTGAAAGCCCTTATCCTTAACGGCCACTCTTTGGAGAACTCTTTTATTCGTTTATTCTTTGTCTCCATGGCTTTCATTTTAATAGCAGCTCTGAACAGAGACAAGACAGAAAAAATATATGATCCAATTTTTCAGTATTGAACTGAAACCTCCATAAAGCTTTCATTTTACTTAAAACAAAGTAGAAGGCTGGGAGATAACTCAGCGGCATAAACGCCTGCCTGCCAAGTGCTAGGTCCTGAGTTTGATTGGGGGGGG
>NW_004524587.1:6557883-6559775 GCF_000260255.1 Octodon degus
CCTGTGGATTTCCCAGCCCATCGGGTTCAGAGTGCTGTCCGGCTTGTTTGCGGCGCAGAATGGTGCCAGTCTCTCCGAGGGGACTGGGGCTAGGATAGTCCCTGCCTGGCGATCGAGAGTCTACACTCCTTTTGTTTCTATCCTGTAGGCCAGTCTCTCTGCGCCGGTAGCCCCGTTTGTCGCTGGCACCCATCCAGACCCGCCCCCTGCAGCTCATCTTTCTAGGATTGCTTTCTGAGACCTGTAGTGGGGTTTCCCACCTCGGGACCTTCGACTCAGCTGCTCTTTAGCTCCCCATCCCCACCCCCAGTTCCACTGCCCATGGGCCTGGCAGAATGGCTTTTCAAAGTAACAAAGCAGAACTATTCATGTTCAAAATTTGAAGAGAAACGACCTAGGAGGATTAACAGAAGCTTTGAGGGAGGGCTTAGTTATTTGTGTGGGACCTTTACAGACCAAATGATAGACTAATGGCGATTGAAGAGGGAGGTTAGGGCCCCGCTCCCCTATTTAGTAAACGGTGAGAGAGAGGGGGGGAAAAAACAGAGAACTGGGGCCAGAAAGAATGCCGAGGGAAGGCAGATGGGGTTGCTGACTCCAGTCTTTCGGGATTTCCTGTCCACTGGGCAGCGACTGCCAGGCGCCTTGCAGTGGACTCTTGGGACTTGCTGTGTATCACCTGCCTAGGGCTCTTCTAGCACAGGTTTGTCAGGTAGCTTGATCAAGCAATAATCTGTGTTAGAACAGATGAAATGTTAGGGGGCCAGGGAGATGGCTCAGTAGAATAAGTGCTTCCCTGGCAAGCACAAGGGCCTGAGTTCGATCCCCGGTTCTGCCAATTAAAAAAACAAAAACAAAAACAGATGAAATGTTAGCTTGTAATCATACCTGAAGTGACAGTCTGGCAGGTCTAATTGCTTCAACAAGTATTGGGATCACAATTGACAGTAATAAAAATATAATATATGGCATTCTGGAGACTATGACTGAAAAGTGAAATATTTTGTTTCCTTTTTCCAGCAGCTCTTTATTTGGAAAATTTTCAAACCTAAAAACTGGAAAGATTGATTCCTAGTATCGTAAAAATTAAAAATTTAAAAATGGAAAGAATGCAGTAAATATCTATGCTCTGATTAGGTGATAAAGGCACTCACTGCTTAATGACCTGGACTTACTAGATGATTCATTGTGCAAGCGTTGTAAAGTGTACTTAACTCAAATGGTATAGCGTACCACACACCTAAGCTATATTATCTTATGGGCTCCTCGTGTATGTGGTCCGCCACTGACTGTAACTTTTTTTTTTTTTGGAACCAAGGATCGAACTCAGGCCCTTGTGCTTGCCAGCGAAGCACTCATTCTACTGAGCCATCTCCCGGGCCCCAATGTAACATATTCTTTATGTATTTGCATCACATTTTAACTTTCTGCAGAGCCCTTTTAGAGGAAGTTACAGAAGTCAGGGCATTTCGTTCCTAATACTTGAGCACACATCTTCAAAAACTGTTTTCTATTATATTCACAAAATTCTATCACTCCTAATACATTGAAGAATAATGCTTTCTAACGTGCAGATCTTTTTAAAACTTTCCTCCAGTTGGCCATGTAGCACCCTTCCCCCATTTTCTTTAAATTCCAGGATCTAACTAGGTTGCAGTGGTGTGCCTGCCTGTAATCCCATCACTGGCCAATTTGGAGAGATCCTGCTCCCAAGGGATAAAAAAGCCTGGGGGTATGGTTTAGTGCAAAGGCCTGGGCTCAATCTCCAGAACCACTAGCTGGCTAGTTACATACATGCAGTTTATTTCAGGATCTGATCAAGAATCGCTGTGTGACGTTGGGCTGGGCGTGGTGTTGCACACCTTTACTGCTAGCGCTGGGGGGGTCTGAGG
>NW_004524587.1:6560663-6561941 GCF_000260255.1 Octodon degus
ATAGCTCAGTAGAATAAGTGCTTGCCTGGCAAGCGCAAGGGCTTGAGTTCAATCCCCAGTTCTAAAAAAAAAAAAAGAATTGAATATTCTTTTTAGTCTGTCTAGTTGTTAGTTTTCTTCTAAGAAAAGATGAGTGGATCTGAGCTGATAGTTTTAATATGTCATATTAAAGTAGCTCTTCCTGTGGGAATTGTTTTCTTTTAGAAATTGTTCTAAATATATTAAAGTACAGTATGTGCTTGAGTTTACCATTATGACTGTGGATATGTAATTTTAAGGGATTTGGTTACCAGGGATCACTACTCAGCAAGCATACATTTGACGGAGGGCACAGCCCTTACCCTCAGGTAGATCAGCATTTGGAGGTGAGCACATACTCTCCTTCTCTGTCTCCTCTCTGGCTGGAATGCTGGATACAGCAGGTAGTTGAAGCTTGACCTGGTTTGAACCTCCAAAGGCTGCTAATAAAGCGGCCTCATGCAGTGTCCTGAGTCTGGATCGTTCTATTTTGAGCCCACAGGAAGCATTACTTGCAGTTTATGCCAACTCATTATCACAAAATCATCGTCGGAAACATTCTGTGGTTTATCTGCCAGGAAGCTTTGGATTTTTTTTTTAAACCTGCATTTACAATTTAGCAATCTAAATTTTTGCCTATTTAGTTTGAGAATATTTTTGTCACCCCCAACAAGCAGGTCCCTGCCCACCAGTAGCCCTGACTGACTGACCTTGTGTGGAGATAGATGGAGGCCTGACCAGACCAACAGGGCGTGGCCAGACTAGGACCAAGAGGCCCATGGGGTTGAGGCAGGTCAGGGGCACACTTCAAACAGGAGTGAGAGGACAGGCCAACCAGTTAGTCCAGAGGGCAAGTCCTAGGGCTCGAGGTCCTCCTGCCTCAGCCTCCTGAACAGTTAAGGGCTTAGGTCTTTGGTTTGGTTTTATTTTCACTGATGTGCCCCACTTGAGGAATGTGCTCAATAAATGTTTGACTAATGAGTGAATAAATTGTCAGTGTTGGTGGCCAGGGAGATGGCTCAGTGGAATAAGCGCTTCCCTGGCAAGCGCAAGTGCCTGAATTCAATCCCTGGCTCTGTCCCCCCCTAAAAAAAATAAATTGTCAGTGTTGAGGCATGGTAGCGCACACGTGTATTCCCAGCATTCTGGAAGGACAAGGCAGGAGGATCTCAAGTTCATGTCCAGCTGGGCAGCTTAGTGACTTAGTGGAACCCTGTCTCAAAAATAAATTTTTGAGCCTGGGCATAGTGGCGCACGCCT
>NW_004524587.1:6562551-6589398 GCF_000260255.1 Octodon degus
GTGCATGCCTGTCCCACTCCCAGGGGCTGCCTGCATTGCATGGCTTGTGGCCCTTGCTCTGCTTCAAAGCCAGCAGCTTAGCTCCTCATGTCTGACCCTGACTCCCGTCTCAACATAGGGGGTCTTGGCATTACATTAAGTGCAGCTGGAAAGCCTGTGATTTCTTAATGTACTCACATCTGCAAGGTCCCTTCTGCTGTGTACAGCATCTGCTCCCAGGTGTTGGGGACAGCTGTGGGGGGCTCCTTGTACCATAATGATCACTCTGGTTTCTCTTTATAATCTGTTATTACATATTAGTTGCATGATGTACATTTGGCCCCAGATGAGCCTGTCACTGTCACGGTGGTTTGTTTTATTTTTGTATTTTAGGGAAAGATTACAGGGTGTTCAGGGTCTCACTACTAGATCCTACTCGTAGTGATCGGCCTGTTTACAGCCTCCCACGAGCTGGGATTACAGGCTGCGCCACCATGCCGAGGCCCAATTGCCATCTCAGCGTGCCCCGGGGATCGCACCCCTGGCCCCTGCACCTGCTTGCAGCCGCTTTAATCCACTGAGCTGCTTGGCCGGCCCTGGTCACTGTGGTTTGCATGTGTCCCCCACACTTCCCATGTTGGAACTCGCCCACCATTGTAGCAGTGTTGGGTGGTGGGACCTTGGAGACAAGATCAGGTCACACGGGCTGTGTCCTCATGAATGGATCCATACCTTGCTCGTACTGTGCGAGGGGGTTTCTTGTACCTGCTGCTTGGGCCCCTCAGTACTCATTCGCTCTCCCTCACAAGAGCTGGCCTCAATCTGAACTTCCACCTCCACGACTGTGAGCCAAAAACTTTCTGATAGAGCAGCACAAAACAGACTCATGTAGCTGCCAAGGTGAACAAAGCCAGAGATAATGCACTTGATTTGAAAGCAGTAGAACAAAGAAATACTGTAAGCTACATGGACAACTACTTGTGACGGTGTTGAGCCGGGAAATGAAAAGTACTGTGACGGTCGATAAATAGCTATTAAATAGATGGCAAGTTAAGGTGCAATACATTAAAGGAAAATTGCTTAGTTTCTAAAAAAGTGTTTATGGATCTGGGTTTGCCTTTGTTCTCAGTGCCCTATCTGTTGGAAAAGTTTTTATACACTGTACAACTCGCCTGATGTAATCGAGCCATTCTGCCCTACTGGAAGCACATAAGCGGTGCTGTGTGAACTGCGTAGACACAGAAGTAGCTAATGGATGTGACGTAGGGCCACGGGGGCAGCAGTGCATTCCCTTCCCTGAAACTCGGAGGTGCTGACCTGCTGTGCAGATCCTGTTTATAAATTGGCTTCTAAGCTTTTAGGGGGGCTGGTGAGATGGCTCAGTGGTCTAAAGCACCTACTTAGAACAAGCTAAGCTAAGCAAAGCACAGGGACCACGGTTCAATCCCCCAGCACCACATGTCAGCCAGCCTGCCCCCTGGTGGGCTGAGCTGGCCACATACACACACACACACACACACACACACACACACACACACAAATAAATAAATAAATAAATAAAAATTTAAAAAAAATATGTCTTAAAAAAAAAGCTTTTAGGGACGTTGAGATGTGGGTTAGTAACCTCCCTGGCCAAATACTGTGTTTCCAGGGAAGGAAGAGCTGGTGAGTGTTGTCCTGAGTTCAGGCAGCCATAAACTAGAGAGCAAGTGACCTTTATTTTCTCAGATCGGAGATCAGGGAGCCAGCATGCCCGGGGTCTGGTGAGGTCCTCTTTCCTGGTTTTGTGATGGCTGCCTGCATGCTGTATTTTTACAGGGTGGAGAAAGATATCAAGAGGTCAAGATCACTTGCTGTTACAAGGCTTCAGGCCTGTCGGATTTAGCTTGAATTTGGGGCCGTACAATTCACCCCATAGCAGTGAAGTGGCTCACTGTGTTGAGCCTTACTTTTCTGGAAGTTGCCAACATAGTGCATCTCTGGGCTGATGAAGCCTCACTACCCCGTGGTTCCGTGGCAGCCGAAAGGAAGCCATCCTCCAGTGGGATATTGTCCCCAGTCCCAGGCTCAGCTTGGCCACATATCTCAGTGGCCTTGTCATTGGGTAGGGTCGGAGGAGGTTCCCAAGGCTAAGATGAGGAACCTAACCCACCCTACCTGAAGCAAGTATGCATGGAAAGTTTTCAGGACTAGTCAGCAAGAAGCATGGAAATGGTGTTTGTAGGCAGAAATTAAAAAGTACACAGAGAAACAGGGCGGGCCCTCAGGGGAGAAGCCCTGTGTTTCCTGGAACAGGGAACATTTATGCTTCTCTCAAGGGGGTGGAAACACCCCCAAAAAGGTACTAACCCACAATACATATAGGTATGAGCCCAGATTTTTGTTCTTCAGATGAGTATACATTCGTTGAATTCTCTCAAACTGTTCCTCAGGATGAGATTCCTGCTCTTTACTTTCTCAAGCCAATTTATGGCCTTTCAGTATTGCTGAGGAAGTTTGAGTGTGATGGGTCTGAAAAGAAAAGTGCCTGCTTTTAACCAAGGGAATGAGAATATGGGTTACTTCAGGTGACTTTGACTAGGTCATAGAAGTTGCAGACTTTTAAAAGAACAGTGTGTTTCTGTTTTTGTTTTCGGAACCAGGGATTGAACTCAGGCCCTTGCGCTTGCCAGGGAAGCGCTTACTCCACTGAGCCATCTCCCTGGCCCCTAAAAGAACAATGTTTTTAGTTATGTTTTGTCTTCTTTCTACCTTTTATTTTTTCTGTCCTACCTGAGTGTCAGACAGCAGCCAGTAGTGATCACCTTCAGTTCTTAGAGACAGGTTCACATCATCCTGCAGGCAGGAGGGTTCGCAAAACCACTTCGAGAGCCAGTGTCAGGGTGGTCAGTTCCTCAGAGACTGGGGAGTGGTTGATGAGCCCTGCAGGAGTGGAGATGGTATTTCTGCTTTGTAAGGCAACTGGGTGGTGCCTGCTGACACTGGGAGTGAGCTGGCTGTGGGTGACGCCGGGGTCCTCAGCTGGAGAGGCCAGGATGCTATGACGGAGCCAGGGGCAGGAGTGGCTGTGGGCACTGGTGCAGTAACAGGTGCATTTTACTAGCAGAGCATTTCCTATTGCCTACAGAGGTGCTTTTATTTATTTATTTATTTATTTACTTATTTTTGGTGGAGAAGAAACAGTAGTGTATACACGTATTAGTTTTATATCTAAGATATGCCGCTTAATGCTTCTATATAAATAGTATATTTAGTTTTTAAGCTTGGGATGAATATGTTTCATCATATTGTACTCCACGCATAACTTTTTTTTTTTTTTTTTTTTGTCTTTTTGAGATAAGATTTCACTGTGTAGTTTAGACTGGCTTTGAACTCAATTTGTAGCCCAGCCTGGCCTCAAACTCACAGCCGTCCTCCTGCCTCAGCCTCCCGAGGGCTGAGATTACAGGCATGCGCCATCATGCTTGGTCTTCTTTGTTTTTTTTGTTTTTGCTGGAACCGGGGATTGAAGTCAGGCCCTTGCGCTTGCCAGGGAAGCACTTACTCCACTGAGCCATCTCCCCGGCCATCAGCCTTCTTAAATGCATATTTTTTCTTTCTTTTTTTGCATTTTTAAACAAAATTTTCCAAACACTATCAGAACAGATCAGCTTCAACAGTATCATAACTGATCTTATAACTCATAATTCTAAGCAAGAGAAGCAGTGCGGAGAAACCTCACAGTGGTTTGAAACCTTTTGTAGCTATGTGGTTTTTCACCAGGTTGAATGTGCCAAACATCATTTTTAATAACCACTGAGCCCTGAGGGCCATTTATTTGGGCTGCCACTTAGCTCCGTTGTACAGCATGCACCTCTGCCGTCACCAGGGGCTGTAGGCATTGGTGCTTCAGCACCGTTCTGCAGAGTAAATGAGGCAATGTTAGCAAAGCACTCAGACAGCCCCTGTTTGCATAGTGAATAATTATCAACTACATAAAAATGTCCAGACTTGTCTCTGAAAATGCAGAACTGTTTACACGTGCATATATTATTTTGTTTTCAGAAAAACAGGTTCTTATTCCATGTAACTATTTACAACTTGCTTTTTTCACTGCCCACTCCTAAGCCATTGGCATATCTAGGTCTAGCTCATTTTTGTGTGGCATGTGTTGTTCTGTTAGACAGATACACAGAACATGTTCTCCAAGCCTCATTGCTTTAGCCATGCAGTTGGGTCCAGTTATATGAGTCTGTTAAATAGACAACGCTGCCCCCCCCCACCTCCCTCCTTTTTGTATGCATTTGGTCATCAAATATCTTAGCATTGGCCAGGAGCATAGCTCTGGGCTCGGTGGCAGAGCATGTGCTTAACATGCAGGCGTGAGGCCCTCAGTTCAATCCTCTGCATCAAAAAGAAAAACTAACGTCTGAATTTCAACCTCTTAATGAAGAGGCCTGGGTTTAGAGACCCACACCTGTCATCCTAACACTGCGGCAGAGGCGGTATTAGGAATTCAAGGCCAGCCTGGCCTATACCACAAGACCCTAGCTCAAACAACAAATAAAAAAAGTGAACAGATATTCTTTTAAGAGCCCCTCTTCCAGCTTGCCTTTGAGCCAGACATTCATATATTCTGATATTTATTTCCTATCTTCAGGAGCTGTGATGTCCTAACAGGAGGTGATAGTTTGATGTTTATTGCATTGTCTTTAAAATGATTATAGAATAAATTGTTCAGGTTTTCCATTTTATAAGATTAAAATACAGAAAAAAAGACTAAATAAAAAGGTAAGAAAATAGTCATCAGTTTCATAGTACCCTGTCAACCAACAAATTATTTATGTCTTTTTTTCCCCAGGGCTGACTTTCACAGATCTTGTGAGACTTTTTATTTTTCATTTTGAAGGTAAAGAGGCAGCTAATCAGTGGTTGGTCAGCTTTTTCTACAAAGCAGGCCAGCAAGTCATTATTTTAAGGTTTGTGGGCCATGTGGTCTTTGTCCTTATTAACAGCTTTGCCTTAGTAGCTGGAAAGCTGTCAGATGATACCTCAGTAAACAAGGATGGGTTCAAAGAAGTTTTTATGTATACAGTTCTTAAAACACAACCAAAACATTTTATATAGAAAAACAGGCAGTGGAACTGAGCCTGGTAGCATGGAGGATCACTGTGAGTTCGAGACCAGCCTGGGCATCGTAGTGAGTAGTTCAAGGCCAGCCTGAACTGCATAGTGAGACCTTGTCTCAAACAAAGCGAAACAAATAGGCAGTGCCTGTGCCGAGCTTGCTGGCCACTCTACAGCCGGCAGCGTTGACACGTTGGGCTGATGCATCCATGTGTGTGACTGAAGGAGTTTGCAAATGAACCAAATGGGCTTGAAGGCCACTTGGCAACAATCACACTGGGAAAACGAGTGACTGCAGCCTGTCCTTCCCTTCCCACAGAGATGTGGTATGGCGTGTTCCTGTGGGCACTGGTGTCCTCTCTGTTCTTTCACGTCCCTGCTGGATTACTGGCCCTCTTCACCCTCAGACATCACAAATATGGTAGGTTCATGTCTGTAAGCATCCTGTTGATGGGCATCGTGGGACCAATTACTGCTGGAGTCTTGACAAGTATGTTAGACATTAAAATACCAGTCAAAAACGTTGAATGTGGCTACTCGGCTAATTTCAGGACTCATTTCAGAAATACCTGGATGGGATGTATGAGCATGAGTGTCTTTTAGCCCCAGGTCCCAGTGCTCCTTCCTGGTCTTGCTGTGACCTAACTGTGACGCTGCAGTGGAGCTGAGGAAGCACTGCTGACACCTAGCGGGTTACTTGAAGAAGAAAGGAGTAATTTTTTTTTTTTTTTTTTTAAAGAATAATTTTAATGACAAGAATTCTTAGCCAGGCTGGTACTGGTGGCACATGGTTGTGATCCCAGTGCTGTGGGAGGCTGAGGCAGGAGGATCACAGGTTTGAATCCAGCCTGGACAACTAAGCAAGTTAGCAAGGCCTTGTCTCAAAATAATAAGACAGAGCTGAGGATGTAGCTTAGTGCAAAGGTCTGCCTGCAAGTCTCTCAGTAACTCCCCCCAAAATAAAATTAAACATGTTTAGGAAAGAATCTGATTTGAGGGCTGGGGATATATCCACCCAGTGGTAGAACACTTGCCTAGCACATTCAAGGCCTTAGTTTTAATTCCTAGGAAAAGAGAAAAAGTCCCTGATTTGTGTTCAGGTAATTGCCACCCCTACTCTCACTGCCTCAAGGCTGGTTTTTTGTTTGTTTGTTTGTTTGTTTTTTTAGGGAAGGGTCTACAGGGTGTTCAGGGTCTCACTACTAGATCCTAGATCGGATTTGTAGTGATCTTTCTGTTTACAGCCTCCCAAGAGTTGGGATTATAGGCACATGTCACCACGCCCAGTCTCAATTGCTGTCTCAGCACGCCCCGGGGGGGGGGGGGGGGCAGCACAACAGGCCTGTGGATTGAACTCTCAGCCCCTGTGCCTGCTTGCAGGTGCTTTAATCCACTGAGCTATTTGGCCAGTCCTTTTTTTAAATTTTTTTTTTTTTTTTTTTTGGGGGGCAGAGACTCACCCTGTAGTCTACGCTGGCCTTGAACTTGAATTTGCAGTCCTCCTGTCTCAGCCTCCCCAGTGCCACCACATTGTCTGTCTGAGGACATCCTGATTAACAATTGGAATAACATGGATACTAATATTTTCTTTTTTGGTGGAACTGGGGATTGAACTCAGGTCCTTGCGCTTGCCAGGCAAGTGCTTATTCCACTGAACTATCTTCCCCGGCTCCAATTTTCTTACCTGTTTTTATCCTGTTTTTATCAGTGTGTGTACTACATTATAGTTATACTTTTTTGGGAGAACTGGTACATATATAAATCATATCTTTTTTTTTTTTTTTTTTTTTTTTGCGGAACCGGGGATTGAACTCAGGCCCTTGCACTTGCCAGGGAAGCACTTATTCCAGTGAGCCATCTCCCGGCCCTATAAATCATATCTTGACCATGTTTTTTCTTTTATTTTTATTTGTTTATTTTTTGCCAGCTCAGCCTACCCTGAGGGCAGGGCTGGTACAGCATGTGATGCCAGGGATTGAACCTCAAACCCCTGGACCTGCTAAGCTTACCTAAACAGGTGCTTTAGACCACTGAGCTATCTCGCCAACTCCTTTTTTTAAAAATGTATTTAATACAGAGTCTACAAGGTGTCACTGTGTAGATTAGACTCATAGTGATTCTCCTGTTTTCAGCCTCCCAAGCTCTGGGATTACAGATGCACGCCACCACGCCCAGTCTCAGTCGCTGTCTCAGCACACCCCAGAGACAGGGCCAGCACGGCATGGTGGGGATCGAACCTCTGTCCCTGAACCTGCCTAAGCAGGTGCGGTAGTCCACTGAGCTATCTGACTGGCCCACTGATCATTTATCATTTTTGTACCTGGAATTGAACTCAGGGCCTCATGCTTGCCAAGAAGGCGCTGCACCACTGAGCTACATTCCCAGCCCTTAAATTATTATTATTATTATTATTATTAATTAATTAATTTATTTTTTGGCAGAACCGGGGATTGAACTCAGGCCCTTGCGCTTGCCAGGGAAGCGCTTATTCCACTGAGCCATCTCCCCGGTCCCCCCTTAAATTATTTTTGAACCATTTCTATTTTTGTATATTTGCTTTTGGCTCATGTCACAGGTCATAATTACAAGGATGACAGTAAGTTTAAGTCATTTTAAAGCCCATACTTATTTAAGTGGGTATATTTTTGTATATAGTAAAATTGTAAGCAAACGAAAAAGTTGTATATGTTAATAACCACAGTTTGCATTTTGGTGTGTATACTAGGTATATATTTAAGCATAAGTAAATTCATAAAGCATGTAGAAACATAATATATATACTAATTGGAGGGATTTTTTTTCTACTGTGAATTTAAGCTTTTGTGTGTGTATGTACTGGTTTTGTGTGTGTACCGGGAGTCAAACTCAGGGCCTCGTACTTGGCAGGCAGGTGCTGTACTGATGAGCCGTAGCCCCAGCCAGTGAGTTTAAACCTCGAGCTTCAGACAGAAATCTCTATTGGTATCTCTTGAGTTGAACTGTTTTTGTTTTTGAGACATGTCTAACTTTCTGTATGTTTTAGTTTCTTTGCTTTATTTTTATAATCTTTTTTTTTTTTTTTTTTTTGGAACCGGGGATTGAACTCAGGCCCTTGAGCTTGCCAGGCAAGCGCTTATTCTACTGAGCCATCTCCCCGGCCCCTCTTTGCTTTATTTTTTAAATTTTTAAATTTTCTTGATTCTTTTTTCTTGTGACAGGATCTTACTATATATACTTCAGGTTGGCCTTGAACTGACTGTGTAACATAGCCCAGGCGGGGCTTGAATTCACGGCAGTCCTCCTGCCTCAGCTTCTCAAGTGCTGGGACTACAAGCACTCACTATTGTGCCTGGCTTTGTCTATTCTGTCACTTACTGACTGTTGTAGACACCTCTGCTTCAGTGTTCACAGTGGTTTACTGGGCTCAGGACCTGTCTCAGTTTTCTCAGCCATAGTACAGGGCTCATGCTGCCTACCGCTCAGCACTGAGTGCTGATTAAATGAGATAATGCACCTATAAAATACTTAATGGAATACCTGACACATGGGAATGATGTTTATTTCTGTTTATTAATCTTTGTTTACTTCTGTCTTTAAGGCTTTAGAATAGAGCTCATTCCCTGTGGGGTGGTTTTTATTTATTTATTTATTTATTTATTTATTTTTTAGTGGTACCAGGGATCAAACTCAGGACCTTGCACTTGCCAGGCAAGCACTTAGTCCACTGAGCTATCTCCCCGGCCCCAGTTGTTTTTTTTTTTTTTTTTTTTTTATGAGACAGAGTGTCACTATGCAGTTCACATTAGCCTTGAGCTCACTATGTAGCCCAGGCTGGCCTCCAACTCCCAGCAGTCCTCCTGCCTCTGCCTGGGATCACAGACATGCGCCACCAGGCCCAGAGTCCCTTGCCATTGCTGTTTTCTGGGAGGCTCTTTCCTTTCTTTTCTTCATCATCCAGATTCCACGTTAGAGTGTGATTCAAGTTCCTTAAGCGTCATTCTCCCCAACCCACTTTCTATGGGTGCTAAATTACAGGTCAGCCCAATGAAACATGTATTTTCAGATGTTAGAAACATCAAGCATCAGGGGGCCGGGGAGATGGCTCAGTAGAATAAGTGCTTGCCTGGCAAGTGCAAGGGCCTGAGTTCATTCCCTGGTTCTGCAAAAAACAACAACAACAAAAACAACCTTAAGCATCACACTTTTTAATGTCCCTGGAAGTAGGCAACCAGCCTTGAGTTATTCATTGTTTCTTCCTTTCCCCTTCCCTTCTTTTCCCTTTCCTTTTGTCTTTCCTTCCCTTCCCAAGTTACCACAGCCTTCTTAAACTTGCAGTCCTCCTGCCCCGGCCTTCTAGAATGCTGGGAATGCAGACATGTGCCACCATGCGCAGCTGTTCTTTCTTATTGCTAAAATGTTTCATTACACATTCATATCACATTTATAAAATGCATAAATGTAAATAAGATAAAATGCATAGACATATTTGTGATTGGGGGATCAAACCCATATTTGTGATTGGGGGATCAAACCCATGGCCGTATGTGTGCTCAGCACATGCTCTGCTGCTGAGCTACAGCCCATGTGGATGTTTGATTGAGGGGCTGCGTATTATTTGCATCATTGAAAATCTGTTCCTATCTTGTGTCCCCAGCTAGATTTTAGAATAGGAGTCACACTTTGTAAAACATAAACGTGAGCCCAGGCATGGCGCCACATGCCTCTAATCCCAGCATTCGGGAGGCTGAGGCAGGAGGATTGCCAAGGAGTTCCAGGCCAGTCTGAACTATATCAAAAGATCTTCTTTCAATAAATAAATAAATAAATAACAACATAGAAGTATTCTGAAAGTAAATACTTGAATGAGCACAGTGACCAAAAAGAATTTTGTTTGGAGCATTGTGAGGGGCTGGGGGTGGGGTGGTCATCTGAAAATGTGAATTTTTTTTTTTTTTTAGGTTTTTCTTTTTTTTTGTTTTTCTTCTGAATCTTTTCAAAGTAATTAAATATGAACCATCTTGGTACAGTGTCGAATACCTGTAGCAATGCAGATCAACTTTTGGATAGATGCAGGTCTCGATTTCTAGAAGTTACAGTGATTAACATAATTAATGACAGAAAACAGAAAAGGCAGCCTGTGCCCTTTCGATTAACAGCTATATGATTTAGAATCCTCTGGGTCTTACATGTAGTTGAGGCTGGCCTTGAATTCACTATGTAACACAGCCCAAGCTGGGCTCGGCCTCACATCCTCCTGCCTCTGCCTCCCAAGTGCTGGGATTTATAGGCATCCCACCACATCAGCTTCTCCCCTTTTCATGAAGGGAACCCTGATACACCAGAAGGTGGAGCAGGATTCCCTTTGGCGTGGAATCTCAGAAGACTGACATTTATCACCAAGAATGTGTTACGTACTTCTTAGATGCTGGGTGCAAGCCTAACTGGCATGGGAATAAAGAGATGTTTTTGAGTTCATGGGCAGGTTATGTGGGAATCATCTTTGTCATCTTTATTATTACCTCTAGATTATTTTACTCAGTACATTAGGACTCAGTTTCAGGGAGTCCAGATCAAAAAGCTCATTTCAGTTCTGCAAACTGTACAAAGAATACTTTAAAACTACTCAGCTGGTCCAGCGAGATAGCTCAGCAGACTAAGCACCTGCTTAGGCAAGCACAGGGACCAGGGTTCAATCCCTGGCACCACACCAGCCTCGCCTCTGGGTGTGCTTAGCTGGCCCCTGACCCAGGGAGTGGTGGCGCACGCCTGTATCCCAGAGCTGGGAAGGCTGAAAACAGAACAATTACTATGAGTCTGAGATGCATAGTGAGACCATGCGTTTTAAAAAATAAAATTAAGGGGCCGGGGAGATAGCTTAGTAGAATAAGCGCTTGCCTGGCAAGCTTGAGTTCTGAGTTCAATCCCTGGTTCCACCCCAAAAATAAATAAATAAATAAATAAATAAATAAATAAATAAATAAATAAAACATTGAATAAGCACTTGCCTGGCAAGTGCAAGCGCCTGAGTTCCATCCCTGGTTCAGCAAAAAAAAAAATAATAATAATAATTTAACACAAAAGAAAATAAAACTACTCACCAGAAAGAACAGGAGACAAGATATTTCTGTAGTATTTAAATTTTAATGGAAAAAAAGCTTCAATATTCCCCACGTAGTAGAATTTTAAGTGTATTATTTCCTGATTTTGTTAACCTTGACGTTTTTCTTCCTGACGCCCTTCAATGTTGAACCAGGTGCGGCCATTGCCGGAGTTTACCGAGCGGCGGGGAAGCAGATGATCCCGTTTGAAGCCCTCACTCTGGGCACCGGGCAGACGTTCTGTGTAGTCGTGGTCTCCTTCTTGCGGATTTTAGCAACTTTGTAGCATACACTTCTCCGCTGTGAGGTGGAACCTGCGTTTTTTAGACTCCTCAGAAAGAAGCTAAGATAGGAGGTAGTGTTTTCTTAGTTCTTCACGTGGAAGAAGAGGAACGTGAACAGCTGAGCCCTGTCCTCGTCGGTTCGAGCTCCAGGCGTTGAAGATCTTTGCCGACTCCTGCCCTTCTCAGGAGCGAGTTTCCGTGGCTTTCTCTTCTGCAGATTTTCGTTTCAGAGGTTTTCCACACACGCCTCTGACCAAGCCAAGCCAATGCCTCTGCTCACCCCACTGCACTGGAATTTGCCGTATTTTGTGAGAAAATGTAATGTCTTGTATTTCAGGAACTCTGGCAAATGCTGGCTGATTTCAAGTGAGCAGAGTATGCTGTACTGAAGCTTTAGTTAATTGAATCTTGATTAAAATTTTGGCAAACTCTCCTGTTGCTACATCCTAGTGACAGTAAAACCAGTAGGGAGAACAGATAGGTTTCGGCTGAATGTAGCTCTGAGAACAGATGTAATGCGCTAGTGCAGGAGAGAGAAGGGAAGTATAATCCAGGTAGCACCTCGAGGCCACCATTAAAGAAAAAGTAGCAGACGGCCAAAAGCAGGACATCTAACAGGTAACTATCTTGACCTCTGATTATTCAGTTGGTTTTAGGAGATATGAGTTTGTTTTATACATTTGATCAAAATGAGCTAGCTAAAACCCTTTTCCCTTATTTCTTTCCTTAAGGGTTAGAGTCTTACGTTGCCAGTGTGACCCCAGCTCTTGGGCCCAAGCCTTCCTTTTGCCTCAGCCTCCCAAGTAGTGCGCACCATCATGCATGGTTGAAGTTTTAAATTTATTTTGAAAGAATTTCCATGTGAGGTTGGGGAGGTAGCTCAGTGGTAGAGCATTTGCTTAGCCTGCTTGAGGCCTCAGTTCAAGCCCCAGCACTACAAAAGTAGAAGAATTCCCATGCTACCTTTTTCGGTTACTCTTGTGGTAATAAGGATTTTTTTTTTTTTTTTTTTTTCTCTTTGAATGCCTTCATGGCACTTTTGGCTGGCTGAGTGTTGTGGGGATCAAACTACAGCAACCTGAGGCTGACAGCTTTATGGAAGCAGCCAGTACTGTTACTTTTAATTCTATTTATTTGGCTTCATTAGAAACACACACACTCTATTCAGTAGCTTGACTGGGGATTCTTAAGCTATATTGATTAAGATACTCTGTGGCTATTGAGCACAAATAAGATACTTCCAACATTATATTAATAGTTTTTCTTAGTAACTATTTTTTTAGATAGCTCCTGAGAGAAGTGCAGCAGCAGCTGGAGTTGGTGGCTGTTGATTGCTCAGTGCGTGTACCTGGCGGTAGCTCTTGAGCCCACTTTGGCAGTATTCGAATATCAACTCCCAGAAAGTGCCTCAAACTCCTTTTTCAGTGGTGGCCCTGCTCTACCGTGTACATTTTTATTCAAGAGAATTTATATTATTAAAGAGAGTTAAATATCAGTGTTTTTTAAAAACTCGGTTTTTATCTATTTTGATTTTTACCTTACTGCCTAACTTTTTTTTTTTCCATTGGAAGGCCTGAAAACTGTGACCTTCAAGGGGGGAAGCATTGGAAAAATGAAGTAACTTGATCTTTGCCCCCTGAACTTGTGCATGTAGAACACAATCAGTGTTGTTGCTGTCTGTTAATTAACTGTAGTAATTAGCTTTTGGTGATTAACATTTTTAAAGAAGAGTTTTCATTATGAGATTAAAGCTAACAACCCATAAGGTTGGGGCTGGGGAGATGGCTCAGTAGAATAAGTGCTTCCCTGGCAAGCACAAGGGCCTGAGTTCAATCCCCGGTTCCACCAAAAAAAAAAAAACCATAAGGTTATATATACATGAATTTATTCCACTTAGACAGTATGTACTCTGGCTTCTAATTAAAAGCCAAGAAAATCAGTTTGCCAGGGAAAGTTGCCAAGAAAATTACACAGAAATAAATAATAGAGAAAAATTAAAAATTACAAAGAGATTAGCAAAATTAATTGGACATTTACCCCTGGGAGTTGGATCACTTGTCATAATTACACTGACATCAGATTAGGTCGAAAATTATGAGTGCAGCTCAATGTCCTTTCAAATTCCCTGACAAGACACTCCCTGGTGGTCTAGTGGTTAGGATTCGGCACTCAAATTCCCCGACAAGAGTCTTAAGTCTTTCTTCCAACAAAAAAATTAAAGAGTATAGTTTTCAGTTGAAATAGCTATGATTTTAAAAAGTATATTTCAGTTTAAGATGTAGAGTATTGTACCTTTCATTACGGGAAGTGATTTGATCGTCTCTCACTAGTGTTCTTTTCACCTGAAACATTATTTAGGATATAATCTTACAAAACAACCATGGGGCCCATAGTTGGTGGGCCCTTCCCCCTGAAGGTTTTAAAATATTGATCCATGATGAAAATGTTTATTTTGAGTTAAGAGACAGAAATTTATGAATTTTGGAAAGTGAAAAAGTGTATACATTTGGTTTTCATCTGTTTGGTAGTGGCATATATTTTGACTGTCCACTCTTTTTAAAACTTTAAATATAAAATGTACCTTTGAGTTACTGAGTGTTTCAACCATCCCAGTCTGTGAAGCATTCTCTTGTGAATAAATGTGTGTAGGGGCCAGGGAGATAGCACAGGGGCTGAATTCATTCCCCGGTTCCACCAAAAAAAATAAGTAAGTAAATAAAAAATAAATGTGTGCGGACTGCCGTGGAGCTGTGGAGTGGGCAGTGTTCAGGGGGAAGCTGGAACAATAGCGGAGCATGCATTCCACTTTGGTTGTCTCTCCTGCCTTCCGCCCCGCTCCTTCTGCCTGCTTGTTTTCTTTCTTGTCTCAAATACTGAGTTATTCGTAGGTGGTTGGTCAGATGGGAGCATAATGGCATTTGTGTTTAAACACTTATCTTTTATAGTTTTTTGAGATTTTGCCAACAGTTTTCTTAAGAGATATCAACTAGGCTCCTGCTTATGCTTCTTCCACTTGCCCTTTTCTTTTTTCTTTTACTCTGTCTCTCTCCCTCCCTTGTCAGTGCAGGGGCAGGAGGCAGCCTCCAATAAAAGCTTGATTGGAGCTTGATTTTCATAGGATTTGGGGAAAAACAATTTGTGAAACCAATTGTAGATACAAATGCATAAGAAATAGTACTTGAGAAAGATGTGTCTGTGCTGCTGTTTCATGCAGCAAGAAACATGAGATGTTTAAAACATGAGGGAACAGTTCATGCAGGAATAACTGTTAATCTGCCCTTATGCCAGGGAGATGGCACAGTAGAATAAGCGCTTGTCTGCAAGCGCTTGCCTGGCAAACGCAAGGGCCTGAGGTCAATCCCCGGTTCTGCAAAAAAAAAAAAAAAAAAATCTTCCCTTTTGTCTGTTACCTTTTTAAAATCTCCGTGGCCGTCCTGCCTGCTCTGGTCCCAGGCACGGTCTCGGTCCCCTGGTCCCCTGCAGCACCACCCTCTCCCTGGGCCCCGTGAGCTCAGCTGACCGCCGCAGAAAGTCTTCCTGGGAACTCGCATTTCTTTTCACGCACTCTGTAAGGCTGGTTGTGACCAAAATCAGCTTTTTTTTTTTTTTTAGGTTATTTCACTAACTGCTTCAGTCAAAATGATCAAATCTTTGTACAATAGAAAAGTATTTAAATTTTATTTTTCTACTGACATTTCTAATTTTAGTGTAAATGTTTAACAATAAAGAGTTGCTTAAAACTGAGTTGGAATCGCATTTCTTTCAGTGGCCAATAAGATTTAATCTTTTGTAATAAAGTTGGTTTTTTTTTAGTAAAGCTGTGTTTCTTTACTATTCAACTTTTTACTGATTCCTAGAAAAATTCTTGTTGAAAGATATAAATTATGGGGCTGGTGAGATGGCTCAGTGGTCTAAAGCACCTACTTAGAACAAGCTTAGCAAAGCACAGGGACTGGGGATCAATCCCCCAGCACCACATGCCAGCCAGCCGCGCCCCCTGGTGAGCTGAGCTGGCCACACACACACACACACACACATAAATAAATAAAAGATATAAATTATAATTGTTTTGAGTTTATCTTTTGAGACGGGCTCTTGCTATGTAGTTCCAGCGGGCCTTGAATCCACAGACTGGCCTCAAATTTGCAACAGTCCTCCCTTCTCAGTCTCCCGTAGTAGTGAGATTACAGGCTTGTAGCGCTGTGCCCAGCTTCCAAAAAAGTGTTTTATGATTCTACACTGGTAACTGAGTACTGATAATAGTGTGTAAAAATGTTACCTCCATAGTAAGTCCACCTGTTAATGCCCTCAAGGACACACTCTGTTCTGCCATTTTCAGCAACTTCAGTTGTTTACTTTGGGGAGTTCACCTCAAGATCAAAGGTGGCTGCCACAGTTCCTGGCTTGTACAGTGTTTGGCACGGGTCCCGGCCCCTTCATTTTTTAAAAACTTGAGATCCAACAGAATAAAGCACCCAAATCTTTCATTCAGCTTCGTAATTATACACAAATGTGTACGTACATTCAGACACCGCCACTCACATCCAGAGCTTGTGGCATCCCCAGGCAGATGAAGCGCAGGGGCACGCGGTGCAGCCGGAAGCCCCGTTGTGCACCCCGACACACTGGTAGGGGGAGCTTGCAATTCCCCAAATGAGGAAAACCACGCTCACCAGTCAAGGTAGACGCAGGGCAGGCAGAGCCCTACATGAAGGCCATGTTGGGAGGAATGACAAACCAGGACTCTTAACGGAATTGGTACTGTCAGCCTGCGGAACCCTGACTGAGAAGGAGCCAGTTGTGTGGCTCCAGTTCTCTATGGTGGAATTACGAACTCGGTATTGCCAGATTTTTCAGTGTTTTCAAGAGAAACTGAAAATCTAGTGTTTTGAATCACTTGCTCTTATTGTTTTTATTGATTGATTTAGATGCCTGGAATTGACCCAAGGCCTGTCAAAAGCCAAGCACCCCACTCTTCCACTAAGCTATAGTCCAGCCTAGTTTAAGTTAGGGTAACTAATTTAAATTTAGTTTAAATTCATGTTAAAAAAAATTCATGGGAGACAGTGCATATTTTTAAAATTGGGTTTGGCCTGCTGACCTTTTAGTTTTTTTTAACTGTACAGAAACTTACTTCTAGTAGATAAGCAACATACCAAATTTAAGCATTGCAGGCCGGCCAACTAGCTCAACAGATTCAAGCGCCTGCAAGCAGATTCAGGGGTCAAAGTTTCAATCCCCAGGCCTGCCATGGCAGCCCCGCCCCCAGGGTGCCCTGAGATGGCAATTGAGACTGGGCATGGTGGTGTGTGCCTCTAATCCCAGCTCTTGCGAGGCTGTAAACAGGCGTATCATTACTAGTCTGATCTAGTAGTGAGACCCTGAACACCCTGTAGGCCCTTCCCTAAAGTACACACACACACAAAGTAAAATTAAACATTGCATTTGAAAGAGGAGAGAAAAGAAAGATGTACTGACACGTCGTTCAAGAAGTAGAAATTTTTACAGTGAGGCAAAAGTTTTTACAGAGCAGCAACTGTGACCTATCACAGTATCTTGTTCCACAGAAGGATACATCCTGCCGAAAGTCTTGGGGGCGGGGGTTTCTTAAGGACAGTGGAGCCTACATTAAAGGTGGCCCAACCTCGAGCCTATGTTAAGCGTGGCCAAACCTTAAGCTCGTGAACTCTTTTTTTTTTTTTTTTTTTTTGTGGAACCAGGAATTGAACTCAGGACCTAGCGCTTGCCAGGCAAGCACTTAGTCCACTGAACTGTCTCCCCGGCCCATGAATTCATTTTAGAGATGAGGAAGCAGAAGCATACAATTTAGGTGACACCCTTTACAGCAATGCATGAATCAATATGCTTCTCTAACCATATCATTGAAAATACTTGTCACTGTACCACTCTATCCTTCACACAGGACTTTACCTTCCTTATAAAAAAATTACGTCATTAAATGTTACAGAAAATGTTCTGTGCTGTGAGCCATTTGTCGCTGTCTTCTGCCAGGCAAGGGTTCCATTACAAGAACCCTCCACACATCTGAAGGAGGGTTAGGTCAGCCACAGGCCAAGTTCAGGTTCTTTTTTTTGGGCTTTTAATATATTTTTTTTATAATTATTTATTTATACATTTTTATTTATTGTGTGTGTGGCCAGCTCAGCCCACCAGGGGGCGGGGCTGGCTGGCATGTGGTGCTGGGGGATCGAACCGTGGTCCCTGTGCTTTGGCAAGCTTGTTCCAAGTAGGTGCTTTAGACCACTGAGCCATCTCTCCAGCCCCTCAGGTTCTTTTTATTTTCAGACAGGGTCTTGCTATGTCGTTCCGGCTAGCTCCAAACTCACTGTGTAGCCCAGGCTGGCCTCAGACTCAAGCAATCCTCCTGCCTCAGCCTCCTGAGTGCCGGGATTATAGGCATGCACCACCATGCCTGGCTCCACATTCTTGAATGTTTTCTTGGTGAGGATTATTTCCCAAACCTTGTGACTGCTCTGTCCTGGAGGAGTACCTGCCCTGCATGGCCCCTCAGGCTATGAAACTTGCTGAGGTAACTATGCTCAGAGGTAAATTCTGGGGGTACCGCGAGCAGCTGCAGCTTGTGAAGGTGATGTGACATCAGGCTTGAAATGCTACATCAAGTTGCATCAAGCCTACTGAAATGTTCAGGTTAAAATATTCCAGTTGAGAGTAACACTGAGATACAGAAGAGGGAAAATGTGTGCAGTAAAGGTTTAAGTCACCTGCATGAGTCAGGTAAGTGGAGGAACCAGGAGAAGAGAGCTCAAGACTGAGAGGAGGGAAACAAACACGGAGGGTCAGCTCCAAGTCCAGGTGAACTGAAGTGCCTTAGTCTGTACTCCTGAAAAATAACTTGCACAATGAAATTGTGGCCTGCTTACAACGCCATGTTGTCCTTATGAAGAAGTGGTGAAGGGCCAAACATTTCGGTGCTGAGCTCTGGTGCCCGCGCCCAGGCCCGGTGGCACTCTGATCCTACTCTGTCTTGCCTCACTTGCAAGCTTTTCCCACTCGGGCCTGCCTTGGTGGATCTTTCTTTCACCTTCTTGTTTTTATTCAGCATGGCTGGTGTGGGCCACTGCCCAGGAAGGAGGGAGTCATCTGCTCATTCTGGCTTGTATCTGACATGACACAAAATAGTTCCTCTCCTGGTCACAAGCAAGTGCTCAAAGTTGGTGTTTGTGCTTGGGCTGAATAGAGGGCCAGGAGAAAGGGGTCCCAGAGTGCCAGAGGGGAAGGCAGCTGGAGGAGGCCACTCAACCCTCGGCCTCCGACTGTCCCCCTCCCCCTCCACAGGACAGGGTCTCTTCACACTGCCCAAGGAAAATGAGCCCCAAATGGGCCCGGGGAGCTGGCCCAGTGGAATAAGCGCTTCCTTGGCAAGGGCAAGGGTCTGAGTTCAATCCCCGGTTCTGTGGGGAAAAAAAGAAAATGAGCCCCAGAAGAGTAAACTACCAAATACTGGGCCAGTTTCTGTATCTATTTTTCTGTTTTCTCTCCCATAGGGCAAGTCTGCTTAAATGGATCGCAGACCAATATGTAAGAACTAAAGCTATAAAGGGGCCAGGGAGATGGCTCAGTGGAATAAGCGTTTCCCTGCAAGCGCATGGGCCTGGGTTCAATCCCCGGTTCTGCAAAAAAAAAAAAAAGCTATAAAACTCAAGAAAACAAATGGGTTTGGCTTAGGCAAAGTATTCTAAAATACAACCTCCAAAAGCACAAGAGACAAAAATAGATAAACTAGCTTATGCCTGGGGCCAGGGAGATGGCTCAGTGGAATAAGCGCTTCCCTGCAAGCGCATGGGCCTGGGTTCAATCCCCGGTTCTGCAAAAAAAAAAAAAAGCTATAAAACTCAAGAAAACAAATGGGTTTGGCTTAGGCAAAGTATTCTAAAATACAACCTCCAAAAGCACAAGAGACAAAAATAGATAAATTAGACTTTTTTTTCTTTTTTGATACAGGGAATCAAACTCAGGACCTTGTGCTTGCCAGACAGGTGCTGTGCCACTGAGATATATCCCCCGCCCCGAGATATCAAAATTACAACATATATTTTAAAGAACACCGTTAAAGAAGTACAAAAATATTCCACAAAATAGGAAGGTTTTTTGTTTTTTGGTGTTTGTTTTCAATACCAGGGCTCAAACTGAAGACTTTGTGCTTACTAGGCAGGTGCTTATGCCGCTGAGATAACTCCCCAGCCCAAGTAATAAATGTTATAAGGAACTGCTACATGGAGTATAGAATATTTAGAAATCAACAATAAAAGACAAGGGCAGGGGAGATGGCTCAGTAGAATAAGTGCTTCCCTGGCAAGCACAAGGGCCTGAGTACAATCCCTGGTTCTGAAAAATAAAAAAGAAAGAAAGAAAGAAAGAAAGAAAGAAAGAAAGAAAGAAAGAAAGAAAGAAAGAAAACCCAGAATAAAGAACATACAGTGGTTAATAAGGGCACAGATAACATGTTTTTAGGGAAAAACAAATAAACACTAAGAGTAAATAAATAAGCGCTTCATGCCTCTGATGCCCAACACGGGGACACTGAGGCAGCAGGATGGCAAATTCAAGTGCAGGCTGTGCAATTTAGTAACAGTAAAACACTGTCTCAAAAAAAAAAAAAAAAAAAAAAAAGGCTGACAATATAGCTTAGTGCCTAAAGGCCCTGAGTTCAATCCCTAATCCTACAAGAAACAAAACTACAATGAGAAGCCGGGGGTGGAGCTGCATGTCTTTAATTCCAGCTACATGGTAGGCTGACACAGGAGGATAACGAGTCAGGGGCTAGTGAGACCTTATCTCATAAAAGCAAACAAATCTACAATGAATGAGGTGGAGCTTCACCCTCTATATTAAAAAAGACAGGTCTGACAGGGCCTGGCATACTGGTGCAGGCCTGTAATCCCAGCACTCAGAAGGCTGAGGAAAGAGGATTGTTCCAAGTTTCAGGCCAACGTTGGCTACACAGTGTGTTCAAGGTAAGCCTGAACTACATAGGGAAAGCCTGCCTCAAAAAACAAAACAAAAGGAAGCGGCCAGCGAGATGGCTCAGTAGAATAAGCACTTCCCTGGCAAGTGCAAGGGCTTGAATTCAATCCCCAGTTCTGCAAAATAAATAAATAAGTAAGTAAAAAATTTTAAAAAAGAAACCTGGTCTGGCAAGAATGTAGAGAAACTAGGATCTTCACAAACCCTTGTAATCTGCTGGTGGGATCATAAAAGGGTGCAACCACTTGAGAAAACAGTTTGGCAGTTCCTCAACTGGTAAAACAATTACTAGCCAAGTAATTCCACTTCTAGGCTGCTCCCTTCATCACTGAGAGAAATGGAGCGCTAAATGGAACTTTGAAAATGACATACTGGGGCAAGGGAGATAGCTCGGTGGCAGAAATGGTTGCCTGGTAAATGCAAAATCCTGAGTTCGATGCCTGGTATCAAGGAAAGAAAAAAAAAAAAAAAAACCAAAGAAAGAAATAAAGAAAAGAAAAAAATGACATGCTAAATGAAAGAAGCCAGTCCCCAAAGACCATCTCTCCACATATTCTATGATTTCATTTCCATGAAATACACAAAACAGGCAAACTTATAGATGCTGGTGATCAGGCAGGATGGTGAATGACTATTAATGAGAAAGGAACTTCTTTTGGGGGTGACAAAATCTTTTTTTTTGCAGAACCGAGGATTGAACTCAGGCCCTTGCGCTTGCCAGGCAAGTGCTTATTCTACAGAGCCATCTCCCAGACCCCAAAATCTTTCTAAAATTGATTTGGTGATGATTGAATAGTCTTTGAATATATAAAAAAACTACTGAATTGTGCATTTTAAGTGGGTAGATTTTATGGTGTGTGAGTTGTATGTCCATATGGCAGTTTCAATTTTTTTTTTTTTTTTTGAGGGGGGCTGGTATACAGCAATTACAGATGTTACTTCTCGATTCTGGATTTTTTTGTGTGTGTGTGTGTGGAACCGGGGATTGAACTCAGGCCCTTGCACTTGCCAGGGAAGCACTTATTCCACTGAGCCATCTCTCTGGCCCTCGATTCTGGATTTAAATAACTCTAGGACTGAGTGACCCAAATGCCCTCTAGTCCAGAATGTTAGGGCCAGGGATTTAGCTCAGTGCTACAGCACATGTCTGGCAAGCGTGAGGTCCTGAGTTTGATTCCTGGTATGAATTCAAAATAAAAAAGCAAACAAATAAACAGACAAAGAATACTGATGAGAAGCAACTTTTGACAAAACAAACCCTCAAGTCTTATATAATGTGAAAAAATACTGCAACATAATAGACATTGATGTCTCATCTGCACATGCTTCTGATTATTGTTTCTCATAGCTGGATTACAATTAGATGCTTTAATCTGAAAACATGGTGAAGATTATGTATTCCTGTACTATCACATGCATTAACTTGAAGAAAGCTTCATGCAGATGATAGCTGCTTTCCAGAATATAATTGATGCTAGGTTTTTTTTTAAATTTATTTATTTATTTATTTATTTATTTTTAACATTTATTTTGTGTGTGTGTGTGTGTGTGTGTGTGTGTGTGTGTGTAGCCAGCTCAGCCCACCAGGGGGCGGGGCGGGCTGGCATGTGGTGCTGGGGGATCGAACTGCGGTCCCTGCGCTTTATCAAGCTTGTTCCAAGTAGGTGCTTTAGACCACTGAGCCATCTCTCCAGCCCCTGATGCTAGTTTTTTAAGACAGGGTCTCACTATGTAGTTCAGGCTGGCCTTAAATTCACTATATAGCCCAGGCTGGCCTCGAATGCGTGGTGATCTTCCTGCCTCAGCCTGCAAGGTGCTGGGATTACAGGCATACACCACCACTCTTGGTTTTGATTCTAGTTATTTATAGCAGTTATGATTATAAAGTTGTTTCTTCCACTAAATTAGCAAATTCTAACCCACTGCTTCTAGGTGAGATACCTGTGAGCCTCTGGTAATAACACTTTTGCCAGCTGATGAGCATATAAATAGGTTTTATGGTTGTTTCTGTTCAAAGATACCTCATTATAGCTGAGGGTTTATGGTACACGCCTGTAATCCCAGCACATGGGTGGCTGAGACAGGAGGATCAAAGTGATTTTTAAGGGGGCTGGTGAGATGGCTCAGTGGTCTAAAGCACCTACTTAGAACAAGCTTAGCAAAGCACAGGGACCGCTGTTCAATCCCCCAGCACCACATGCCAGCCAGCCCCACCCCCTGGTGGGCTGAGCTGCCCCCCACACACATTAAAAACAAACAAACAAACAAACAAACAAACAAACAAAAAAAGTGATTTTAAGGTCAGTTTAGGCCACATAGTGAGTTTAAGGCCAGCCTGAACTACATAGTGAGACCCTGTCTCAAAAAGCAAAACAAAAAAAGAGAGACACCTTATATATTTCTTACAAATCATTATTTGTAATAATGATTACATGTAGGTTTTTTTTTTTTTTTTTTTTTTTTTTTGTATTTTGGCAGAGCCTGGGATTGAACTCAGACCCTTGTGCTTGCAAGGCAAGCTTTTATTCTACTGAGCTATCTCCCTGGCCCCCTACATGTATTATTTTATTTATTTATTTTGTGGAACCAGGGATTGAACTCAGGCCCTTACACTTGCCAGGGAACATGTAGTTTTTTTTTTTTTGTTTGTTTGTTTTTTTTTTGGTACTGGGGATTGAACTCAGGACCCTGCACTTGTCAGGCAAGTGCTTATTCTACTGAGCTATCTCCCCAGCCAACATGTAGTATTTTTAATGAAACAAAAATTCAGTTACAGCATTTTAGCGATACCCTTTCCTGTACTGAAATTGCATCACTTTCCCCTATGGTCATGGTTATACACATGCTGCCCACATAGTGTAGTCAGTACAGAGTCTGACATACTGTACAATTCTCACAGTAAATATATACAGTTCTGTAAACACATATTGGCAGCATGGCAATAAAAATCAAGTCCTGAAAAGATCACTAGATTAAGCAATTAAGGTTTTATAAAAACATTAAAAGGGGACCGGGGAGATGGCTCAGTGAAATAAGCGCTTCCCTGGCTGAATTGAAAAAGTGACATCAACTTTGACTGCGTGGCGTTCTGCCTCATCTCGTGAAGCAGCTCATTATAAGGGGCAAAGGCAGTGGCTGTGAGGCGCTTGAATGTGGGATGCCGTTAAGCACTGGGTCGCACTCCTCCATGTCATTAAATTTTTTCTCCAAGGCAGAATTCTATTCTGATACTTTGGCTGCAGTGACAGTGACAGTTCTCGCAGTCTCTGACTGATTTCCAGCCCATCCTGGTCGTTGCTGACTCTAGTGCCTTGTTTTGTCATCACACTCCGCTCTTCATTGGTTGTTTCTATTGCCTTCTCTGCCAAGATTTCCTCTGCGACTTCCTTCATCATGTCATCAAAGCCTTCTCTACTAATTTGCTGTGCAGTATACCTTCTGTTCATGATACTCTTCTTCATGTTTTTGTCACACCTTCAAAGCCTTCGAAGCTTTCCACAATCTCGCCAAACATTTTCCCAACAGTTATTGATAATAGTTGGCTCAACGCCATCCCAGGCTGCACCAACATAGTCAGCAACAGCATGGATAGTGAGTGACTTCAGAGTCTGTCATGGTGGTTTCTCTGTCGGCCTCAAGAGTCTGCCAAGCCTTGGTGTAAAGCTCTGTGGTGTAGTGTGCTTTGAAAATATTTATGATGCCCTGACTTGACTGAGAGGTTGGATAAAAGATGCACTGTTTGGGGGCATAAAAATAATTTCTATGTTGGGGTGTGAGCCTTCAAGTTCTTCCTGACAACAGACTGGGATATTACTGAAAACTACTAAAACCTCAAAGGCAAGGTTTCTGCCTTGGAGATAGTGTTGTAGGCAGCCGAGTTAAAAAGAACTATTATAGGCAGTCAGACAGGGCCAGGCCCTCAAGGAGACAATATGGAAGACAAGGTGACTTTGCAACTTGGAAGAGACACTCCCATGTGGGCCACGCCTGAAGACCAAGACAAAAAGAGGAAGCACAGCTACATACTTCCCTAGGGATGGGCATTAGGGATTGATATCCTAAATAGTATCAATCAACTTGGAAGAGCCCAAATGAGTCACTAGCCCAACCCCCAACAGGAAGAGACCCTGTCCTGTATTCACGCCCACTTGCTACATGACTCGCTTTCCCATTTGATACTGGATTTAATCAATTTTACCTGAGCAATGGTGTTTGTAATCTCATTGGTTGACCATAGTTTTGTCCCACTTCATGCCCAACTAAGCAAGTTCCCATGTCTTCACCACCTTAGATCCGCCTCACCACATGGTTTTCCTCTATAAAAGTCCCTGCAAGAGCCAACTTCCCCGGGGGTAACTACCCGCTGGGGGCGGGGGCCTCCTGTCCCTGTCTTGGACAGGAGCTTTCTTTCTCTCAATAGATATATTCTGCTCATAACCTCCGTTTGTTACTAAAATTCATTCTTTGATTTTAGAGAGCACGAACTCGTGCAGGTCAGGTCCACAGATCGTTTTTCCCTGTCATTTGGAGGTTCCCTATATTTGGAGGTCACCCACCCGAGACCAGTTTTTCTCCCTGTATCAATAGTGCTCAGCGTCTGGGATGAGGCAGCTGTGGAGCCAATCCACCATCATACATGCTTTTTTATCAACGGACTGGCACGTGGGGAACGTTTTCCCCTTTCAGTGTTTGTGGATTAAGGGCTCTGTACATCATCAGGGGTTTGCACTTAAAGTTGTCCCTGGAATTGGTGGACAAAAGCAAGGTTGTGTGATCTTGGAATGACTTAAAGCCAGGGGCTCTAGAGGCCATTTCCATTCTATAGGGTCTGCCAACACCCTTATAAAACAGAGCAGTCTCAGAAGCATTGAAAACCTCTTCGGGGCCTGGGAGATGGCTCAGTGGAGTAAGTGCTTCCCTGGCAAGCTCAAGGGCCTGAGTTCAATCCAGTTCTGCCAGAAAAAAAGAAAAAAGAAAAGCTCTTCCGCATAGTCCTTTTCCTGTGTAACACTTTGCAAATATTTTTAAAATTCTTCCGCAGCTTCCTGATCCGCACAACTTGGCTCTTCTGCAAGTGTGACGTTGCTCACACCGTATCGCCTTTTGAATCTTGCGAGCCAGCCTGCACTCGGCAGACGGCAGACGGGTTTAACGTTTCGCTGGCTCTGGGTGACGTGACAGTAAATTCCTTTGGCTTTCAGTCTCGCAACAGTGCTGCCCATGATGCTCATTTCATTTGTTGCTATCTCGTGAATCCACAAATATAGCCGCTTTTCCATTTTTTCGATAGCTTCGTCACGCACTATAAACGGCAGTTCAGTATTTTCCGGGACACGCTCGCTCCCCCGTACAAATCGGCGAATTCCCTTCTCCTTTTTTCTTGATGTAAAGGGCTGTAGATTTATTAACACTGAGCTGGCGGCCAATAGCACTGTAACTCATGCCTGAATCTAACACGTGTATTTTCTCAAAAAGACATCACGGCCTTCAGGCGCTTCACCAGAACGCTTGGGAGCCATTTTAAATTGCAGAATCAACAACAAAAAAGCACAGCAATGCAGGAAAAAGTAGCACTGAATAGTCCGGGGAAAGAGCTCCTTAAGAGCGGAAGAGCTGAATCCAGAAGGCGGAGCCTCTGCCTCATCAACTTCAACTGGGAATTGACACCTCTGCAAGACTCGGGGTTTTTCGTTCTCTGCGCATGCCTGGTAATAACCCCAGAAAGTACAGATTATTGCTTTAGGTATTACGAGATAAAATTTAGTGATTAAACACATTCGAAAATGTACTGGGAGATGGCTCAGTAGAATAAGCACTTCCCTGGCAAGTGCAAGGGCCTGAGTTCAATCCCCGGTTCCGCCAAAAAAAAAAAAATGTAAAGCCACAAATAATGAGAATCAACTGTATTTGCATGGATAGGAATTTTCTTTAAGGATAATAAACCTAGGTAGTTTGGTACAGTTCTAAGACTACAAGTCCCAGCGTCCACCGCTTCCTGGCGGCTCTGCTCTTCCGCTGGAGCCGAAGGCACGTGCGTTCGGGAGCAGCGACCGGAAGTGTCGTTTCCAACTACGTGATACCCTCTGCGCATGCGCAAACGCTGCTAGCGCCACCCTAGGTGCAGCCGCGGCTCTATGATCTCTCCCTAGAGCCCGGCCGTTTCGGGTAGTTGCTGGGGTCCCGTGGGTTGCCCGGCCCGGAGCAGCTGGGCCATGGAAGAGTTTGATTCCGAAGACTTCTCCACCTCGGAGGAGGACGAAGACTACGTGCCGTCGGGTGAGCGAGTCTGCAAGGCGAGAGGCGTGTTTGCCCCGCCCCGAGCCTCACGTGAGGCGCGCCCGGCCCCCGCGGGCACCGGCCCAGGGCCGCGGTGGCGAGGGTGGCGCGCGGCCTCG
>NW_004524587.1:6589498-6601040 GCF_000260255.1 Octodon degus
CGCTGCCCGGGCCGGGCGCCGGGTGCGGCGAGTCGGCCGCACTTGGCCGCCGCCCCCTCGCGGAGCGCGGAATTGGCCGGGCGCGGGGTTCCGTCCCCGGGACGCTGTCGGCGCTCCGAGAACCCCTCGGATCCTGGAAGTGACTTCACGCCTGACACAGACGCGTCCTTGTTAGCCCTCTGGAAGGGTCTTGTTAATTGGAAAAGATGGAGGCGTGCGCCCCAAACTTTTTTTGGATAGACATCTCCGGCCAAATGGGGCCATTAAATTTTTTTTTTAAATTTATTTATTTATTTATTTAGTGTGTGTGTGTGTGTGTGTGTGTAGCCAGTTCAGCCCACCAGGGGCGGGGCTGGCTGGCATGTGGTGCTGGGGATTGAACCGCAGTCCCTGTGCTTCTGTTTAGCTTAGCTTGTTCTAAGTAGGTGCTTTAGACCACTGAGCCATCTCACCAGCCCCAGGGGCCATTAAATTTTATTACCCAAAACTCCATCCAAATTCTGCTTTCCCCAGACTCGCCCTTCTCATTCCAGGCGTCCATACTCACACTCGGGTGAAAAACAAGCCCCCCGCGCCCCGTCCTTATTTTCTTTCAGTTCATTTAACCAGTAAGTTCCTTGTGCTCGAGTTGGAAGCTACTCTGATCGCTTGCTCTCCAGTCTCATTGCTATTATTTTATTTGGAGCTAGGGTTCCCCAAAGCTTCCGTACTGGTTTCCCTGATTATATTCTCATGCTCCAACATTGTTCTTATGCTGACACCCAAAAAGATTTAAATTTGAAAGCTAAGTTTTTAGTTTAATCGAAGCTGTGCATGCGTATGCTTAAATATAGTCAAGCGTATCTGAAACGATTGTTCGGAAAATTAGCAGTTCCTCTTGCCCATAATCAGTCTCACCAAAGGAAAGTGCTTTCCTCTTTTTCAGTTTTTCTTTCTTTTTTTTGAATGTAGCTCAGGCTGGCTTAGAATTCACTGTGTAGCCCAGGCTGGTCTCAAACCTGCAGTGATCTCCCGCTCTAGTCTTCTGATTGCTGGGATTATAGGTGTGCACTACCGCCCCTTCTCCCTTTTAAAAATTGTTTAGCTGGTCATGTTCTTACCACTGATTTCAAAATCGTTTAAGTCATTTAGCAGAATACTTAGATTCAGCAGATTTTTACCTTCTGGAACTCTTTATGCCTTCCAACCTGCTCAGTTTTGCTGGTTGTCTTCTGTGACTGTTGCAATTTTAACTCCTTGGTCACCACTAGTTAACTTGCATTGCAGAGACAAAGCAGGCCTCGTGGGTGGGTGTAGTGACCTATGCCGGTAATCCCAGATACTCTGTAGGCTGAAAGAGGAGGAACCAGTTTAAGATCAATTTGGGCAATTTAGAGAGACTGTGTCAAATTTTTTTTAAAAGGCTGAGGGTGTAGCTCAGTGGTAAAACATCTCTGGTTTCAGTCCTTAGTACCATAATAAATAATAAAGGGATAGGGATGTAGCTAAAATGTGAAGGCCTGGGGTTCTATTCAGGCATCTTGGCGAAAACAGCCTGGTTTGTTTTCTGATCGAGTATCATCTGTGTGTTTCTGGAAGCTAACAGGACCCTCCTACCTCTTTTATAAATTGATCACTCTTTTTTTTTTTCCTTTAAAGGCTACCTTTCTTTCTTCCTTTCTTTCTGTGTGTGTGTGTGTGTGTGTGTGTGGGTGTGTGTGTGTGTGGCCAGCTCAGCCCACCAGGGGGCGGGGCTGGCTGGCATGTGGTGCTGAGGGATTGAACCGGGGGTCCCTGTGCTTTGCTAAGCTTGTTTTGAGTAGGTGCTTTAGACCACTGAGCCATCTCACCAGCCCCTTTAAATTGATTAAGTTTATTGGTACATTTTAGATACTAACCCCTCTTTGATAAAGTGCTCAATCACTGATCATCTACATGTGTGGTGAATCTCAAACATTTTATGCTAAACAAAAGATTTTTTAAAATGTATTTAGTACATAGTCTACAGGGTCTCACTACACAGATTGGACTCATAGTGATCCTCCCAAGAGCTGGGTTTACAGGCACAAGCCACCAAACCCAGTCTCAGTGTGGGGCTCAGTGCGCCCCAGGGGCTGAGCTCTCTGGCCAGCCATTTATTTTTATTTTTATTTTTATTTTTTTTTAAAGCAGCAAGGTCTTGTGTAGTTGCCTGAGGTACCTTTCAACTTGGAATCCTCCTGCCTCCCCCCAAGTAGCTGGAAATACAGCATTTGTCACCACAAAATAGTGGTTATGTTCCTAATTTATCGAGAGGTGAATTTTGTTAAAATGTCCTTTCTCCATTACTGGTTTAATTCTTTTTTGGGGGGGGGGTACCAGAGATTGGACTCAGGACCCTGCACTTGCCAGGCAAGTGCTTATTCTACTGAGTTATCACCCCGTGCCTGGTTTAGTTCATTTATTGCAGTTTTCCTTATTTTCTGTTCATGGATATGGTTTAATGACAAATTTTAATTATTTTGGAGGCATTTCTGGCATCTGGCACTTGGTCATAATGTATAATTTTTATAACTTGATGGATTAGGCTTGTTAATATGTTGAGGATGTTTTTATTTAAGACAGGCTTTTTATAGTTCAGGCAGGCCTTGAACTGATAAGGTAGCCCATGTTGATCTTGAACTTGCATCTATCCTTCTGCCTCAGCTTCCCTTACTAGGCATGGGCCTCCTCCATGCCCAGTGTTCTTTTTATTTATTTATTTTTATTTTATTTTGTTGCCCAGTGTTCTTGTGTACCTTATTGTATATAGAGATATTATTGTGCTTTTTTTCCCCTTGTAGTCTCCATGAAATTAGATCTTGATTTTTTTTTTTTGTTTGCGTAATTAATAACTGAGTATCTTTTTGACAAGTTTCAGATTCAGAACCAGGCATGTATTAAAAAAAAAAAAAATTATTGTATTCAGGGTTTCACTATGCAGCTTGGACTCTAGTGATCCTTCATCTCAGCCTTTCCCGTGCTGGGATTGCAGTCAGGGCCAGCATGGCATGCAGTACCAGGGATCAAACTTGGGTCCTTGCACTTGCCAGGTAGGTGCTTAGACCACTGAGCTATCTCCTCAGCCCACAGGCATATCTTCTTGTCTGAACTATCAGTAGCATTTGTTTTTCTTCCTTGGTTTGTGTATGTGTTACTGGGAAATTGAACCCAGTGCTTTGTACTGAACTACATCCCAACATACTTTATTTTTGTTTTGTTTTTAGGTTTTTGAGACAAGGTTTCTCCATGTAGTTCAGTGGTGTTGGAATAATGAAAATAGCCTAACCCTAACCTTACTATTTTAGCCAAAAATATTTCACTCAAACACATCAATCATTTAGATCTAACTTCTCATGTAGAGAAAATTCAAAGAAAAAAGAAAAATACTACACCACCACCTCTCTGAGGACCAATCAGACCAATCTAAAATTGCAACACATATGAGCCAGCCTTGTCAGTAAATCAGTGCCCCTGCGGAGAAGGGAGTGCTAGACTGAGACAGACTTAAGGGATGGAACAACCAGTAGGCACCATCAATGTACATCTAATTCAATGTGATTTCAACAGGCAAACTATCATGAGCCATTTCTTGGGTCTCCTTGGAAAGTTTGAAAAGTCTGTATATTAGATGAAATGAAAATTTACTGAAATCAATAGGTAGAAATTGTTTAATGAAGGGCTGGCTTCATAGCTCAGTGGACTAAAGTGCCTGCTTAGGCAGAGCATGGTAGCTGAGGGTCGAACCCCAGTGTGTGGTGCTGGCCTGCTGGGCAGGCTGAGATAGTAATTGAGACTGGGCATGGTGGCGCACGCCTGTAATCCCAGCACTTGGGAGGCTGAAAACAGGAGAATCCCATCGAGTCTGATCTATGTAGTGCGACCCTGCAGACCCTGCAGACGCTGTAGACCCTGTCCTAAATAACAGGAAAAAAATTGTTTAGTGAATAGAGCAGGCTGCAAAGTAACATGAAAAATTTGATTGCAGGCTTGGGGAAAACTACAAAAATCTACAACTGGGCATAGAAAAGGACAAGGGGAAGTGTTAACTAAAGGATTGATACTAATCTCTGAGTAGTTGGAATATCATGCTTCTATATTTTATGTTTAATTGTCTGCATCTTCTAATTTTCTCCGCGGAGGGCCTGGTGGATACCCCCTTAGCCGGAGCTTGGAACAGACTCACGGCCGACGCAGTGAGTTCAATGGCTGAGGTGAGGCACCCCCGGGGCCTCATAACCCAATTCAGACTACTCTAATTTTCTACGAAGATTATGTACTGCTTTAGTAAGTTTTCATCTAAAAATGGGCAAATAGCTGGACATGGTGGGACAAGCCTGTTTCCAGCAGGGTGAGAGACTGAGGCAGGAGGATCCCTAATTCAAGCCCAATCTGAGCAATTTAGCAGCATAGCAAGACCCTTAGCAAAACACAATTTTGTTTTGTTTTGAACTACATTGGAGGGCCAGCGATTTAGTTCAAAAGCGCAGCACCTGGATGGCAAGTGCAAAGTTCTGAATTTGATTCCTGGTACCAAAAGAAAAAAGTATTTTGGAGGCTGGTTGTGGTGGTGCATACCTGTAATGCCAGCACTTGGAAGGCTGAGGCAGGAGGACACCGCAAGTTCCCAGCCTAGGATACTTAGTGAGTTCAAGGCCAGCCTGAACTGTAAAGTGAGATAATGGCTCATTCAGGTGTAAACACATGGCCTCTCCAGATTGACCCATCGAAAGGGTAGCGAAGGGTAGCGCCCTCGTGACCCAGTTGTTTTCTCACCCCCCAGCATTGCTGCTTTGGGGATCAGCCCTTCTACATGAACATGGATGTGAAAGAAACTTCACTTCAGTTACAACTGTAGTGTTTTTGTGGGGGCCTGGAGAGGAACACAGATCCATTTGTACTTCCCACTATCTTACCCTGAAACTCTTCTCACCTCAGGGAACCCTTTCACTTGTCCTTGATTGGGTTTTGACATACCATACTAGTTTCTGTTTTGGACCCCTTGTATTGGCTTATGTGTATATTGACCTTGAATACTTATTTTTCCAAATTTCCACATGCCTGACTCTGTTTTGTTTTTTTTTTAACTGCCATTGGGGTGGGGGGAGACGGGGCGTGGTACTGTGTGCCTGTAATCCCAGCTCTTGGGAGGCTATAAAACAGGTGGATCTGGATCACTATGAGGCCAATCTAGTAGTGAGACCCTGAACACCCTGTAGACCCTTCCCTAAAAATACAAAAAAAAAAAAATAATAATAATAATAATAATAAATAAATAAACTGCCATTTGGGCCAGCGAGATAGCTCAGTAGACTAAAGTGCCTGCTTAGGCAAGCCCAGGGACCTCAGATTCCTGGCACCACATGCCTTGCCAGCCCTGCTACTAGGGTGGGCTGAGCCGGCCCAAGTCCAGACGTGGTGGCGCATACCTGTAATCCCAGTGCCAGGGAGGCTTAAAGCAGGAGGATCACTATGAGTTGGATCCACATAGTGAGACCCTATAGACCCTGCAGACCCTGTACCAAATACATTTTTAAAAAAACCAAAAACTCTGCCATAATTATTTTAGTTTTCAGATTTTATTTGTGGTTCCCCCCGTCTTAAAAGATTATTGAGGACATTAGTTATAAAGGGTTTTCTTAAATTTTTAGGTTTCTTTTCTCCCTTGGCTCCTGTACGCATTTTGTCTCTTCTGAACTCCTCCGCTTTGAGTCTTGCCTTTGATTTTGGGGGCTTTCTCAACTGTTTATTAGTGATTGGTTTGTTGCGAATAAAGTATGTACAAGCTGGTGGGAACACACACACAGGCTTCTTGGCACTTGCTGTGTGAGGTCCTGCCCCACTTCGGGATGCTGCCAATAAGAAGCACGTCATCAGATGCTTTGTTTCAACCTGGCCCAGAACTGTGAGCGAAAACAAATCTCTTTATAACTTAAAAAAAAAAGAAAAAGAAAAAAACCCAATCTGTTGTAGGTATAGTAGTATCAAAACAGTAGTATTTGTAATGGCCCCAGATTGAAAACACCTCCAGTGTCCATCAACAGTAGAGTAGAAATAAATTGTGGTGTAGACATATAATGGAATACTGTTTGGGAAAAGGATGAATGAACTGCAGCTGCTTGCTGGATGTAGGTGTCTCTTGCAAGCATGCTGTTAAGTATAGACGCTAGACACAGACGTCCGTGTTGTGGGCTTCTGTATGGTTCATGTTCAAGGCAAAACTCATCTCTGGTGTTAGTCATACAGTGGTTGCCTACGGAGGGGCGGAGTGGCTAGTGCCTGGAAAGGGGTGCGTCTTCTGGGGTGCTGGTTATATTTTGTCCTTTGAATGAGATCCAGAATTGCAGTGTGTCATTTTCTTGAGCTGTATTTCCTATTTGTGTGATATGTGGTATGTGCACATCAAACGAAAGTTGAATCTCTTGTTGCATTGGGTTTGTTTTTGAACCACTTAGAGAATGTGCACATATTGGATATTCAGGCAACCTTTTGTGGGGGAGTCCCTGAGTGCCACCGTCTGAAGACACGGCGTAGCTGTGTTTGTTTTTTCCGCCATATTTAACTGGAAGCCTTCTGTATTTTTTCTAAATCTCATTTAGAGACAAAGCAAGTTATCTTTTGCAATACTAAGGATTTAACCCAGGCCATTGCACATGCTAAGTGAGTGCTTCACCACTGATGTACAGCCCTAGCCTTTTTTTTGGGGGGGGGATGGGGAGTAGGTGGGTGGATCAAACCCAGAACTTTGCACTTGCCAGGCAGGTGCTTGTGCCACTGAGCTATACCCCCCCACATACCCCAGCCATCTTTTATTTTGAGACAAGGTCTTATTAAGTTGCCCAAATAGGCCTTGAACTTATGATTCTCCTGCTTCAGCCTCTCAGGTAGCTGGCATTATAGCCGTATGCTATCCTGCCCCAGGAAAGGCAATGTATCTTTTATTATTATTATTATTATTATTATTGTCATTATTATTTTATTATTTTATGTATTTAGTACAGGCTGTGGTCTATAGGGTTTCACTACATGAATCGGACTTGTAGTGATTCTCCTGTTTTCAGCCACCCAAGTGCTGGGATTACAGGCATGTGCCACCATGCCCATTCTCACTTGCTGTCTCAGTGCACCCTGGGGGCAGGGCTGGCAAGGCACGCTGGGTTTGAACCCTAGTCCTTGCGTCTGCCTAAGCAGGTGCTTTAATCCGCTGAGCTGTCTGGCCAGTCCTATGGCAATGTATCTTTTGTAAGATACCCAAGATGAGACAGAAGCATCATTTCTTCTTCAAGAAGCACATTCCTAGAGTTGAAGTTGCCAGTCAGCAGATATTTACAAAAGACAAGTCCATGTCCTTCTGGACTGTGCAGCATAGCAGAAACTGTAAGCTCTAGTATAAACAGGATGAGTTCTAGAAGGGAAATAACTGCTATGAAGGACTAGGAGAGGGAGAATGTAGCATTGTTTTAAGGCAGGGAAGGCTTCCCTAAGTTACTTATGTTGTAGTTAGAGAAAGAATAAGGGAAAAATTCAACTTTTATCTTAGTGATCATTTTGCTTGATGTGAACCTCTTTACTCGTATCTGTCTGACCACCCTGTTGTGTGATTTCAGGTGGAGAGTATAGTGAAGATGATGTAAGTGAATTAGTGAAGGAAGATGAAGTCGATGGTGAAGAGCAGACACAGAAAACCAAAGGGAAAAAAAGAAAAGCTCAGAGCATTCCGGCCAGGTGATGCTGCGCTCAAGGCCCTTAGAAGTCAGGG
The DNA here is from genome assembly GCF_000260255.1 of Octodon degus. Classification (NCBI taxonomy): domain Eukaryota; kingdom Metazoa; phylum Chordata; class Mammalia; order Rodentia; family Octodontidae; genus Octodon; species Octodon degus. Next base: position 6,597,255 of record NW_004524587.1, read on the forward strand.
GCTGATTGCTGAGATTGGTCTCATACAGAATCCCACCTACACTACATCCCCAGCCCTTCTGGAGAGACAGCATCTTGCTAAGTCACTGAATTTTGATCTTCCTGCTCATCTTCTCAGGGTGTTGAGATTATAGGTGTCTACTTCCGTGTCTGACCTTCATACTTTCTTAAATTTTTTGAGTCAAGGTCTTGCTAAGTCCCTTAATTACCAGGCTTGGGATCAAACTTGTGATTCCCTTGCCTTAGCCACAAGAGTGCTCAGATTATAGGAGGGCATTTTTTTTTTTTTTTTTAAATTTTGTTTTGTTTTTTGTTTTTGGTGGAACTGGGGATTGAACTCAGACACTTGCACTTGCCAGGGAAGCGCTTATTCCACTGAGCCATCTCCCGGCCCCGGTGTGCGGTATTATGCCCAGTTTTATGATAGATCTTTTTTAAATGATGACAAAGTTTATTTGAAAAAATAAAGAATGTGGGAGAAACTGGCTCTGCAAAGTGAGCTTGGGCCAAGTAAAAGAGGAAAAAGCAAGATGGAAGTATATCCTCGAGGACACAGGGCGGGCTGTCATGAGGAAGCCACGATAGCGGGTAGATTTCTTTTTTTTTTTTTTTGGCTGTACTGGGGTTTGAACTCAGGGCCTTGCACTTGCTAGGCAAGGGGATAGATTTCTTATTGACAGGATTTCCAACTCTTTTCTCTTTGAGGGAAATATTTGTTAATATTTTAGAATTAAAAAAAAATTTAGAATTCTTGGTTTCTGCAAGCCTAAAAAATTTCAGGTTTTTATTTTTAAAATTATAAGCTTTGTTGAACTGGTTAAAACAAAATATTAATATTAAAAAGGGCTTGATGCTTTGCCCTGAAGAGCTCCGTTACTGAAGATACTTTGTGCAGGAACAACATGTATGCAAGTATTTCCAATCTTTGTGGGGTTTTTTTTTTCTCTTTTTAAAAAGTACAAATGCTTAACACACCTTACGTATAATTTTTCATTTTGCTTATTTCTTAGTGGTACTATGACAGCGCCTTTAGACATTGTTCATTCTTTTCAACTACTACATAGGATTATATGGATAGGTCTTACTTTAAACATTTCTGTATTGCAGAACACTTAGATTGTACCTAGTCTTTACTACAGTGAACAAGACTGTAGTGAATATTCTTTGTACAAGTTTTAATTACATGAGTAAGTAACTCTGAGTCAAATTTGTAGGTGTGGAATTGTTTGAGCTAAGGATATGTGAAGTTAAATTTTTAAAAATAGTAGATTTCCTTCCATAGACCTGATATTTAATTATACTCTGACCAAAAACTAGGAAAATTCTGATAGGGTATGTAACTCTAATGCAGATTTTATTTTTTTAGTTTTTTGAGATAGGGTCTCATTGTGCCATCCAGGCCGATTTTGAACTCACCATGAAGTTCGTGTTGGCCCCAGATGCTCAGTGATCCTCCTGCATTAGCCTCCCAAGTGCCGGGATTGCAGCGTGCACCACCATGCCTGGCATGAAGGCGTCTTCTAAGAAGTCTTTTTCCTTATTGGTGTTTCTGTCTTCCTGGGGATTAGAGCAAAACCATATTGTGGTTTATGAAAAGGAAAAAAAAAATTTTTTAGATACTGGGTAACTCATCAAAGTCAAAATAGTATAAAAGGCCGTTCTTTTAGAGTTGTGCGCCCAGTCCTTTCGTCCACCGGTTGTGAGCTGTGTCTACTTTTCATTTCTTTACAAAGTGGGATGAAACATTGACATTTTTTCCATGACAACTTTTTAAAGAAATAATGCAGATAAGTTTGAGCTTTTTCAGAAAAGAATTTGCAGCTTCTTAAAAGGTCAAAAAATACGGGGTGTATTTTGTCCTTAGAACACTAAATAGTAATCCTGAGTGATTTTATGCATTTTCTTAGTGAATATAGCTGGTTATCATTTAGAACACTGTATTTTGATTCAAAATAATTGGAAATGCTAATAATTGAACAAGTCCAGTTCTTTTTTTCTTCCACAAAATCATTTTACCTCTGTTGGTCCCCTTGTTATGTTTATTACTACGGTAGTTCCAAATTTGAATTATTTACTTATTTAGTGGTTTTTTTGTTGTTGTTTGTTTGTTTTTTTGTGGAACCGGGGATTGAACTCAGGCCCTTGCGCTTGCCGGGGAAGCGCTTATTCCACTGAGCCATCTCCCCGGCCCTTATTTAGTGTTTTACTTATACAAGTTATGATGGAATTGAGGAAGCGATAACAGGTCATTTCCGTTGTCTTCCTTTTGACTTCCTTTTCTTTCCTTTTCTTGGTGACTGTTGGTGATCAGGAAGAGAAAACAAAGTGGCTTCCTGTTAGAAGAAGAGGAGGAAACCAAGGCAGAATCTGGAGGAAGCAGCAGTGAGGAGGATGAGGTAGACAAGCAGGACAGGGGCGCTGGGCCCGAGGACACGAGGAGAAAGGAGGATGAGCTCTGGGCCAGCTTCCTCAACGACGTGGGACCAAAATCAAAAGTGCCCCCAAGTACACAGGTGACGGTAAGCTTAGGGGCTAAGGTGATAAGTACCTCTCCAGAAACACTCTTCCTTCCCCTGGTAGTTTTTTTTGTTGAATTTACCATCTAAGATTTGAATCTTACAGCAAACAGGCTAAATGCCTTTTTGATAGTACCTTCTTTACCAAGTGAAAAGTGAAGTATTCCTTATGATAGGAACATTAGCCAATTTCTAGTCAAGCCTATTTGTAGTTTAAATTTTCAATAGGTCTTTAATAACTGATTAGAAATAAAACATTTAAGAACAGCAGTACACAGCATGATCAGATGGGCTCTTTCCAGTTTGGTGAAACTAACTACTTTTCTTGCTTTTTTCATAGACAGGAGAACAGGCTGAAGAGACAAGTTCAAGTAAATCTTTGGTCAAAGCAGAAGAGCTAGAGAAACCAAAAGAAGCAGAAAAGGTTAAAATCACCAAGGTGTTTGATTTCGCCGGTGAAGAAGTAAGGTAAGGAGGCTTGTATACAAATTGAAATTAGTTCTTTAAAAATGGGCCACGTGTGGTGGCTGCAAACACTGGTATCCTAGTTATTCGGGAGCCTGAGGCATGAGGCTGTCAGGTTTGAGGTCAGACTGGGCAGCTTGATGAGACCTTGTCTCAGATTTATAAGTGAAAAGCCCTGCAAGTGTAACTTGTGCAGAGCACTTGCCTAGCATACGTGAAGCCCTGGATTGCATCCCCAGAACTGCAAAAAGAAAACAAAACATGAGTGTCTTTCTAAATGGGATTAGACATGTGTCCTCATTCCAGCCATCTTACTATTTTGCATAAGTTTATATTTCTGCTTGCTCTTTGCCATGCTTTGTGTCTTTGAATAAGTCGTCATTTCTTTTTGAACTTTCCGTGGCTAAATTGGAGCCCCAGTGAGCCTCCCAAAGTTAAGTAAGAATTGAAAGTGCTAGGAGCAAAATTTGGTTCCAGTATTATTTCCTCATTTTGAAATCATTGTTTAGATTGTTATCAGATTTGTTTCCTGTGTCATTTTAGTCAAAGCAGATGCCTGGGCAGGTGTGGTGGCACGCACCTGGCATCACAGCGCTCAGTTTCAAGGTAGCCTGGTTACAGCGCGTTAAACGTGGCCCCTTCTTGGCTATTTAAATTTTATTTATGAGCAGGTACGGGGTGCACGTCTATCATCCCAGTGCTGGCGAGCTGAGGCAGAGGATCATTGCAGGTTCAAGGCCAGCCTTGGTGACAGAGTATATGTGTGTGTGTGTGTGTGTGTGTGTGTGTGACCAGGGATTGAACCC
>NW_004524587.1:6601875-6603546 GCF_000260255.1 Octodon degus
GGGGATCGAACCGCGGTCCCTGTGCTTTGCCAAGCTTGTTTCAAGTAGGTGCTTTAGACCACTGAGCCATCTCTCCAGCCCCCCATACCTATTTTTTAAAGTCCAGTCGACTGATGCATGCCTGTAATCTCAGCACTTGGGAGGCTGAGACAGGAGGATCACTGTGAGTTTTTGTGGTACCAGGGATTGAACTCAGAACCTTATTCTACTAAGCTATCTCCCAAGCCTCATGTGGGGTTTTTATTGAGACAGATTCTCACTATGTGGTTCAGGCTGGTCTTGGACTCATTGTGTAGCCTAAAGTACATGATGAGACATTGTCTCAGAAAAACAGTAAAGAGTGCGTACCGTATGTTATCCTGTGAAATGCATCGTGGATAATGGAGTGTGGCATTAGCAGTTTTATAAGTACCGTGGAGCATACTTTATTATGTTTTTGCTTTGCTTTGCTGAGACAGTGTCTCCCTAAGTTGCTCAGAGGAGACTCACAGTTAGAATTCTCCCCCTTGAACCTTCCTCATTGCTAAGATTAAAGATGAGAGTTACCTTGCCTGGCTAAAACTTAGTACTAGTTCAAAAAGTCTTTTCTCCCAAATGTGTTTTTTCTGAAATGTTCTCTTTTCTTTCTTTTTTTTTTTTAGTTCTATTTTATTTGTGTGTGTGTGTGTGTGTGTGTGTGTGGCCAGCTCAGCCCACCAGGGGGCGGGGCTGGCTGCATGTGGTGCTGGGGGATTGAACCGTGGTCCCTGTGCTTTGCTAAGCTTGTTCTAAGTAGGTGCTTTAGACCACTGAGCCATCTCACCAGCCCTCTTCTTTCTTTCTTTCTTTCTTTAGAATTACTTATAGATCCCTTTCTTTCTGTTTTTTTTAAATGTATTTGGTTGTTGGAGGGTCTCACTATGCAACTCGGACTCATAGTGATTCTCCTGCTTTTAGTCTCCCCAGTGCTGGGATTACAGGTGTGTGCCACCATGTGTGGACTCTGGCCAGCTCAGCCCACCCTGGGGTGGGGCTGGCACACATGTGGTGCTGGGGATGGAATCGCGCGGTCTTTGGGCTTGTCTTGGGTCCTACTTAAGGATTTTTTTTTTTTTGGCTGGCTCCGAATGCCTTCAGGGCAGGTTTGGCTGGCTGGAGTTGTGGGGATCGAACCACAGCAACCTGAGGCTAACTGCTTTGTTGAAGCAGCCACTTAAAGAACTGAGCTAAGGGTCTCGGGTCCTACTTAGAGATCTTGTAATACTTTCATCTTTTGTGTGTGTGTGTATTTTGTACAGGGTCTCACTACACAGCTCAGACTCATAATAATCCTCCTGTTTTCAGCCTCCCTAGCACTGGGATTATAGGCAGGCACCACCACACTTGCCGGGACTCGGTTGCTGGCTCAGCTTGCCCCTGTAGGCGGGGCCAGTGCCTCGTGGGAGAAGGACTTTATTCTTAAGTACTTTGACACCTGTCTCTTTTAAAAAAGGGTATTCTCGATCTGGGTGTGGTGGTGCAGGCTTGTAACCCCAGCACCCACTGAGGAGGCTGAGGCCAGCCTGGGCTACATAGTAACTTTGAAGTCTGCCTGAACTGCATAGCCAGACCCATGTCCCCCCACCAAGGAAAAAAAAAATCAGAGCAGATTACTATTTATTTTTTTTAAATATTTATTTATTTTTATTTATT
>NW_004524587.1:6603957-6606152 GCF_000260255.1 Octodon degus
GCTTTAGACCACTGAGCCATCTCACCAGCCCCAAATAGAAAGAGTCGGGACGGGGCAACGAACCGGCGACCTCGCGCTCCAGAGCCTGGCGCGGAGACCGCTGCGCTAGGTCGCCGCCTCCGATTACTATTTATAATTTAAAGTTTTAAATCTGATAGAGATTAATACTTTTGTAAAAGCAGTAAGAATTGATAGAAAAAATAAATTAAGAAAAAGTGTAAACCCACATTTTTCATAAACTTCAACAGACATAAAATTTCATTATATAGATGCACTCAAAATAAACCTAAGATAGGAAAGGCTCGTCCCTGACAGTGTGGATATAGGTGGTTAGGAAATTACAGGGGCTGTGGAGATGGCTCAGTGGAGTAAGTGCTTCCCTGGCAAGCCCAAGGGCCTGAGTTCAATCTCCGGTTCCGCCAAAAAAAATACAGGAAATTACTATTATAGTTTTTAGTCTGTAATTGAAACAAAAAATTGAGTGAAATACCAGTTCTTAACATTCAGTTTGAAATGAAAGAGAAAAGAAAAAGAAATATAACTTTCAGTGTTAATATTTAAAATTTTTATTTTTGCGGAAGGGCTTATTTCTTGTTACTAACTTGATACAATATAAATTGGGTTAATGATAGCATTACTCCTGGGGAAAATATATATGTAAATTATTATTATTATTTTTTGTGGTACCAGGAATTGAACTCAGGACCTTATTCTACTGAGCTATCTCCCCAGCCTCATGTGGGGTTTTTATTGAGACAGGTTCTCACTATGTAGTTCAGGCTGGTCTTGGACTCACTGTGTAGCCCAAGCTGACCTTGAACTTGCGGTGATCCTCCAAACTCTGCCTCCTGAGTGTTGGGGTTACAGGCGTGCAGGGAGATGTTATTTTTATAATTAGTTTTGTTAATCAAGTGTAATTTTTTTTAAAATGCTTATTATTATTATTTATTTATTTATTTTGGCGGAACGAGGGATTGAACTCAGGCCCTTGAACTTGTCAGGGGCTTAAGCGCTTATTCCACTGAGCCATCTCCCTGGCCCCTTAAATGCTTATTTAGTATATTAATAATTTACTAAGTAGCTAAGCATGGTGGCACATTTCTGTAATCCTAGTACTTGGGAGGTGGAAGTAGGAGGACCACTGAGTTCAAGACCACCCTGGACTGCATAAGAACACTGTCTCAAAAGCACCGCCCCCCCCCCAAAAAAAAAGCAAAAATAAAAAAACAAGTAGTAACTAAGAAAGTAAAATAATTTTCTTTTGCAGTGCTGAGATTGAGTCCAGAGCCTCATGAATGTTAAGCAAGTGCTCTACCAGTGAGCTGCATTTCCTCACTGGATGTTTGGGTAAAGAACACATTTCCTGATGCAGCCACAGTGGTACCCACATGCTAATAACAGAAGTGATTCCAAAAACTGAAGACCAACCTATGATCCTTCATATATTGTTTGGTTTTTGATCATGCACTGCTAGAAATACAATGAGTTTCTTGCAGAGATATTTTTGTTAATAAAGCAATGGCTCCATCAAACTTCAGTGTCATTTATGTATAAAACAGGGAAAAAATTCTGAATCAAAAGCTTTCTTTGGGGAATCCCTAGGGGCTGAGTCCAGGTCCTTCACATGCAGAGCAAACACTAACACTGAGCCGTGTCCCCAGCCTCAGGAAACTTCTTTGAACACTAAAACAGAAAACTGGATAGAAAGAGATACAGATTTCTGTACTGTTATTTTGGCATTAGTGTATTGTGGCCTTCTGGAAAGGAGGTTAATAAAGCTTACAGCCTTTTGAAAAAGAAGCACTTCTTTTGTAAAAAATTACTTATTTTGAGACAGGATCTCCCTGTGTAGTTCATCTGGCCTTGAACTCACTATGTAGTACAGGCTGGTGTCAAACTTGGTAATCCTGCCTCAACCTCCTGGGTGCTGGTGTTACAGAAATAAATGTACAACACCCAGCAGAGAGAGGCACTTGCAGAAGCTAGAATTGTAGGGGAATAAAAGGCCTCCAGATGGGAAACCCATTGCCTATATATTAGTAAAAGATTGTATCAGTTTGCTTAGAAACATCAATGAATTTGTGGCATAGACAGTGTTCAAATTCAGCTTTATTTTTTTGCATGTAATCTTTTTTTTTTTTTTAATTTAGTTATTTATTTTGTGTGTGTGTGGCCAGCTCAGCCCACCAGGGGGC
>NW_004524587.1:6615964-6629085 GCF_000260255.1 Octodon degus
AGCAGGAAGCTCTCAGCACACTCACCGGACCTGGGCTAGGACTGGGGTCGTTGGTACTTTGGATTGAACTTAGAACCGCTGAACTGCTGAGCTGTGTATCCCTACTGCCCCTTTTTAAATTTTTGAGATAGGGTATTCCTAAGGTGCTCAGGCTGGACTCAAACCTGTGATCTTCCTCCTGTCTCAGCTTCCCAGAGTGCAGAGAGGGCAAGTGTGCATCACCAGGCCTGGCTAAATACATTAATGCTTATATTATGCCACGAGTTTCTTCATTTTTCAAAGCAAATGGGTGGTAATTTAAAATAGTGGCTTGATATCCAGTTGTTATCTCAGTATTTGCCAGAAGAGGGCACCCCCTGTTTGTGTCAAAAAGAAAAGTGAGTGCTTTTGTTCCGTCTTCTATTTATATTTCAAAATTAGTGTGCTTATTTTAAGTTGTGCACAACAGCCATACGTAATAGAACGTGTGAAAGACCTCTGACCCCTGCACCTGAAGAGAACAAAAACAGAAATTGGCATCTTGACAGGAGTTGATTCTTTTCTTACATTGTATCAGAATTTAGGTATTAAAAACAATTCTCTCTCTCTCTCTTCTTTTTTTTTTTTTCGCCAGGCAAGCATTTACTCTACCGAGCTATCTCCCCAGCCCACTCTCTTTTTTAAATTGTTGGCTTATTTATTTATTGGTACAGGGTCTCTCCTGTCTCAGCCTCCCCAGTGCTGGGATTTGCCTGGTTTTAGTGGCTAGCACGACCCCCTCCTCCAGGGATCCAGGGCCAGCACTGCATGCGGTACTAGGGATTAAACCCAGGTTCCTGTGCTTGCCAGGCAGGCACTTAGACCACCGAGCTATCTCCCCAGCCCTATAAAGAATTCTCTTGAGGATCTCGGGAGGTACAGAATTGTAATTGACTGCCTACATACAAATTTGGTATGTGGATTTCAACATTTTTTTTTATCTCTTGATGTCATTCTCTTTCCCACTTTGTATCAAGCTAAGGACATGACTGCATCTTTTAGTTTTCTTTCTTTTTTTTTATTGGTGGAACCGGGGATTGAACTCAGGCCCGTGCGCTTGCCAGGGAAGCGCTTATTCCACTGAGCCATCTCCCTGGCCCTGCATCTTTTAAAAATGTGAGGAAGCAAGTGATGGCTGGGAAGGACTTGCGAAGCGTGAGCATAAGGGGGTAGTAGCGCAAGCTGGGCTTTCACTTCTTTTTTTTAATTTATTTATTTATTTATTTATTTAGTGTGTGTGTGGCCAGCTCAGCCCACCAGGGGGCGGGGCTGGCTGGCATGTGGTGCTGGGGGATCGAACCGTGGTCCCTGCGCTTTGCTAAGTTTGTTCTAAGTAGGTGCTTTAGACCACTGAGCCATCTCACCGGCCCCTGGGCTTTCACTTCTTAAACTGTTTTTACTTGTTCAGTTTTGGATTTTTGCCATTCTTTTTTTACCTGCTTGAAAAATCTATAGTATATTAACCAAGATAATGAGGGGAAGTAGTATTTTTTTTTTAATCTCTCTGTCATATAATCAGCTGTGCCAGTTAGCTCAGACTTTCCTAAATGATTCACTGTTTGGAAAAGGCCGGTCATGGAAAGTTTCTCCCCAAATAAAGAGTTTTAGGAAGTACTGAGTAAGTAAAAATGAAGTCAAAATGGAATTTCTACTGAGAACATTTAAATTAATGCTAATAATAGGCCTTTTCCTGTCGGAGTTGCTTTTTTTTTTTTAATCTTTTTGAGACAAGGTTTAGCTTTGCAGTTCAAGCTGGCCTTGAACTCACTTTGTAGCCCAAGCTAGCTTTGACCTCCCAGCGATCCTTCTGCCTCAGCCTTATGAGTGCTGGGATTATAGGTGTGGCCCCGACACCTGACAGGGGTGCCTCTTGTATGAAATGGTCTGTAACTTAACTGTTCTGTTTGGAGAGCTGAATCTCTTATTGCTTGTGAAATAAGTTGAGCTCTTTAGGTGGTTGCGACAAGAGGACTACAGACTTGGGCAACTTGGCAAGACCCTGTCTTAAAAAAGGGCCGAGTAGCTCAGTGTTAGAGCTGTCCTAAATTCAATCTCGGAGTGGGGGTGGGGTAGGAGGCATACTGCCAGTGCAGATCACCTGCCAATAGCACTTTGTTATCAAAGTCCCTGGGAAGTGTAACAGTTTATATAATTTGTTTCCCAGTAAATACGGATAAGACTTTGGCTCTAAGAAATGAAACAAGATATTCCCACAGGTTGTATTTCTCTTTGTTCTCTGTGGCACTTGGAGTGTATCATGTGTCATCTTGTCGTTCACTGTCCTGCTGGACTGTGAGCTCCTTAAGTTTCGTTTTTTTTTTTCTCCATAACTTTATTGAGAGACAAATAGCAATGAGACAGTTTCAAATCAAATTGGTATGACAGTTTCAATAATTAACACATTGCATACTCTCTTCCTAGTGGTTATTTGCTGTACAAGATGCAGACATGATATCCTATTTACAAACACTATTAGAACAAATCCCTCTATTCATTAAGAGAATGTAACTATATATCTATCCCAAACATTTTGAATACACAGATACAAAATGGACATTCATCTGAATCCCCTATTTGTTTAGTTCCGTTATTTGAATATTATAGGTGTGTTAACTCAGCAAAATATTCTACAAGAGTTCAGTAGTTCATAATAGTATTGGGTCTTCCGCTTGACTGGCAGTGTCAGAAATTGTTGACCTGAGTCCCCTACATTAAGTTTCTTTATATGCTTAATATCTTAACAGTTCTTAACTATTTTAACTACTTCAAGCTGCTACCAAAGTCTCATTAGCCCTTAGTAAAACAAGAAAATCAAGAAACCAAACGTGGCACAGAACTAAGTGCAGAAGTGAGATGACCCTTAAAAGTACAACTTTTTCCTGGGAGGAATAAATACTTAATTGAATTGTCTCAGAGATGGAATTCATTGGATTTACCCATCATTATTCTTAACCAGTCTTTCTCTGATAATGTGGTTGGACAGTCACAATAGTGACTGTAATCTTGGACCCTCTTGCTGATAGACTTGAATTTAAAGAAATTCCTCTGATGATTTTGTTGACCTGACAAGCCGAGGCAGGTGCTAGGTATTTTTCCTGTCTTTATCTGCAATTTGAGGCATCATATTCTATTTGTCCTTATTTGAACCTTTAGGACTCAATTTTATTATGCACAGCCTTTTGAGATTTAAATTGTTTAAGTTTCATCCTGGCATTTCCAAATTTGTCCAGTTTCAAGAGATTTTGTTTCATCATTGGGTGGTCTTTATGTGTAGAAGAGAAAGGGGCCTCTAGAGTATTCTCAGTTGTTTATAACATTACTTTTCTTTTTGAATCATTTTGTTGCTTTTCCCCAGTGTTCTGTCCTACACTCACTTTTCACTGGCTATTTAAAAAAAAAAAAAAAAAGAGCGCTTTATTTTAGCTGGTACCCAGCAGCAACACCCGGTACAAAGTGCCTAAGTGCGCGCCCAGGAGGGGAGAGACAAGGGTTTTTAAGGCTGAAAACCGCAAAGGGGAGGTCTTGTTGATAAAGGGAGAAAAACTGGTCTTGGGTGGGTGACCTCCATTCACTGGCTTTTTTTTTTTTTTAATTTTATATATTTGGTACACAGTCTCACTACACAGCTCAGATTCATAGTGACCCTCCTGTTTCAGCTTCCCCAACGCTGGGATTACAGGTGTGCACCACCATGCCTGGTCTCGGTGGCCAGCTGGGAATGGGGCCAGCATGGCATGCGGTACATAGGATCAAACCCAGGCCCTTGTGCTTGCCTAAGCAGGGGCTTAGACCACTGAGCTACCTCTGTGACCCCTTCACTGGCTCTTTGAGTCTAAGGCCTGGTGTTCATGTGAGGTACAATGTGAGGCCTTTCTCATCTTCAGACTGGTGTCCTGCATGTGCTCAGCTGAGTGACTGCTAGGCTGTGGCTCTTTGTCTTAGTCACTTTGTTTTATTTTAGTATTTATTTATTTATTTATTTATTTATTTATTTATTTATTTTTTGAGACAGGATCTTGCCTTATGGCTCAAGCTGGCCATGGACTTGTGTCCTCCTGGCTCTGCCTCCCGCATGGTGGAATGACTAGTGTGTGCACCATGCCCAGCTTTGGCTCATAGTTTACAGGTTTCAGTCCTTTCATGGTCAGCTGGCTCTAGGCAGAAATGGTGTGGTGTAGGGGCCTGGGCTTAGGATGTCTGCTCACTTCAGGGCACAAAGGCAGCAGAGAGTGAGGGGGCAGCCTGGAAAGGAGATAGGCCTCTTTGGGTTAGCCCATAGTGACCCACGTCTTCTGATTAGACCCAGCCTTTTCTGATTGACCCAGCCGCTTAACAGCAAGAAAGCTGTAATGTATCCGTAATTTTTTTTTATGCAGTTCAGGCTGATCTTGAGCTCACTGTGTAGTCCAGGCTGCTCTCAAACTCGCAATGATCCTCCTGCTTTAGTGCTGGGATTATAGGCTTGTGCTACCAGGCAAGCTGTGATCACATTCCTAACACTTGAGGCTTCAGAGGCCATTTTATTTGTTTGTTTGCTTGTCATGTTAAGACAGGGTCTGTGAGGTACAGGCTGGCCCTGAGCTCACTTTGTAGCTGGACTGGTCTCAAGAGTCACAAGATCCTCTTTTCTCAGCCTCTCAAGTGCTGGAGTTACAGGTATATGCTGCCATATACCTGCCATATAGCCTGGTCCTGAGGGCTATTTTGGTAATTTCTTGTTTTTGTTGTTTAGCTTTTTGGTAGTTGGCATTGAAGTTAGGACCTTGCACTTGCCAGGCAGATACCTGTGCCACTGAGTTATCTCCCCTGCCCCTGGGGCTATTTTATTTTATTTTTAAATTTTTTATTTATTTATTTTTTGTGGTATTGGGGATCAAACTTGGGACTCTGTGCTTGTTAGGTAGGTGCTTATGCCACTGAGCTATCTTCCAGCCCCCTGGGGGCCATTTTAGCTCTATACCATAACATTCATGCTGAGAAATGTAATGGAGGGGTCTTAGGAAGATAAAATTCATACACAGTGTTGTTTTAGTTTAGTCAGGGAAAATGATTTTTGTCTAGGATTGTTGTAGCATGCTATTTATTTATTTATTTATTTAGTGGAACTGGGGATTGAGCTCAGGCCCTTGCACTTGCCAGGCAAGTGCTTATTCTACTGAGCTATCTCCCTGGCCCCTAGTAAACTTTAATCATAATAAAGCTCAGCATTCACAGTTTATTTAAAGTGGTGGTTATATTCTTTTTATTTATTTTTTTTGCGGAACCAGGAATTGAACTCAGGCCCTTGCACTTGCCAGGGAAGCGCTTATTCCGCTGAGCCATCTCCCTAGTGGTTATATTCTTAGTCCTTGTTTTCTTTCTTTTCCTTACATTTTGTTTCTCCATGTTCTTTTTGTAAATTTGATGTCTCTTTGTTTGGAACAGGGTGACTAAGGAAGTGGATGCTACATCTAAAGAAGCCAAATCCTTCTTCAAGCAAAATGAGAAAGAAAACCCACAGCCCAGTGCCCCCTCGGCTACACCATCCCTCTCTGCTGGGACGGGGTAAGTACTCAGTCCTAGGGGCAGTTGGCGCGCTGGGTGTGGGGACCTGCTTTACTGGCTGGCAGTTATGTGACTCCTTTCATGAAAATTTGTGCTGCTACTCTGCCTTTGCTGAAATGTTTTTATTTTTTCTTTGCTGAAATATTTACCAAGATGGAAGATGCAAAGGAAAGCAGACCATAAATTTGTTGTTGAAAGAAACCCAAATCTAGTGTTGACTACTGAGCTGAACATGTACATTTTACATTAACAGTAATTTTTTGAGTGAAAGTGTTAGTAGCTCATCAGAATCTTGGCTGAAGATTTGGGTTGAGTCCTTGTTCCCATCCCCCATGACTTCAGGAATATCAGAAGGTCAAGAGGGCCGTGGTGCATCTTTGTAGTCCCAGTACTTGGGACACTGAGGCAGGAGGATGCTTGAGTCCAGAGGTCTGAGGTTAATCTGGGCAAAATAACAAGACCATCTTCAAAGGAAAAAAGCCAAAAGTGATTTACAGATAGCTGTAACATATTGGCAGGAATGTGTTTTCTTTTTGGTATTTTTTATATTACTTGAGTTATTTTTACTTGTGGATTAGAATTCTTTTTTGTAGAACTAACTTCTTTTCAACCTACATGTAAGAAGTAAAGTGTCGCAGTAAATAAGAAAAGCTTAGAGTTGCAGCACATGAAAAAGTGAACCAGTCCACACCCCATGCAATGGTCAGGCTCTTTGTTGTTAATGTTCCTGGGTATGTGGGATGGAACAGGTCTCCTAAAGTGGCATCTCTGACTCTGGAGTTAGAAATTATTCCCTCGATTGGCAAAGTTTGTGAGCTTTTCCTGGGGCAGGCTCCTCGTTGTGGCCTTGGCTGTGAAAGCAGTATTACGCTGGCAGCACTCTCAGGATGCGTCACCTACGAGCAGACACAAGTCCTTTGGGCGAGGTGATTCCAGGAGGGCCTGGAAGGGAGGTGACAGGAGAGGGGCGACTAGTGAAGAGTTCTTAGGCAGTGCACTCAGTCCTGCAGGGTTGAGGAAAAACTGATGTATAGACTGAAGCAGCATATATTAGCCTTATATTCATTCTGTTGTTGAAAGGTGTTCTCTTCTTTTTTTGTTTGTTTGGGTTTTTTTTTTTTTTTTTTGGCAGAACTGGGGATTGAACTCAGGCCCCTGTGCTTGCCAGGCAAGCACTTATTACACTGAGCCATCTTCCTGGCCCCCTGAAAGGCATTCTGTTCTGACCAGTAGCTTTCAGATTTTCTGGATTGTTGCCCATCATAAGAAATGCATTCTACATTATGCCCTGTTACACCACACAAAAGTAAGTAAGCTGGACATGGTAGCACACATCTGTAATTCTAGCCATCTAGGAGGCTGAAGCAAAAGGATTGGAAGTTTGAGCCCAGCCTGGGCAACTTAAGGAGACCTCATCTCAAAGGAAAGGGCTGGGAATGTAGCTTAGTGTGAAGGTCCTAGTTTCACTCTCTATTGTGGGGAGGGTGGGGTGAGTAGCTGGGTGCAGTAGCATAGCCCTGCACCCCAGCTCTTCAGCAAGGCTAACCTGGGTGGACACCTTATCTGAAAAACATTCTTTTTAATAAAGTCAGGTGTAATGATGCATAGCTGTACTCCCAAGCACCCTGGGGGACTGAGGCTGGAGGATTGTAAGTCTGAGCCCCACCTGAGCAATTTAGTGAGACCTTGTCTCAAAATAAAAAAAATAAAAAGGCTGGGAATATAACTCGTACAAAGCCCCTGGGCTTAATTCTTGGTAACACACATGCACGCATGTGTGTTGAAATAAACCTAGGAGTTGAACCTAGAGCCTTGTTCACACTACGCAAGTGCTCTGCCACTGAGACACACTGTCAGTGGCATACAGCACATCTTTTATTCCTTTTGAGAGAGGGTCCTACTCTGCTGCTGAGTCTTACTTCAAACTCCTAGGCTCTTGTGATCCTCCTGCCTCCTTTGTAGCTGGGACTACAGGTGCACACCCCTGTGCCTGACTTGGCGAAATGATACTCATTCTTCCTTCACTCTGATTTCCTAGTTTCCATTTTTGTGTACTTTGTATGCTTTTTTTTAAAAAAAATATTATGAACTGCTAAGGTGATGTTGTAATCTATAATACCTAAACTTGAGAACATACTCCTCTAGAGTATATACAATGTAGGGGGCCAGGAAGATAGCTCAGTAGAATAAGTGCTTGCCTAGTAAGCGCAAGGGCCTGATTTCAATCTCTGGTTCCACCAAAAAAAAAAAAAAAAGGATATTTTATATGAGTTACTAGATTTGTGGTAGTTGTATCTGATATTATTAAGCAAATTTCTGGCTGGGGTATAGTGGCCTGCACAGGACATGGTGGCACAGGCCCTAAGGCTGAAAGATCACAGGTTTGAACCCAGCCTAGGTAATTTAAGGACACCCTGTCTCAAAATTGAAAGAAAAAAAAAAATTTTTTTAAGGGTAAGGGCTGGGGAAGAGCTAAATGTGGTCTTACATGCCTATAATCTCAGCACTGGGGAGGCTGAGGTAGGAGGAACACCATGAGTTCAAGGCCAGTCAGGGTTATATAGTGAGTTCAAGGTCAGTCTGAACTACATAGGTCAATCCCCAGTTCTGCCAAAAAAAAAAAAAAAAAAAAAAAACCAAACAAAAAACAGGGGCTGGGGAGATGGCTCAGTAGAATAAGCGCTTCTCTGAACTACATAGGGAGACCATGCCTCAAAACAACTGCAACAAAAAGGATAAAAGGCTAGGGAAGTAACTCAGTGGGAGCACCCCTGGGTTCGGTTCCCTAGTACTACCAAACTTTTTTCTTGCTTTTTTTTTTTTCCTTTTTTTAATTTTGTGTATTTGGAACAGGGTCTCACAATGCAGCTCAGACTCGTATCGATCTGCCTGTTTCAGCCTCCTTAGCACTGGGATTACAGGCGTGCACCACCACACCTGGTTTCAGTGGCTGGCACAGTGCAGGGCCGGCACGGCATGTAGTACTGGGGATCAAATGCAGGTCTTTCCCCTTGCCTAGGCAGACACTTAGGCCACTGAGCTATCTCCACAGCGCTTTTTCTTGCGTTTATTAGAAGTATTGTTATAGAAGCGACCTTTGGGTGTAAGTACCAGATAGAAATACAGGCAAAGAGGGGTACCACTCGCTTGGGGGCCCCCCTCCTGTCCCTCTCTTGGAGCTTTCTTTCCCTCAATAAATACATTCTGCTCATTAAAAAAAAAAAAAGAAATACAGGCAAAGAAATTTTTCCTTAACGTTCTAACCATTAATTATGGTTAATTTAAATTATTAGTTTTTACTGCTAATGTCCCTGGACATTTCTATATCCACTCCAGAATTGTATTCAACTTTTGTGTCTTTTTTTTTTTTTTTTGGCAGAACCGGGGATTGAACTCAGGCCCTTGCGCTTCCCAGGGAAGCGTTTATTCCACTGAGCCATCTCCCCAGCCCCATGTCTTTTTGTTTTGTTTTGTTTTGCGGAACTGGGGATTGAACTCAGGCTCTTGTGCTTGCCAGGCAAGCCCTTATTGTACTGACCCATCTCCCCGGCCCCCCTGGATATTTTTTTTTTTTAAATTTTTTTATTTTTTTATATTTCTTCTTAAAAATAATCCCTATTGGGCCAAGAAGATAGCTCAGCAGGATAAGTGCCTGCCTGGCAAGCACAGGGTCCTGAGTTCAATCCCTGGTACTGGAAAAAAAAAAAACAAAAAACAAAAAACCTATTGATGATTTGAAAATTTGCTTGGTGAGCCAGGGATATAATTGAGCAGCATAGCACCTACCTGGCAAGCGTGAGGTCTTGAGTTAGATTCCCAGTCCAAAAAAAAAAAAAAGGAGAGAAAGAAAGGAAGAAAGATGGGAGCCTGCCCCTTAGCTCAGTTCTTTAAGTGGCTGCTTCAACAAAGCAGTCAGGCTCAGGTTACTGTGGTTTGATCCCCACAACTCAAGCCAGCCAAACCTGCCCTGAAGGCATTCAGAGCAAAAAAAAAAAAGGGAGGAAGAAAGAAAAGTAAAATCTGCTTGGAAACTGTGTTTGAGAAAATACTATTACCATAATTATGGAAATAACAAGGGGAGAGAAGGTGTCTGAACAGAGCTAACTTGTGTGAGTCACAACGTCCCTTTCCTAGAATTTATCTCCCTGCTTTGTCTACCCATGTGCTATGGTTTGTAGAGATCTAATTGTCCCTCCGAAGTCCCATGTAGTCATGTGATAGACTTCTAGAATTTGTGATCAGTTCATGATCCAATGCTGGGATTGTAGGTGCGAGTACTGCACACACACCCCCTCCCCCCAAGATAGCCTGAAAAGCAGTATAAGGAAAGGAGAAGTACTCACCTTTGCCTCAGCGGCTGCTCCTCCCTTTGGTGTTTGCTGTTTTTCACCACCATGAATAGCTGTCCTTTGCCGTGTGCTAGTCTGCCTTGGAACCAACCAAGTATGGACTGAAACCTTTACTAACTATGAGCTAAATAAGCCTTTCCTTCCTTAATTTTGGGTGTTGGGTTTTGGTCCCAGCAATGAGAGAAAAGTAAATGAGACACCATTCCTGCCTTTCTAGTATAAGAAATCAGCTGACATGACACTTGTGTTAGGAGATCCAACAGGAAACAAATGGCATCCTGCAGTGGGGAATTTTTTTTTTTGTGTGTGTGTGTGGAACCAGGGATTGAACTCAGGCCCTTGTGCTTGCCAGGGAAGTGCTTATTCTACTGAGCCATCTCCCCCCGCCTTTTTTTAAATGTATTCGGGTGTTACAGGGTCTCATTACTTGGACTCTTAGTGATCCTCCTGTTCTCACCCTCCCCAGCCCTGGGTTTAAAGGTGTGTGCCACCATGCCTAGACTCTGGCCAGCTCAGTCTGCCTTAGGGGGCAGGGCTGGCAGCCTGTGGTGTCCGGGAAGAAACCGCAGTCCCTGTGCTTGCCTAAGCTTCCCTAAGCAGGCGCTTTAGTCTGTTGAGCTATCTCGCTGGCCCAAGTTGGGAATTTTTGAAGAGAGTTTAATTCATTACAGAGTAATGGAAAACCACAGGGACAAGGAGTAGTGTCACTGGGGCAAGTAATGAAATCTCTCCTGCCGCTCAGGGCTGAAGGGGCAGGGAATTGGGGGCAGTAGAAGACAGGGCCACCCTGTAGGAGTAGAGATCTTCATTTGAGTGCTGGACCCCTCCAGGAGAAAAGCAAGGAAATAAATGCGTGAATCTTCTTTTCTTTCTTCAGTCTCTTGTCAGGGCATTTCATTGTCTCTGCAGTTTGTTAAAGAAAAAATTATTCTAACACTTGTTAAAACAGTCAGGACTATTGTGATTGGTGTCAAGATTATCTCTAGGGGAGAAAGCAGAAGCTCCGTTCTGTATATAGCAAAGACAGCTGGGGTCTTATAGCAGAAAGTGTGGGGGTTAGATGGAAAGTTACTAAGAGGGGACTTCAGGGTAGGGGGATGCTTGCTAAAGGCAGGCTAAAGCTGACTGGATATTAACATAGGAATTCTCTCTGACTTACGGCTTCTACTAAAACTCGACTCTGCACATGCATCAACGATGGGTCAGTATCAAGGCTTAGTTGGAAATAGGACTGGAAGAGTCTGCTGGAGTGTGGTGTCTCCCTCAGGCTGTGCGTGCAGGCAGCAGAGAGAGAAGTTTGAGGAGCCCATCGGGAGCTAATTTTGGGAGCTATTCCCATGAAATGCTTTTCAGATGATCAGTGAACTGCTGGCTCTCTTATAAAGAGGATGAAATGAAATTTGACTAAAGCCAATTTCTTTGCAAGCTGTAATGGGACATAACAGATTAGAAGGACGTGTCTGTGAAGTGCCTGAGTAAAAGCCCTTAGAGTTGTACATGAAGATGGGAATCTGTTTAATTGTGGCTGTTTTGGTTACTTTTCTCTTGTTGCTGGGACAAAATACCCAATACCCAAAATTAAGGAAGGAAGGGTTTATTTAGCTCACAGTTAGTGGAGGTTTCAGACCATACATGGCAGAGGGCAGCAGTTCATGGTGGCAGAAAACAACAAAACAGCAAGAGCCAAAAGGGTGGAGCAGTGGTGGCAGCTAGCAAGCCTCTCTCCCTTCCTTATATCATATTCAGGCTATTTGCTCTAGGGTGGGGCAGGTGTAACACACACATAACCCTAGCATTAGATTGTGAATTATCTACTAGACTCAAGCCATAACAGTGACAGCATACCTTGAAACTGATAAATCCAGAATAGCCTTCGAGGTTGGTCTGCGTGTTTTTTTGAGATGCACTTTAGAAAGCTTTTGCAGTTCTAATTGTCCTTGAGAAGAGACAGGGCCAAGATCAGCTGACTCAGGGGTGTCAGAGTAGACTCATACCATTCCAGCAATAGGGTCTGCTGCAGGCTCCATACCCAGGGTATGCAAAGCCTTTTCAAGGAATAAATCTGCAGCATTCTGATATATTATAAGAAAATTATTTTAATCATAAAGTACTTTCTTGGGCTGGGGAGATAGCTTAGTAGAATAAGTGCTTGCCTGGCAAGCACAAGGTCCTGAGTTCAATCCCCGGTGCCACAAAAAAAAAAAAAAAGAATAAAATGCTTTCTTTTTCCACTTTGGGAACTGCTTCAGTTTATAGAGATTGTGCAGTAGAAACTTTGTTTATTTTCATTTTCTCTAAACAAATTTAAGCAATACACGAAAACCAGAGCAGCTGAGTAAAACATCCTGTCCCACATCTTTTGCTAACAAATAAGAACAGATTCAGTGAAGCAAATGTTTGTAACTGAAAATGCGTTTCCTCCACATGTTTAAAATAGCACACTGCTTAGGCTATAAAAAGCCAAAGTTTATGCATTAAGAATGGAGTAAATCCTCTTTTATTTAGAAGCTGGAATCAGGCTACAAGAAACACTCTGTCTACATTTGGTAGTGGAAAGCACAGTGCTTGCTTAGTGCATCTGAATTCCCATGGTCTTATTCCAAGCTCTGAGTCCACCTCTTCCCCCACAACTCCAGTCCTTGTGACTAGTACTGCATTTGCTCATAACTGGCTGGCCAGGATTCAGCTCTGTATTTGCTGTTTACTTGTTCCATCAAAATTTATAATCCTGGATGTAGACATTGTCTTATTTGATTGAGGACCTACTATGTAGCTGTTTTCTTGTAGATTGGAAACAACCAAAAGCAATAAAACATAAGGCTGAAAGACATTTTATCTTGGTCTTTTGGCAAAGAAAGGCATTGTTGTGTCTCAGACAACTTCTTTGTCAGTGTCATTTTTTTTTAAAGTAGTGTTTATGCCTACAAAAGAGGAGATAGAATTTCCTGGGTATGGTGGTATGCACCTGTAGTCCCAGTGCTCTGAGGCTGAGCCAAAGGATCACAAGTTTGAGACCAGCCTGGACAACAGTGACACTGTACCTCACAAGTAAAAAAAAAGGAGAGAGAGCAGGGTTGTAGCTCAGTGAGAAGGCTCTGGTTCAGGCTCTGGAGAGGGATTAAGAACATTTTCTCTTGTCAGGTGTGGTGGTACTCGCCTGTAATCCCAGCACTTGGGAGGCAGAAATCAGGAGAATCACTACAAGTCTGG
>NW_004524587.1:6629185-6635273 GCF_000260255.1 Octodon degus
AAAAAAAAAAAAAAAGAAAGAAAGAAAAAAAGGAAAGAAAGAAAAGAAAACAAAAGTAAGTGCTTCATTGAAAGTAATAAAATCAGATGCAGCCACAGTGTTAGGAGGAAGTATTCCTAGTGCTTGATAAGAGTCATCACCAGGTGTGGTGGCACATGTGTTTAAGACCAGCCTGAACTACATAGTGAGACCCTGCCTCAAAGAAAAAAAGCTCTGACTCATGGAGCTTTTCTTTTCTTTCTTTCTTTCTTCTTCTTCTTCTTTTTTTTTTTTTTAAAGGGGCTTTTACTTTTATTATTGTTACTATTTTTTTTTGGCAGAACCGGGAATTGAACTCAGGCCCTTGCACTAGCCAGGCAAGCGCTTATTCTACTGAGCCATCTCCCTGGCTCGGGGCTTTTCCTTTTAAAGGATTGCTGTCATTATGGAGACCATTTCAAAGCTGGGTCTAACTAAATTTCATATGTTTTTACCAAGAAGGAACAAAGGGCCTCCAGATTATTTACAGTGAATACATCAACACTAGCAAAAGCCATGGTTATCTGAGAGATCTGACTTCTCCCAGGTTGACCTTTGGCGAGTGCCTGAACCATGGCTGCCTGTGTGCCTGGTGAGCAGCGTTAGGTGGTGAGGTCACATGACACCTGGAAGGTGGCCTTTCCAGGAAGAGGACCTGCGGCTTGTTTCACAAGCATGCCTGTTAGGAGTGAAGACTCATTGCTAATTACTGTATTCATTAAGATAATTAGAGGAATGTGGATATTCAATAAACCTGACCTGAATGTGTTTTGGAATCTGGAAGTGATGCCTTTAAGAGAACAATGGTGTTTTCTCAGTTTATTATTATTATTATTATTATTATTATTATATAGGGTTTTGCCAAGCAGCTCAGACTCGTAGTGATTATGCGGTACCAGGGATCGAACCCAGGTCCTTGTGCTTGCCAGGCTGGCACTTGGATCATCAAGCTATATTCCCAACCCCCAAAATTTCTTTTTCTTTTTTTTTTTTTTTTCTGGAACCGGGGATTGAACTTAGGCCTTTGCGCTTGCCAGGGAAGCGCTTATTCTACTGAGCCATCTCCCTGGCCCCTCTCAGTTTAATAATTTATAATTGAGGCTGGGAATATAGCTCAGTGGCACGGTGCTTGCTTGGCTAGCTCAAGGTCCTGAGTTCAATTCCCAGTATGCCCTTCCCTGCAGATTTATAGTTGAACATGCTCTTTTTGTTTTTGTGGAAGAATAATTTTACTGAGAAGTAATCCTTTTACCACATAATTCTTCAATTCAGATGATACGGTTTTGATTATTGGCATATCCAGAGGGTGACACATTTGCAGTACTGTGTAGCCACAGTCATTTTTGTCACCTCTGAAAGAAACACCGAGTGTGTTTGCAGTCCGTTTCCACTTTCATCTTCACTCTTCTCCCGCCGTGCTCAGCCAGCCACTGATTGACTTGATGTCTAGATTGGCTTATTTGAATATTTCATATGAATGGAATCAACATTTGTCCTTACATGGTAGTTTTCTGTGGCTTAACATACTGTTTTCAAGATTCAACCATGTCACAGCACTCATCTGTAATTTCTCTCTCTCTCTCTCTGTGATACAGGGTCTTGCTGTGCAATTTGGAGTCATAGTGATCCTCCTGTCTCAGCCTCCCCAGCACTGGGATTATAGACATGCACCACCAAACCCAATTTTGGAGGCCTGCACGGCGTTCCCAGTTTTGGGGCTGGCATGGCATTTGGTACTAAGGATCGAACCTTTATTCTTATGCTTGCTAGGCAGGCTCTTAGACCATCGGGCTATCTCCTCAGCCTCCCCTCTTTCTTTTCTTTTCTTTTCTTTTCTTTTCTTTTCTTTTCTTTTCTTTCTTTTCTTTTCTTTTCTTTTCTTTTCTTTTCTTTCTTTCTTTTTTTTTCTGAGACAGGGTTTCGCTATACAGTTCAGGCTGGCTTTGAACTCACTTTGTAGCCCAGACTGACCTCAAACTCTGCCTCGGCCTCCTAAATTCTGGGATTATAGGCATGAGCCACTATATACAGCTATAATTTATTTTTTTATAGTTTTTTTATTCATACCATGAAACAATATTGTTACTATGTCACAGTTTGTTTATTTATTTACTAATTGATGAACATAATAAGATGGTTTCCATATTTTACTCCTATGGATGTTTCTATAAACGATTCATGTACAAGCTTAGGTGATTGTTGTGTATAGAAGTGGAATTGCTGGGTTATGTGATAACTTGGACACGCTCTTGAGTAGGAGCATGAGCCTCAAGGATGGGTAGGCGCCTTGAGTACCTGGATTTCTTCCACGATGACTTTTGTGAAACATGTAGTTTTTAAATGTAAGCTCCTGCTGTAGGAAAAGGAGACCAATAGAAAACCATAGTGGTGCCTTAGTTCAGGAACTTGATTCTTGGCATGATTCTGGGTTACAAACCAAATTGGATGAGAACCAAATCAAATTCAATGATTAGATTCATTGTTGACCTTGTGGGGAAATTTGATTCAGTTTGCATACAGTTCAGTTTATGGCAAGAATTGTGGAAAGTTATTTGTAAATTGAGATGCCACTGTAATGTCTGGTAACACTAAACCAGTGACTGGCTGGGTGTGGTGGCACACGCCTGTAATCCCAGTACTCAGGAGGCTGAGGCAGTAGGATTGCTGTGAGTTTGAAGCTAGCCTGGGCTACATAGTGAGTTCAAAGCCAGTTTGCATGATAGTGAGACCTTGTCTCAAAACAAACCAAAACCTAAACCCATGACAAAAAAAAAAGGACAGACTAATTCTGAAAGTAATGAGAAGGAATTAAGTCTTTTGATTGTTTCCAACCAGCTTTAAACTCTACTCAGTAAGATTTCCTGGTGTGGAATTTTGATTTAGTTGATTCAGAGCTGTCCTTGCCCTAATTTTATTACTGTTTGTAAATAGATGTTCTTGACTTTCTCGCTTTTGAATTATACTTTTGTTATTCTTAGGATGTGGTACTGCCAATAGGAGGTGTTCATAAATGTGTGGTAAAATTTTTTGTTCATCACAGTGACTTGAGGAGTCCCCTGGCAGGGGTTCCAGGATGCTGTCTGTCCTCCATTCCTTAGGATAGTGAGTACACAGGACAGTCTTCCTTCTTGAAGTCCCAGCAGCGGCCCTCTTACACTGTCTTGGGTAAATGATGTCCCTTTGCTACATAGCCGTTGAGCCCTCCATCAGCGTCTGGCCTCAGACTATGTTCTCAGGCCGCTACGTAAAGCTAACAGGTCCATGGATCAGATTTGTCCTTTAGATGTTTTTATTTGGCCAGCATTTAAAAAGTAAGGAAAGTTGACTTTAAAAATCCAGATTACTGTTTTTTTCTGTAGAAAGGAAAAGGAGTCTACCTTTCGTGCCCAGCCCTCGCTCAGCCGCTTTGTGGCGGTCTTGGCCTTCTCCTTTCCTATGCAATTGTTCTTCGCAGTCTCCAGGACATTGCCTTTGGGTGCCCATGTGCGTTTCCTTGTGGAAACAGTTCTCTGGATCACATATCAGACATGCTGTCTGTTCAGACTACAGGTTTAATGTTTTCTACTGAGCCAAGCATAGCTTAGAGTTAGAACATGGGTTTAATATGCAAGCACCCCTGTGTTCAATCTTGGTGCCAAAAAATAAAATTACTTTTTTTGTTTGTTTGTTTTTAACACAGGATCTTGCTATGTGGTCCAGGCTGGTCTTGAAATCACTACGTAGTCCAGGCTGGCCTCGCACTCCTTCTACCTCAGCCTCCTGAGTGCTGGGGTCACAGCCAAGCGCCACCACTCCCAACCTGTTAACTCTTGTTAGAAGAATGAATACCTCCTATGTGTTGATTGCTTAGCCAAATTTAAGGCACAATGCTAACTAAGTGTTTTCCCTGAATTACTTCATTTAACCCATGTAAGAGGCAGGCACTAACTTCACGCTTATTTCTCCTAAAGAAGCTCAGAGAAATTAGAACTTGTTGGGAGTGCTTGACCAGTAATTTATGGAGGCAGAACTCCAGTCCCCAAGGCTGGGATGCTGGCTGAGTCTGCTCTCACCTTTTTAAAAAATAAGGGCCAGGGGCCGGGGAAATGGCTCAGTGGAATAAGCACTTCCCTGGCAAGCACAAAGGCCTGAGTTCATTCCCCGGTTCTGCCAAAAAAAGAATAAAAAACAAGGGCCAGCCAGATAGCTCAGTGGATTGAAGCACCTGCTTAGGCAGATGCAGCGAGTGGGGTTAGACCCCCAGTGTGCTGTGCCTGCCTCGCCACCAGAATGGACTGAGACAGCTGAGACAAGGCGTGGTGGTGCAGGCCTATAATCCCAACGCTTGGGAGGCTGAAAACAGGAGGATCACTACGAGTATGATCTGTATAGTAAGACCCTGTACTAAATACTAAAAAAACGAAAAACAATCCTTCTTCAACTCTATAATTTTTTTTTAATTTTTTATTTATTTTATTTATTTGAGAAACAGAGAGAGAGAGAGAGAGAGAGAGAGAGAGAGAGAGAGAGAGAGAGAGAGAGAGAGAGAGAGAGAGAGAGAGGGGTGTGTGTGTGTGGCCAGCTCAGCCCACCAGGGGGCGGGGCTGGCTGGCATGTGGTGCTGGGGGATTGAACCGCGGTCCCTGATGCTTTGCTAAGCTTGTTCTAAGTAGGTGCTTTAGACCACTGAGCCATCTCTCCAGCCCTCAACTCTATAATTAATGAGGACCTTTTGTTACTTGTTAGGTATGCTACTGAGAATTGACCTCAGGGCATCCTGATGCTGAATAGACATTTTTTGTAGAAAGTGTCACCAAGTTACCTGGGCTGCCCTTGAATTTGCCAGCCTCCTGCTTCAGCCTCACTGGCAGCTGGGATTATAGGCATGTGCCACCACACCCAGGATATTGAAGGACTCAAACTACTTTGTATTTTGACATGTTTGAGAGAATTAACATGACTGTTGCCTCTTTTCCATTTTTTATCTTTTCCCCCTAAATTATGGGCATATCAGGTTCTCTACTATATTTCCGTCTCATTCCTATCTCATAAAATTGAAGGGACTGGTACATTTTTAAAAAATGAATTCTGGACCTGGGATTGAGCTCAGTGCAAAGATCCTGAGATTCGTTCATCAGTAGTACAGGAAAAAATAAAAAATAAAAAAAGGAAAGAAATGAAAGAAAAAAATGAATTCCACCCTAGTACTCAGGACCCTGAGACAGAAGCATTGTGAGTTCTAGGCCAGCCTCCCCTACATAGCAAGACCCACAGCGATTCCATTGATATCTGTCAACGGTCAGTAATAAAGCTGTGGACACGGTGTAGTAAGTCACCTGAGAATAATGGCTGTGGCTGTTTCCATATGGGCAGCTAACTCCAGCTGAGATCTGAATGTACAACATGGTAGGTAACTTACATGAGGGTATTGTCAGTGCAGCTAGATAGGACAGTGCTTCCCCAAATTGCATTTCTTCTGAATATGACTAACTGGAGATAGGTTTTAAAAGGAAGCTGAGGCAGGAAGATCACAAATTCAAGCCCAGGCTGGGCTGTTCAGCCCTGCAAGACTCTCAAAAATACGAAGTCAAAAAGGCTCTGGATATAGCTCATTGTGAAGGCACTGGTTTCGATTTCTAGTACTGGGGGGTAAAAAAGAGAAAAGAAAGGATGTTTCAGGAACTAGTGGTATCGAAGGAAATGATTGATTTTGGATGCCAGCTGGTTCTGCTATAACCTTATCAGTTTTATTTTTTTTATTTTTCAAAATTTTATTGATAAACAGCAATGAGACAGTTTCAAATCAAATCGGAAGTACAGTTTCAACAAATAACACACTGCATACATTCTTCTTAGTGGTTAATTGCTGTACCTTATCAGTTTTAGAATGATGAGTTCTGTTGGAGGAAGAACATCTTCTTCTGGGCTCTGACTTTCTTTTTTATTTATTTATTTATTTATTACATTTATTTATTGTGTGTGTGGCCAGCTCAGCCCACCAGGGGGCGGGGCTGACTGGCATGTGGTGCTGGGGGATCGAACCGCGGTCCCTGTGCTTTGCCAAGCTTGTTTCAAGTAGGTGCTTTAGACC
>NW_004524587.1:6635543-6642242 GCF_000260255.1 Octodon degus
GGTCCCTGTGCTTTGCTAAGCTTGTTCTAAGTAGGTGCTTTAGACCACTGAGCCATCTCACCAGCCCCAGGAAGACATTTTTAAAAGAGATTTCCCCATAAATAGTTGGAATATTTTGGCTGTATTAAAGGTGATTTCATTCACTTTGATTCAGGGGTATTGTTCCAGCCAGGGTGATAATTGAGAGAAATAATGAATGAGGAGAAGGCTAATGAGGTTCCTTCTCAGGGAAGCAGAGGCTTAATATTGGAGACTGGGTGTGGTGGTGCACGCCTGTAATCCCAGTGCTTGGCAGGCTGAAGACACTTCCACGAATTTGCGTGTCATCCTTGCGTAGAGCCATGCTAAGCTTCTCTGTATCCTTCCAGTTTTAGTATGTGTGCTGCTGACGCGAGCACTGGGAGGCTGAACACAGGAGAATCAGTACAAGTCCAGTCTGTGTAGTGAGGCCCTGTAGGCCCTATACTAAATACAAAAAATAAATAAAATAAAATTTTAAAAAATTGGACATTTGGATCAGGAAATGAAGTCCCTGCCAATTTGAGTATCTAAATGAGAAACGATATCAAATGTGGAAAATCTTTGATAGCAATAACTTTTTCATGTATGGTCACTAGGACAGGGCAACCTTTGTCAATTTGGCCTTTTTATTTATTTATTTTTAATTTATTTTTATTTTTTTGCAGAACCAGGGATTGAACTCAGGCCTTTGCGCTTACCAGGGAAGCACTCATTCTACCGAGCTATCTCCCCAGCCCCAAATCATTTATTTGTCTTGTTTTTTATTTATTTTTTCCAGTTTGGATACTTACAACAAATAGTCTGAACTCATATCAGTAGTGTTTTTTAAGGTTGTGCAGAGTTGAACTTACTCATGTTCTTAGGAAATCCTGTAGAGAGATAAATTTTATTGTATATAGCAGTCTTTTCTCATTGGTCTTATTGAATTATAGTGCCAATAAGTTTCAAAAATCTCTAATTTTAAGAGCTAGTGGTGTATCTGTATTATAAGCTTTTTTTATTTTAGGGAAGGGACTATAAAATATTCAGGGTCTCACTGTTAGATCGGACTCAGAGTGATCTGCCTGTTTACAGCCTCCCAAGAGCTGGGATTATAGGCACATGCCACTAGCCCAGTCTCAGTGGCCGTCTCAGCGCACCTGGGGGCAGGGCGGCACCAGCATGGCAGGTGGGGGAGATGGAACGTCAGGCTCCTGCACCTGCTTGCGGGTGCTTTAATCCGCTGAGCTATTTGGCCAGTCCTGTGTTATAAGCCTATAAAAACTATTTCCCTGTAGTTTTATTCCTAATTGTGCCAGACTTCTTTTGGTATGAAAAAATGGGTCTGTTAAATTTTTGCTTTTGGTACTTGAAGAACTGTAAGAAGCACTTAAAGTTACAACAATTGGTTAAGTGTATGTAGTATGATAACAAATTGATTTGGATACAATTATGTGAAAACCTTCTTTAAGGAGGAAAATGTCGTGGAGCATGGTGGCACATGTCTGTAATCCCAGCACTCAGGAGGCTGAGGCAGGACGATTGCTGTTTGAGGCCAGCTGCATAGCAAAACCCTGTCTCAAAAAGAAGAAAAATAAAAATAAAAAAGTCTGAGGTGCTCTAGGAATGAAAAAAATTGTGGTTAATTTTATAACAGTAATTTATTGACAGAACGCTGTGGTTGCTTCAGGGACTTTATTTTTGTGCACTAGAGGGCAGAATTCCCCAGAAAAGAACATGTGTTATTGGCGAGCTCTCAGACGTGGAGCATTCCTGACAGTGGGCATCTAAATGCTGTACATTTTTCTTTGCCTAATTAGATTAGTCTCTTGGTATGAGTTTCTTTGTTTTATACAGTTTCTACTTTTGTTTTTTAGGCGGGGGACAGGGTCTCACTATACATTTCAGGGTGGCCTTGAGCTAATGACAATTCTCCTGGCTCAGCTTCTCAAGTGCTAGGATTACAGTGTGTGCCACCATACCTGACAGTTTCTATATTTTTAATTAGAATTTTTGTTTTTAATTCTGCTATTGTTATTTAGAAAGCAAAAATTTTTTCTTTCAGTTTTGTCCTTAACATGAAGCCTTTTGTTTGTGGGGTTTCTAAAGTTACAAATAAAGCTGAGTGTTGTAGTATACACCTATAATCAAGTACTCCCAAATTTTACATTTATGAGTAGTTTTATAGTAATCCTTCCATATGTGATAAAAATAATACTTGCCACTTTTCTCAGGCCTTTTGTGTTGGAAGTTATTGTTACCAAATGTTTTAATGTCAGGGAAGAGTGTGATTCACTTGAAGCGTGACAATCAGTTACTCATATGTTCTGATCAGGGTGCCAGTAGAAGAATTTTAATATCATTTTATGGTTCTGATTATACAGTAAGAGTCATATTAGTAAATATTTTAATTTCGATTGGGGAATTTTTCTTATGGGAGAGGCTGAGCAGCTGTGTTCTAATTATTTTTGTCAGGCATTGAACATCAGGCTACTCTGAGGTCCTCCACTTACTGTATTTAATTACTAAGCCCTGGATTTTTGCCATAGCCCTATTATTCAAGTGAACTCATGCTAAATTTAGCTGTAATAATTTAATACTAGGTTGATATTTTCATTCTGTTGAGAAAATGGTAGATTCTACGTGTTTCTTTTTTTTTTTTTTTTTTTTCTTTTCTTTTTTTTTTTTTTTTTTTTGCGGACCTGGGGATTGAACTCAGGCCCTTGCACTTGCCAGGGAAGTGCTTATTCCACTGAGCCATCTCCCCAATCCCTATGTGTTTCTTTTTAGACCTCGGAATTCTGGATATTTGAGACCATAAAAATCTCACAGCCTTGAGGGCATTCGTCTTTTCTTATATTTGGATGTGGTACAGTTGCAGTAGGTGCTATATCAGAATACAGGAAAATCCCATGTTTTGCCTTGAGTTCTTCCCTTGAGAGCCTTTAGTTCCTACAGCTTTTGTGCACTTGCACTGTAGGAGGCAGGAATGAAGAAGAGTTTTCTGATTGTCAGATGAAATAACTTATTTGAATCGGAAGTTAGTCTGAGAAATACATTGTACAAGTTGCACTTGATCTTGATTTTTATGTCTGGTTTAACTAGTTCAAGGCAACAATTTAAGAAGTGTCCTTCAGAGCAGCAGCGACGAGCATCATGTCTGCTTCCCAGCTATGTTTCTGTGTTGTGCTGTGGGTTTTCTAAGTCCAGGTTTATTGTGCCACTTCAGAAAGTCTTCCCAATTTAGCCTGTGTTGTTCACTTGAGACTGTAGTTTCTCAGTCTTGAGGTGATGAATGTGGCCAGCTTTCCTATTGGGCTAATTGACGTCAGTTGTTCAGCATCATCATGAAAGCCTGGGTCACATAGAATTTGAGCTCTCTGAAGTGCTAGATTATGAAGCTTCTGTCTTTATAAAATTAGAATAGTTTTAAGAACCCTTTGAAGTAAGGTTTTTGTTAACACTGTAATGAAATAAAAGGACCAGTGTTTTCCAGGTGTAATAGGGAAAATCTGCGATAAAGGTTGTTTTCTTTGCATTTTTTCAATCTCTAAGGAAATTAATTGGCAATGGAAAATGGAACACAATTCTCTCTCCTGATACAGTATGTTGCCTGATTATGATATGCTATCTCAGAAAACCTTTTTTTTTTTAAGACTAGTGTGCTTCAAACTTTCTGCTGCCACCTTTTATTTAGGTTTCCCAAGATTTATAGGCCTTTCATGTGTCTGATAATGTGGTCAGTTCTCACAGCTTTAACTGTTCCCTCTGTCCTTTGAGTACTGCCTTTGGAACTCTAGACCCATATTTCTCATTGCTTACTAGAGATTTCTTCTGATTCCCCTTGGGTGCACAACTAGTTAATTATTCAACTAATTTATGTAAATACTCTCATGTTATAGAACTGAAGGAATTGAGCCTGTGTAAGTAGCTTGCCAATGGATTAGAACCAAAGGCTTCTTTTCAGCCCAGCATTTTCATCTGCTGGGCCCCACTGCCTGTTCTGGGGGTAGTTGGGTACCACCCCTATTCTCTCTCTAGCAGTTAGACCCAAACTTTAGAGTCAGCTTCAGTTCTTTTTCTTTTCCTCTGCCTTTACCTCCCCCAGCTGCCCAATCCCATAAATTCTTTTAGTTCTACAAGGATGGATATGTGTGTGTGTGCGTGTGTGTGTGTGTGTGTGTGTGTGTGTGTGTGTGTTTGTGTATATACATATGTATTGTACCAGGGATCAAACTCAGGACCTTGAATTTGCCAGGCAGGTGCTTATGCCACTCAGCTCTCTCTCTAGCTGTAGTTCTACCTTTAACATGTCCCCAAGTATTCATTCATATTCTCTGCACCCCCTCAGTTGCCTATTTTATTTATTTATTTGTGTGTGTGTGTGGCCAGCTCAGCCCACCAGGGGGGAAGGGCTGGCTGGCTTGTGGTGCTGGGGGATTGAACTGTGGTCCCTGTGCTTTGCTAAGCTTGTTCTAAGTAGGTGCTTTAGACTACTGAGCCATCTCACCAGCCCTCAGTTGCCTATTTTCTCTCTACTCCCATTGTCTTTTTTTCTTTGCCTTACTTTCTGAAGCATCTGTCTTTATGTAATTGGAGCTTTCTGAAGTCTTTTGAAATGCCTCTCCTCCTAAATATACCTACATGCCACTGCTGGGATATAATTTGTTAGAGATTCAGTTAGATCATGTCACTTGCTCAGAAATTTTATCCTGATGGTCTACAGTTAAGTTCAGGTGCTTTAGCCTGATACACAAAAGCTCTATCCTTCTGTCTCTCCTGCTTTGCTTTCTTCTAAGTTACCCTAAAACAGATTCTTTTCCTTTGACCCCTGTTTAACTTTGGTGTGGATTTTAGCCTGAGAATTTTTGACTTTAATGAGGTCAGGAAAATTCTCAGACCTTCATCTCTTTGACTGTTGCCTCTTTTGCATTGTTATCCTCAAACTCTGATTAGACATGTGTCAGGTCTTCTCATTCTTCCCTAATATCATAAATCTTCTCTTGGATATTTTCCATTTCATCATTTCTCTGAGTTGTCTTCTGCTTAATTTCCTGTGTTCCAGTTCTTTTTCTTCAGCTGTGTTTAATCTGTTTCATCCTGTCAGTGGTCATTTAATTTCAGTGACTAAGTTTCTTAAGTTTTTATTACTACATGTATACAGTGCATGATGATTCATTATGGGGAATTAGTACATGTACAGAACACATCACAATTCCTTTTTTCCCCTTCCCTCCACATCTCCCCCATTTTAGTTTTTTGAGGAATTTCTATGGTGATTTCCATATTGGTACTATATTTTATACTCCCACTGACAATGAAAAAAGATTCCTTCTGAGGACATTCCAGGTGGTGTGCATCCTGTGGTCTGCTTGGGAGTGTAGCGATCACACTTCAGGAGAGGTGTACTTGACATACCCTGTTGGTTTTGACTGGAGATTCATAAACTTTTTAAAAGAGATGAGTGATAAGAGCTAACCCTGATCTGTAAGTTTTGAATTTATATTGTTTCATCCCATGTACAAAACCATTTTTTTCCTACAAATAGTTTTTTTTTTGTGTGTGTTGGGGGCTGTAAAGGAAAGCAGAATGTTTTAAGATTTTTTTTTTCCAGGGATTTTAGGACACATTACAAGTCCTAAGCTCTGGTGCCAGGCTTATTAAAAAAATGTTTCTGTCAAAAAAAAAAAAAAAAAAAAAAAAAAAAGAAAAAAGATTCCTTCCTACCCACCCCAGCTTCTTCAGCACTTGTTATTGATTTCTTTTTTCTTTTTTCTTTTTTTTTTTTATTTATTTTATTTGTGTGTGTGTGTGTGTATGGCCAGCTCAGCCCACCAGGGGGCGGGGCTGGCTGGCATGTGGTGCTGGGGTATTGAACCGTGGTCCCTGTGCTTTGCTAAGCTTGTTCTAAGTAGGTGCGACCACTGAGCCATCTCACCAGCCCCAGATTTCTTTTTTCTTTGTTTCTTTTTTTTTTTTTTGCTATTGATTTCTAATCATAGACGTTTTTTCTGGAGTAGATGGTATCTCAGTGTTGTTTAACTTTCATTTCTCAAATGTCCAGTGATGTCAAACATGCTTTTCATGCACTTATTGTCCATTTGGACTTCTCATCTTCATCTGTACTTCACCAAGTGTCACTCATTTCAGATGCCCGTGTTTTGATCAGGTCTTCACATTTGAGAGAAATTAATTTTTTTTTCAAGTTCTTTATATATTGTAGATACAGTTTTTTGCATGACTAAAATTTTTGGTTTTGAAATCTCTATTTGATTGTTTTTAAATCTATTTTTTGATAGAATCTTTTAATATTACACTTGGGGGGGGCATTAGTACCAAGAATTGAACTCAGAACCTTGTGCTTGCTAGGCAGGCACTTATGCCACTGAGCTGTCTCCCCAGCCTTAATATTACAGGTTTGAAGCTGTCTTTTGTATTAGTAATAATTTTAAGTATACTTTCTTTATTCCTTTATGAGCACACTTTCTTTTATATTTGGAACCCTTCAAATATTCTTTGATGGTTCTTTTATCAGAAGTTCTTAGGTTCTAAAGCTATTGTTTATTTGTTGGCTTTTTTATGGGTCAGTTGTAAGTGGCTGTGGGTTTGCTTCTAGGTGCCCTTTGGGGTTCTGGCTTGGGCAAGTTATTTTAATTTCTTGAGTTACAATTCATGAAACACTCAGATATTATTATTATT
>NW_004524587.1:6642520-6648400 GCF_000260255.1 Octodon degus
ACTTATGCTTTTTTATTTTTTGATGGTACCAGGTATCGAACTCAGGACCTTGCACTTGCCAGGCAAGCACTTATTCTACTGAGCTATCTCCCCAGCCCTAAAATTATAATTTTCGAACCCAAATAGATACAAGTTGCAGGTTCAGGGTTTTAATTTTCAAAAGAGATTTTCCCCCTCCTTCCATAACATGGCCTTCTGTGTTTGTTCTGCAAGCTATTTAGTGCACTTCTTGGCTGGCCTGTGCTTGGAACATGCATACTTTTCCACTTAGCCAGGAGCTTTGTTCCACTTCACTCCCTGGTTTGTGTTGGGGTAGTGCTACTGGAAATTGAACCCAGGGCCTTGAGTTATATCCCCAGCTCCCTTTTAAATCTGATTCAGGATTTTCCTAAGGCTCTAAGGGGCCCAGGCTAAACTTCAATTTGAAATCTTCCTGTTTTAGCTGCCTTCAGTGCTGGGATTGTAGACACGCACCAGCTACAAGTTAAAAACCAGGCCTGCTTTCATGTGGTTAACAAAACCAGGCCGGAAGTTATTGACACTGTCTCCCCACTACCCTTAGTACTCTATCAACTAATGTACTACTGCTGTGGTTTTCAGTTCCTTCTTTGAGGCTGGCACCCGGGGATTTCCCTTTTTTTCTTATGAGTTTAGTTATAAACAGAAAGTAATTTTGATGCATTTTGTCTAGCATTTGTAGGTCTTTATCTGGAAAATATTTAGGTTATCTTAAATATCCATCTGTTTAAGGACAGATAACCTGTTCCTTTCCCCCGGGATTTTTAGCAACTGATATATAGCTAGTCATTATATTGGATGAATTTGGAGTTAAAGGAAACATTTCTTTCTGATTGTTCTGGGCACAGGACAGAATATCCAGTACCCTTCTTAAATACATTGGGTGACTTCCTTTTCCATAACCAATGTGAAGAGGTGTTTCTTTCCAAGTCCTTAACTTAAATTTCTAATGCTTTTTCTCTTCGACTATTTGCATCGTTCCCTCTGTGGCTTCTCTGTTCTATTCAGAACCACAGTATCTAGGAATTTAGAGGCCGGGGAGGTGGCTCAGTGGAATAAGCACTTCCCTGGCAAGCGCAAGGGCCTTACTTCAGTCCCCAGTTCCGCAAAAAAAAAAAAAAAAAAAATCTAGGAATTTTTTTTATGATCTCTAAAACATGAAACTCACATTCATACAAGCCTATTCATAATCCATTTTAGCTGCTCCATCTCTCTCTGTCTCTTTTTTTGAACTGTAAATCAAACTCAGGACCTTGAACTTGCCAGGCAGGCGCTGTGGCGCTGAGTGAAATCCCCAGCCCTTAGCTCCATCTTAATAGCTGTTTTAAAAATCTTTACTTCTCATATATGGTGACTTTTTGTCTGTCTAGCATCTGACTACTTAGAAATCTTTAAGAAACTTCATAGATGCCACCCCTTACAAGAGGCAAGAAGTAAAAAATTCAAACACTGATTTTCCAGCTCTTATGTATGTAATTTTCAGCAATATCATTTGATTCCAGGGCTGTTGCGGCAGAGGCAAACAATGCTGAGAATCTTAGATTGTTGACTGGAGGCTTTTTCTCTTTAGAAAACACATATTTAATTCTCTAAATTTCCTTCCTGCACTTCTTCAGTAGTGACCCACAAAATTTGATGCATGAGGTTTTTGGTTCTCTCTCTCGCTCTCACTCTCTCGCTCTCTCTCTCTCGCTCGCTCTCGCTGTCTCGCTCTCCTTCCCAAAGTGCTGGGATTATAAGCATGAGCCAACATGCCTGGCCATGCTGTTTCTTTTTGAGACAGGGTCTTACTTTGTAGTTTAGACTGTTTTTGAACTCACATAGCCCAGACTGATCTTGAATTCATGATGATCCTCCTGCCTCAGCCTCCCATGTAATAGAATTATAGATGTATACAACTATGCCTGCTGGCTTATGAGTTTTTTAAAAGCATGTTGTTTCACTTCCAGTGTTTAGAAGTTTTTCTGCTGTTGATTTCTGGTTTGTTAGGGGGCACACTCCTCATGATTTCAACTCTCAGGTTTATCATCATTAGTTCCGTGACCCATGGACACTTGAAAAGCCCAGTAGTATCTCCTTTTCCTCCAATATCTTTTAAATAAATTCCTTTTCTGTATAAATTAGCCAATCAGTGTTTTAAGTCTTTTTTTTTTAAACGTTTATTTATTTATTTAGCGTGTGTGTGTGTGTGTGTGTGTGTGTGTGGCCAGCTCAGCCCACCAGGGGGCGGGGCTGGCTGGCATGTGGTGCTGGGGGATTGAACCGCGGTCCCTGTGCTTTGCCAAGCTTGTTCCAAGTAGGTGCTTTAGACCACTGAGCCATCTTGCCAGCCCCTGTCTTAAGTCTTAAGAACACTAAAATAATTTGTAAGTCTTTGAATGAATGAATCAGTATCTCTTTTTTAAACTAATGGATAGAGGGGCTGGTGAGATGGCTTAGTGGTCTAAAGCACCTACTTAGAACAAGCTTGGCAAAGTACAGGGACCGCGGTTCAATCCCCCAGCCCCACATGCCAGCCAGCCGCGCCCCCTGGTGGGCTGAGCTGGCCACACACACACACACACACACACACAAATAAATAAAAATAAAGAAATAAAAAAAATAAAGTCTATCCAAAAAAAACAAAACAAAAAAAAAAAAAACTAATGGATAGAACTGAAGATGTGGCTCAGTTGTAGAGCACATGTTTAATATTCACTGTCCTGGCTTTGATCCTTAGTATCACATTAAAAAGTAATTGGTAAACTTTGATAAATGGGGATTTAATTTTTATCTTTTTGCTTATGTATATTTTTCTATCAGCCTTAGTCTTAACAGCTGAATGATTTGGCCTCAGTGGCTTGGGTTCAGCAAGTCACTAAACCCGGAAGCAGACTGTAATGTCTATTAAATGATTGGAATGACATTTTATTTCAGCTTAATCATACCATAGTTCAGGCAGAGACATGTTGGAACTTCCTTAATCATTCCACAAGAACTACTTTACAATTCCTGCTATTTCCTTTACTTCAGGTTTCCTTGTACTCTTGTAAAAATGTTGTTTCCACAGCAATATATTTCTCAGTTACATCCTTGTTGGAGCATGCAAAAGCCCTTCCATGGGCTTGAACGTCTTATTTCCAAATCGGCACATGATGTTTCCACATCTTTTCTGGACTTGAGTTGGGGTTGTTTACAGATAGCAAGAAAGCCCCATTTAGTACATGTAACATGTACTAAAAATGTGTCTGAGGAATTTTTTTTTTTTTCCAGCTTAGCCGCCCTAAGAACAGGAAGACAGGAAGAATGGGGTCTGGTGCAGCATATAGTGCAGGGATTGAACCGAGGTCCCCTGCGCCTGCCTAAGCTTGCCTAAGTAGGCGCTTTAGACCACAGAGCTATCTCACCTGCCCTATCTGAGGAATTTTGATGTGTGATTGCTAAAGGTTCAGGCAGTGGCTGGTGACCAGTAGCAAAGTTGCTTGATGAAACAGATAAAATAGATGCAAAGGACATTCCAGGGACATGAGCTAATGTCATTATATTGTGAGGACACTGTGGGATGACTACCTGTTTGTTGCCTTGGGGTATTTTGTTCTGATTTTTACCATCTCCACGCCTGGAGAAGTGGAGTGTATTATTTGTGAGTAATACCCCTTTCAGTTACGACCATATTTAGTAGCTTTGTATGTTTACCACTGTGAAACTAAATGGTGATAGCGCTTCAACACAAGTTTTTACCGTATCTTTTCCATAGCTAGTTTCTTCTCTTTCTAACCTTTTTTTTTTTT
This sequence comes from Octodon degus, assembly GCF_000260255.1. Lineage (NCBI taxonomy): Eukaryota > Metazoa > Chordata > Mammalia > Rodentia > Octodontidae > Octodon > Octodon degus. The sequence continues at coordinate 6,646,309 of NW_004524587.1, forward strand.
TTTTTTCTTTTTTCCTTTTTTGCTTTCTGGGTACTTCCTTTGGTAGCCTTGTTATATGGCTGTTCATTGGAAATTTTCAAAAAAAGGATGAGTTACAAAGCAAAGCTTTAAAGAGGCAAAGATATTACCTTACTTGTGCTCAGTGTTCCTTCATTTCATTTATAAATGAAGTATAGCAAAATAAATTGAAGATATTTGTGTGGACTCACATTGGGATAGTGGTAGGAAGGGCTGGTGGGATAGCTCAGCGGACTAAGCACCTGCTTAGGGAAGCACAAGGACCGGAGTCGATCCCTGGCACCACATGCTGTGCCACCTCTGCCCCCTGGCGTGCGGAGCCAGCGACTTGAGTCTGGGTGAGGTGGCACCTGTAATCCTAGTGCTGGGAGGCTTGAAAGCAGGAGGATCACTATGAGTCCGAGCTGTGTAGTGAGACCCTGTGCAAAATACATTTTAAAAAAAAGATAGTGGTAGGAAAATTATGGAGAGCATTTTAATGGTAATCCTCCAGACCCAAGTATGGTCGGTCCTCATCTGTTAGTCCACTCATCGTGCGTGAGTGTGAACTGAGTATTTTTGCATTCCCATAGCATTGCCTTCCATGACAGGAGATAGGTTAGATATCACGAGGCCCGTCAGTACTCACTCAGTACAGTAGATTTTGCTTCATGTACATTCGTAGCTACCACCCAGAATACAGTATGGTGCCTTCATCCCCAAACCTACCTTGTGGCCCTTTTCAGGTGGTCCTTCCTTGTCCACTTTGTCCTTTCCAACTGCTGTTTTTGAATATGGTAAATTAGTTTTTACCTGTTGCAGAACTCAAATCATACGTTGTTTAGCTTCTTGTGCCTGTGTTCTTTCAGTCAGCATATTTTTGAGATTCATCCATGTTGCTGTGTATATTGTAGTTCATTCATTTTATATCCACTATATAACAGTTTATCTGTTCATCCTGTTGATGGCCTTACAGATTATTTCCAAGCATTTTTGAAGATATTTTTATTTCTCTTGGTAAATAAATACTTAGAAATGGATCTACTAGGTCATAGGATAGATATGTATGTGTTCAATGTCAAAATTACACCTAGGCATTGTAGTACATGCCTCTTATCCCAGCACTCGAGGGGCAGAAGCAGAAAGATTGATGTGAATTTGGGGCCAGCCTGGGCTACACAGTGAGTTCAAGGCCAGCCTGAACTATATAGTGAGACCCTGTCAGAAAACAAAACAAAATATTAAAAAAAAAAATTGCAAAACAGCTCTTCAGATAGGATGTGTGTGTGTTTGTGTGTGTGTGTTTGTATTTGGCGGAGGAGTGGATGTGGGGAGGAACCCCTGGCCTTAGGCCTGCTAGATGAGTGCTGTGTCACTGAGCCACATCCCAGCCCTAGTGGTTTTCCTGCCACCAGTGCATGAGAGTTCCATGTTGTCCGTATCCTTGCCTCATTTGGTGTTGTCAGTGTTTTTTATTTTAATAAGTGTGAAATGGTATTTTCTGTGATTTAAATTTGCATTACTCTGAAATTTAATAATAGTGACATTTACATGTTCCTGTTTAGCCATTTATATATATTCTTTTGTTAAGTGTCTCTTTTGGTTTTACCCATTCTTGCTGTTACCAGTTGTAGATATTCGGAATGTACTGTGGGCATGGCTACTTTGTCAAATGTAAATGCTGTGTGTTCTTGCCAATTTCTGTCTTGCCATTTATTTTGTATGTGTGGTGCTTGCTGTGTTTACATGAGGATTCTATGACATTCATTTTATCTTTTTTTAGAAATAACTAGCTATTACTTTGTATGTTCTAAAAAATCTGCCTGTGCTGGAGTTGAGAAGATACTTTCTTTTTAAAAAGAAATTTTATGGGTCTGTCTTTTATGTTTTGGTTTTTGATCCATCTTGACTTGATTTTCTTTTTTAAATATTTATTTACTTATTTATTTGATACAGGATATTCTACAAGGGCCAGCACAGCATGCGGTACCAAGGATTGAACTCAGGCCTTTGCGCTTGCCAGGCAGGCGCTTAGACCGCCGAGCTATCTTCCCAGCCCTTGAATTGATTTTCTTTTTCTTTCTTTTTTCTTTTT
>NW_004524587.1:6648525-6652084 GCF_000260255.1 Octodon degus
CTTAAAAGTAGTATCTTCCTGTTGCTTAAAAAGTTCAAATATATAGAAAATAAAAAGAAGTCAGTACTTTGGTATTTCCTTTTTTAGGCTTTCGCTCTCTAGTAGTCACTAGCAATAACTACTGATTGCTTCTCTGATTTGAAAAGGGATTAAAATAATTTACTTGTTTTGTTTTATTTCTTCACCAGCATGGATACTATAAACTTACAGATTTTATGTACATAGCTCTCACGTCTATTGGATAGATCTGTTCTAGACTTGCCCGAAGCAGTTAGTAATCTGTACATATATGTATGGGATTCTTTTGTGTTGTCTTTCCCAAATTAAAAATTCAGCTAGTTATTTTGTGGGAGGAAAGTCTCACAAGAGAATTAATCTTTCTTTTTATAAAATTCTGTTTCCTAAGTGTTCTTTTTTTCTTTTCTTTTCTTTTTTTTTTTTTTTTTTGGTGGAACCAGGGATTGAACTCAGGCCGGATTGAACTCAGGCCTTGCGCTTGCCAGGGAAGCGCTTATTCCACTGAGCCATCTTCCCGGCCCCTAGAATGAATCTTTAAGCATTGGCAAGAATGAGTGAAAGGAGATTATTTAAATATACTATGGCAAGGGGCCAGGGAGCTAGTTCAGTGGAATAAGCACTTGGCCTGGCAAGCGCAAGGACTTGAGTTCAATCCCCGGTTCTGGGGGAAAATAAACAAACAAACAAACATACTATGGCAAACATTACATTTGCTCGGAAGCATTGAAGTGGGTCATTCATGTTATTTGCATAGACGTGGCCTGGGAAGTGTGTCCTCTTTTCCTTAGCACGTGTAAGTGGATACACCCAGATCTTGGAGGAGTTTGTAGCAGGAGGGGTGGTGGACAGGTGTGGGCAGCTGCTCCAGCAGAGGCGTGTGAAGCAGCAGCGTCCTTTGTACCTCTAGTGCTATTGTAATTCCTGTAATGAAAATGAACTCTATGACTGATTCAGTGCCAGGTAACTTCCTGAAACAAAGTCATGGGTTTTTTCCTTTATCTTACAGTTGGTAAAATTGATTTTCCTTTTCAGTTAGCAGTTTAGAACATTGGAACAAAAAATATTTCTTGCTGAGACTTTGATTTTTCCCTTGTCATGTGTATTTCAGTTTGTTTACAATTCAAGTAAGTATTGAAAGGGGGGCTGTGTGTGTGTGTTCTTTACAGGAATGCCAGATGACAAAGCTCTTTCATCAAAAGGTTATGGTTTTATTTTTCTTTTATGAAGCAAAATCTCAAATACAAATGGATGAACTTTGCAAACAGTTGGGAAAATAGTCTGACTTCTGGACCTTAGATCCTGAGTTGAGGCATAACTAGTGTATCTCATAGATTTTCTGTTGATTCTTTCATGAAAAAGATAGCTTGGTCAGTTTTTGTTTTTAATTTCTCATTCAGTTGGTTCTGGGAGCATCTCACAGGCAACTAGTTATTCCTTCCTTAAAGAACTGGACAGTCCCACTGATCTGGATCCTTGGCGGAAGCTGACATTCACTGAGGCTGGTCAGCAGTCCTGTAATCGTGGGTGTGTTCTACTGCTTGATACTGAGTTATTCATGAACAGCTAAGAAAGCCGTATACATTCACATTTTGCTAACGCTAGCTTGTGTTGACTTTGCCTTTTTGATGACTTAGCTCTTTGTTGAGCTCTGTAGTTTAAAACTTTCTTAGAGTCATTATCTTGGGCCTCTTAATGTCTTATAATGGAGGGAAGAGAGTACTGTTATGAATATTGCTGGCTCCTTTAGAAGTAGGTAGGGTATAATTATGTATGCTTTTGACTTGGATAGACTTGCTTGGTTCAAATCCTTGTTCTGCTTCATTTTTTAGTGATAAAATAGAAATTGAAGAGCTGTTTTGAGAATGAAATGAGATAAAATGTATCAATATAGTACCTGACATGAGTTTACTAAGAATCAATTTGTTTTTCCTTTTTCTTAAATAACAAGGTTGACCTCCTTCCTATTAGAACACAAGGCCTTCATTCTGGCTAGCCATTATTATGGCTAGACTTAGGACCCCTTGGCTCCCCATAACTACAAATATGCCTTAGTGTCTTTATTCTCGTTGTGGGTTACCCTTGAAGTGGTAGATTGAAATTAACTCACTAGAGTTCCACTAACTTTCCTTGGGATTACAGACAAACTTCCCAAACTAAAACAAAGACCAGGAACGTCTATATTTGGTGCTCAGTGTGACCAGAAATCACGACCACGGCACAAAGACCACTGTCCAGAATCAGGTGCTGGCAATCCACTGGACTTTGCATGATCAATTTAGAGATACTGCCTAAGAGTGTAAAGAACTCTCGCTGGAGCTCATGCTGTTTCTCCCACAATCGTAGAAGCCAGGTGCACAGAGAACAGCTGCGGGGACCTGGTGAGCCTTGCCCCTGCTTCCTAGCTCAGCTAAGCTATGTCTGTTTCTTCATTCATTCATTCATTCATTCATTCATTCATTCATTTGGTACAGGGTCTTGCTACATAGTTCAGACTTGTAGTGATCCTCCTGTCTCAGCCTCCCCAGCATTGGGATTACAGGTATGTACCACCACACTGGGTTTCAGTGGCCAACTCAGCATGGGGCCGGCGTGGCATTCAGTGCCAAGAACCCAGGTCCTTGAACTTGCCATGAAGGCACTTGGACCACTGAGCTATCTCCCTGACCCTTGCCTCTCCTATTAGAACAAGTATCTATAAAATGATCAGGGAAATAGGGTGCAGAGTTAACAAATGAATTTATTTGTTTTGTCTTTGAGACAGGATCTAGCTATGTAGTTCTAGCTGGCTCTCAGCTCACTTTGTAGCCCAGGCTGGTCTCAAACTCAGAATGATCCTCCTGCTTCAGCCTCCCAAGTGCTGGGATTACTGGCATGTGCCACAGGACGCCCAGTTTAACAAATAAATTTAGTGCTAAAAAACTCATGTAGATTTTATATTTTTATCTTTCTATCTAATGAAACCTTTTTGAATTTGAGAATACTATCTGACTGAACTTCCACTTCTTTCCCCTACTCTTACATAACAAACACCTAAAAAGGAAGACTCAAAAATGGAGACTGTTAGACAGTTAATTATTAAAATCTCTATATTTAGAAGAAACCCTGAGTTAGTATAAGAACTCAATTATGGAGGAAGCTTAACCATTTTTTGTTTTGTTTTGTCTTGTTTTAGACAAATGTCTCACTGTGTAGTTCAGGCTGGTTGTCCTCTTCCAGCCGTAGCCTAATGCATGCTAGACAGGCGCCCTACCACTGAGCTACATCCCCAGCCCTAAGAAAATAGTTTAAAAACAAAACATTTGAAAGGGCTGGCCCAACAGCTCAGCGGGTTAAAGCATCTGTAGGCACAGGGGCCGGGGGTTTGATCCCCAGGCCTGCCTTGCTGGCCCTGCCTCTGGGGCATGCTGAGTCGGCAATTGAGACTGGGTGTGGTGGTGCGTGCTTGTAATCCCAGCTCTTGGGAGGCTGTAAACAGGCGGATCACTACAAATCCAATCTTGTAGTGAGACTCTGAACACCCTGTAGACCCTTTCCCAAAATA
>NW_004524587.1:6654291-6657487 GCF_000260255.1 Octodon degus
GAGCTCCAATAAACATATTTCTTTTCTTTCTTATTTATTTATTTATTTATTTGTGTGTGTGTATGTGTGTGTGGCCAGCTCAGCCCACCAGGAGGCAGGGCTGGCTGGCATGTGGTGCTGGGGGATTGAACCGCGGTCCCTCTGCTTTGTTAAGCTCGTTCTAAGTAGGTGCTTTAGACCACTGAGCCATCTCACCAGCCCTATATTTCTTTTTTTAAACCTACATAGACTAACACAAGCCTAGTGAGTGTACTTTTCACTAGCTGCAATTGTTGGGGCATGCACTGTGCCTCTGTACCACGCAGGGGATTTGAGCTTGCTAGGCAGGCACTTTGGCCACTGAGCTATATCCCCCTCAACTTTGTGTTTTTAAATGAGAATATTTGCTGTATGTCTTGTCCCAGAGCAGTAAATTCTGGGACATTGAAAACAGTGCCATTCTCATATTAGTGTCTGGGAAGTACTGCAGAGGCCTGAACTGGGCTTAACACAACTACTTCACATCTGAAGGTTTACATTGCTGGGCAGCGATTAGGTATTACAGATGTCTGCGGGGCCGTGTTCACACAGTGAGCTTGTAAGTCCGGGCATAGGGGAACCGCATCAGCCTTGTGTGCCCACCTTCGTCAGTAGTGCTTAGAGCAGTTTATGTAAAAAATAGCCACTGAATAAATATTTGTGCTTCTTTTTGTCTTTTTGAGATGCAGTTCATGCAATTCAGGCTGGCCTTGAGCTCACTTTGTAGCCCAGGCTGGTCTCAAACTCTTGCCTCAGCCTCCTGAGTGCTAGGATTAGAAGCCTAAGCCACCACGTCTAGCCACGTGCATCTTTTTAGCAACTTACTTTAAGATTTTATGGTTTGTTTAATGGCTAATTTATCAAAAATTAATTGTAAATATTAAATATGAATTGATGTTTAATGTGATTTTTGAAATACTTCAAACATCTAGTTAAAATATAGTGTAAAATATTAACGGTCTGGCTTGAGATAAACTGGTGGCAGATTTCCAAGTATCTTGAGTTTTAACAGAAAGGAAGGATTTTAATTAGTAATACATTATTGCTATATAGTATGTTTGTTATATATATGTATATATACATATATACATATAGCAATATATATTGCTATATATTGTCTTTGAAATACTGTATAGTATTTCATTCTCTTTGGGAGTTATTAAGCTGGGGAAGGAAGGCCACAATTCCTTACCATGTATAAAAATCCATTTTTGGATTTTGATACCCTTCTGATACCCTATTTATGGTACCCAGTTTTTGGGTTTTTTGTTTGTTTGCTTGTTTGTTTTGTTTTAATTAGAATTGACCATTTTTGATACTCAGGTTGTTGCATTCTGGTTAATGGTATTGCCTTTGGCCTAAGCTGTGTCCTTTTGGCACTGATTCTGACAGTCTGGAAAGTGTTCTTACTTCCTAACTATACTGAGCATTAGCATGATCTTGCGTGGTGTTGTGTCGTGTGTGTATGTGGTTTTGTTTCATTTTTCCTAGTGTGGTGGATCAGCCTCGGCACATAACATGCTATGTAGCACTGTGCCATGAAGCAGCATCCCCAACTCTTTTTTTTTTTTTGTAACAGGAATTGAGCTCGTGACTTCACGCTTGCTAGGCAGGTGCTATACCACTGAGTATACCTCTGGCCCCCACAGCCCACTCCAGGGAGAGAGGGCTGGTGACCTGCGCAAGTGCTGCAGTTGCTGTTAAACTCATTTTAGTGATAGAGCATTGGTTTTTTTCTTGTTACATTTTCTTCCATATAAATAGTATATAGGTAATGAACAGATAGGAGAAAGAATAAACACCTATGCACTCTATTCCTGTCCTTATCTGCGTACCCTTGTGTATTAGATCTCTTTCAGCCCCATACTAAGACATACATTTTCATTGTGACTCCAGTATGGAAATGTATACAAAGATATACATGTGACTAAGAGAAAAATTTACTGTACTGAATATATAATAAGGTAAAGTACAACATTTTTGTGTATTCCATTAACCTTCAGTGCTACAAAAAGAAAACAAGACAATAAGTTGAAAATAATTTTTTTTTTTTTTTCAATGGCTCAGGCTGCCTTAAGGTCTGGTCTGGTAAGGCATGGGAAGCTGGGGATCAAACCGCTGTTCGTGCGCCTGACTGGGTTTAGCCCAGCCAGGTGCTTAAACAACTGAGCCAATCCTCAAGCCCCCTTAATGAACTTTTGGCAGCACCAGATCTTTTTGTTTGTTTTGGTATCAGGCATTGAACTCAGGACCTTATGTTTGCCAGGCAGGCACTTATGCCGCTGAGCCATTTCCCCGGCCCCTGAAAACAAGACAATAAGTCTCCAGAAAAGTGAATAGGGTACATGTTTTCTCCATGTGTAAAACAGTAAGTTGAACCAATTTTATTTAAATCATGGTGGGCAGAATAATCCAGTAGCCTTAAGTCTTGGTGACACCTTGGGAACTGATAAGGATTACATGGTCCCCAGTTATTTACAGCATAATTTTTTCCTGCCATGGATAAAGTTAATAGGTGAGTCTAATTCAGCATGTAACTTTGGCTTCAAGAAGCCCTTCCTTTCCCAGCCTTTTGGTCAGCACTTGTTCAGGGCTTGAAACTTAAGTAGATGTGATGCTCTCTTCTGAGACATCTCTGGTTCTTCCCTTGCCTTCTGCTTCCAAATCTACAAGTCTGAGGTAAAAACTGGATTATAAGATAAAGCTTTTTATGTTTTCTTTCTGAAGAAACCTCTTTCTATAAGACATCTTTTTTTTTTTTATGTGATAGAGCTGTGTGTGGTTAAGTTACAAAACAAATATTCCAAGGTTTATTGGGACTCAGAATTTTAGAATATTTTGTTTTGTTTTTGCAGCAATTCTGTCAGTGTAGCCCTGGTTTGTTTCCAATCCCAAGCCCAGTGGGCTATTTGTTATCTTGAAGGCTCTAAAAGACTCGCCATCACTGACAGGTTATTGGCCCAGGAAAAAATTGGTCTCTTGGCTTTCTTTCAGGAGTGGCCCCTAGCAAGGCTAGCATGAGGGACAGTGAGGAAATACTAGAGCTGTGACTGGGAAGCTGGCACTCAGGGAAACCAGCTCGGTCAGACAGCCCAGTGCTCCCTTTGGCCAGACTTGTTATTCTGCTGCGAATTTATTTATTTATTTATTTATTTATTTATTTATTTATTTATTGTGT